>NC_090440.1:736623451-736926481 GCF_031143425.1 Pleurodeles waltl | reverse complement strand
AAAGCTTGTAGATCTCACACAGAAATGGTGTCCGTGATATCTCACGTGGTGGGGCCGCTTGGACACCATTAAGATGATGCTTCTCCCTATCATTAACTTCTTCCTTATGATGCTTCCCATTAAGATACCTAAACAATTTTTTAGTTCAATTGATAAAATTCTTTTGGCATTAAGCAAATATATCCCTAATTATCTATACTCAATGATGCCCCTCAAAAGCTATGGTTCTCTTTGGAAGAAACATTTATTTCTCCCTTTTCCCATAAACACATTATATTTATGTCTAACCCCCCAAAATTCTGGTTGCCCAGCACTATCTCCCATTCAGTCAACTTACTGAAACCTTTCATTATTTCTCATCTTACCCCCATTAATCAATTCCTTAACAGTAATATTTGGCACAACAGTTTGCTTAGGAAACAAGGTAAAACCTTGTGTTGGAAGGCTTGGAGGACTAAAGGTATTCTTCTCATTTCCCAATTATATCATAAAGACTCTATCATCCCTTTTACTACTCTCTCAGCAATTTATAATCTCCCTATTCGCATGAAATCCCAATATATCATTCTTTCTACTCTAGTCCAAGAGGCCCTCAATAAACTTATACATCATAATCATTCTTCTCTTGCATCATCTCCACACCCGATTGTAACTTCTAATTATCCTAGGGCAGCTGGAATTTATAAACCTTTAAGAACGTCTGTTTCACCTAGACTCAAATCACCTATTGAGACATTGTGGGAATCAGATCTTGGTGTTGTTTGGCCAACTTTTTTATGGGATGGAATATGGTATAAGATACATTCCACTGCAAGCCTCACACAGACCCTATATTTTTTTTATAATAGACTTTTCTACACTCCTGTACGCCTTTACAAACTCAAACTTGCACATAATGACAATTGTTGGCACTGCCACACTCAGCAGGGTACTGACTTTCACATGTTTTTTTCCTGTCCATCCCTATCTACTTTTTGGTCCTCAATATGGTCTCACATTTCAGCAATAGCTCAGATCTCCTTACCAATGTCATATGAATTACTGTTTTTGGGTAGCATACACGATATCTGGAGTTCATTTAGGCCTCTTGGAAAATTGGTGGACCTTTTGCTTTCTATTGCAATCTCTATTATTACTTCTAACTGGAAATCTTCAGAGAACATTACTCTCAGACAGTGGTGGAATTCTGTATGTTATCATCATAGACTTGACAGCTACAAGCTTGATTCAACAGGAACTTTCTTCAAACGTCATCAGCTATGGTTGCCATTAAGTAACTATCTCTCACGCACTGCGAAGGAAATGGATTTTATTCCTCCTTTTTAAAAAATGTCAATATATTTCCTGTTTTTCTTCTTATAAATACTTATTTCATCTTACATTCGCTGTAACTAATGTCTATTACCTCTCTCTCCACATGGCTATCACTTGATTCCCTTTTCCATCCCTATAGCTCTTCTCCCTCTCCCTCTCTCTTTATTCTTTCTTTATTCAAACTTGGAGCCTTTGATACTATATTGCTGTATATGCCTAATTCATTTACATGTTTAATATACATTTATAAGTATAATATTCCTTATGCATATATATTCACAACTGCATATCTCTGTCCTGGCAATGTTAAGTTAATGTTCTTGTATTTGACTCAATAAAAAAAATCTTAAAAAAAAAAAAAAGGGAAGTAGAATTCATCAAACTCAAAGGGGGTTGCCAGGAGGATGATCACTTGCGACCTATTGCCCTCATCAGTGGATTCGCCTTCTGGTGTTGATAACTTTTGGGGATGAAATGTTTATTTATTTTAATCACATCATGATCGATTTGTCTGATAGTCTGCTGGGTTATCCAGATAGCCTTGACCATATTCTCAATTTTCGTTCATGTTGCCCCTTACGGTGCCTGTATTGTCTATGCCTGTGTACTTGCTGCCATAAGAAACCAACCCATTGTGGATGTTGCACATGAAGCTGTAGTTACTGTTGGTTTAGTAGTAGCCGGCAATGGCGTTGGGTAATGATGCTCCAGTTGTGACACACAGGCCCAGATTTAATATGATTTTGTGTCAGGGTTGCCTCACTTTTGTGGTTCAGCCCTGATGCAGTTTGTTTTTTAGCATTTACTAAATCACTTTGCATGGTTTAGTAAATACAAAGTAACACAAGGCACCACAAAGTGCTGCCTTGCATTACTTTGCATTGGGTAGATGTTACATGGGTGGAATGTGAGCGTTCCCATGCATCCACCCATGGATTTTGATGCAAACTCAAGTTTACACAGATTTGTTGACTCAAAAATGTTGCACCTACCTGACAGAGGCATAACTAAGAGAAATATCTTAATTTCTTCTTGTTATTCCTATTTCTATGTGTAATGCATTAGGGGAATATGCCTCTGAGGATTGTTATTTTGTAGGAAGGTGTCTCTGCCTGCACAAAAGCAATCCTGTAACGCAGGATTAGACAAGGGTGCAACGTGCAAGGGTGCCTTTTACAATATAGTAAATGTGTCACCTAATGTCAAAAAGGAGACCATGTCTTCAGAACCTGAATAGATAATCAGTATAGTCACACATGGTTATGTCAGAATTGCTTCAACATCTTTTATAAATTTCTAGAGAAGCTGTGTACCGGTCCTCTGCAACAACTGTTGCTTTTTACAAATAATAAAAATAAAGCCTAAAAATTAGTTCCGAAGCGTATGGGATTTACATTTTTAGCTACAACATTGAACAGAAATTCGAACTGGATGTTCTTCTGAAAAGTAGCAAAGTGTGCATGTAGTGCAGCAAAATGCTTGAACCTATTAAAATCAGTGATTGATCAAACAGGTTAAAGCTTGGCAACAATTCACTTAATTATTACACTGTATGTATCATCCACTTCTACCCTACTAGGTTTAGGTGTAGGTAGTGCAAGCTACATCTTGTAATGCGTTGATGTTTTGACTCCTCCGTTCATATGTGTAACTGAAAACATACATTGGGATATTCTTCACGACCAAACAAAAAGGATAAGCACCCCCTCAAACCTTCCTGATATATAGACTAGATTGCTTGGCTCCACTCCAGGGGTGTGCAAAATGAGCATAATTTGCTTGCAAAACAGCATCAAAATTATACAAAATTATGTGTAATCACGCAAAATGCAAATCTGCCATTTTGAGCTATATTTTAGATTGAAATGCGTCCTTCCTCCAATTCTTGGTGTGAAGACACATTTAAACAAAAGCACTGTGAACAACAGCCACTCAGGTTCTGTTGTTTGCATGTGTTCAAGTTAAAAGAAATGGTATGTAATTATGCAAAGTGGCATAATGACATCAATTCAGGAATTTTGCATAATATGCATAATGCAAAATTACACAAATTACACTGGTGTAATTTAAATTTCACCCAAGTTTGCCCTCCTCGTTACTAACTTATCGTGGTATGATCTCAAAAGGTAAAAGAATTTGGATCAGGCAATCCACTAGCTCCAATGTGTTCACCTCCATCATCATGCCTTTGGCAGTTACGTCCCCCTCCTTTGAAGTTCATAATCATTCATAGGCCTATACTGATCAAACAGATGTTGCATCATGAAGTAAGTGAAGTTCCATCATGGTGGCACCTCCTGTATGAGGGCTTCTACAGATACTCTGGTAGCATACTTGTTAGACCTGACAGCCGTAGGGTGGTCATGCCCCCAACTTTTTGCCTACCTCCTCCTTTCTTCTGACATCGTTTTTTGCTAGCTTTAGGACTCTGTGCACTTTACCACTGCTAACCAGAGCTAAAGCGCTTGTGCTCTCTTCCCCTAAGCTTGAGAACATTGGCTTATCACTGATTGGCATATTTAATTTACTTATAAGTCCTTTGTAAAGTGCACTACATGTGCCCAGGGCAGCTACATTAAATGCTACTTATGGGCCTGCAGCACTGATTGTGCAACCCACTTAAGTAGCCCCATGACCATGTCTCAGCCCTGCCATTGCAGAGCATGCATGTGCAGTTTAACATTGCCATGTTGAACTGGCAAGGTAACCCTTTTGCAAGTCCTAAACCTTTCCTTTTTATACATATGTCACCCCTAAGGTACACCCTGGAGAACCCCGAGGACAGGGTGTTATGTACCTAAAATACAAGCTTACCATGTCCTGGTAGTGAAACTCTCCCAAAGTCATTTTTCACTACAGCAAGGCCTATCTCTTCCGTAGGATAACACAGCGATTACCTTATTACATCTTATAAGTGCAATTTACAATCTGGAAGAGTAAACTTTTCCAGTTTGGTGTCTTTGGAATCACAATTTAACATTACAACTTACGGTGAAGCCGAATTTTAAATTGCAATTCTGAAAATGCAACCTTTAGACAGTTGGTATTTTCTTACTTTAGCCATTTGGTGCCTGCTGCCTGTCTCTGATCACTTGTTGGGTGTGGGTGAAAGCTAGGTTTTGAGTATTCCCTCTAGACACCACACACAATAGGAGCCAAGGTGTGACTTGATGGGCCAACCTGAGAGGGTGGGAGGGAGGAGCTGGCCACAGCCTCATTCACACCTGAATAGGCTCTGTCCTGTCCCCACACAAAGGGCTGCATTAACCACCTGTAGTGCATTTGGAACCAGGAAAGGAAGGGCAGAACAGTCACAGCAACATTCTCCACTTCTGCAAGGTCAACCTCTTCTTCTGCTCTCACTATTGGAAAAGCAGGTGTTCCTGTTGTTGACTTTCCTGTGCAGATTTTATTTGCAGTTGAGCCAATTCAAGTTCAGACTCACTGCTTTCCATACCTGCACTCACTGCAATGCTGAGAAACTTCGACTTTAGCTTTGGTGGTGCTGCGTTTGATCCAGGGGGGATCCTCTTCTCAGCCTCTTACCCCGAGGAGGGCACAGTTGGTATGTTGTGTTCCCAGAAAAATGAGGAGGGCTTGATGCCAGTGGTGGCACTGGTAACAGACGTCGTCTTCTCCTCATCTGCCACTTTCATGGCAGGAATCTCCTTGTTTAGGGCTATCTTCTTTCATTTCTCTATGGGTTAGCACTTAGGACAAGCAGAGGCACTTAGCAGAGGACTCTGTTATCATTGTCAGGAAACTTGCAGAATTGTCTATATCTCTGTATTGTGCTTTGATGTGACATCTTGGCCACTTGCAAACAATGAAAATGAAGCAAGAAATTAAGTCAATGAGGCTTGGGCAATCTAGCCAATGTATTACAAGTCATCATCATTATCGACAAATGCTTAACAATAATATACCCTGCATAAAATTTCTACTTTTTCTAGACATTACAAAGAACATTACAAAGGACGCGCTGACTTAGTGTCCCTCCAGGGTCCATAGGGACATTATGGGAGACAGGCAAAAATCAGGTAAATGAATTCAAGAATTGCTGTTGCCCCTCTTGGGTGCATGCAAAGCCTGTGGTGGGTTGGGGAGGGGGCATGGAGAGAGCAAGCAAAATGTGTCCCCCCCTGGGCAAGTGAGCAAAAATCAAATAAGTGAATTAAATAAGTGATGGTGTCTATCATGGAGCCCTATGGGAGATGGGTTCAGGCAAAACCAAAATAAGTGAATTAAAGTATTACTGGTATTAATAGGGACCCCATAGGAGGGGTGGAAGGAAACATAGGTTAAATTAACTAAATGATTGCCTCTGTCCCTTCAGGATGATTGGGACCCTATAGGAGGCAGGGGGCAGGCAAAAAATGAATAAATGAATTAAAACCAAACAACAACTGTGTACTACAGCCAGCCACAAGTACAAATAAATATATGAGGAAACACAAATAAATTAATAAACATGTCATGGGCTTCAATCAATGTTGCAAGAAAATGACTTTTAAGTGTGGAATAAAAGGATTGAAACGCACACTGGCTGAACAAAATGGTGGTAACTAGCATATCAACCATTGGCCAGCACACACACCATTTCATACCTATCATTATGAGGACTGGCTGCCGACCATAATGAAGTGTGCTTTTACTATTCTAACTCCACCTGCGCTTTGATACTGGGTTAGGATATAAAGTGGACCAAGGCAAATATACCTGCACTTTTAGTTTTTTGATATATGTGCTGAAAATTAATTGGTCCTCACAGCGTGGGTTATACATACCCCTACACCCTCCCCCCCACACACACAAACACACACTTTCACTCACTCACTGGCTCTATAAATTGGTAGTTGCAGCATGGCCAACAAAGGAAGTATGGAGAACAAAGACAATATGCACACCCACAAAAACACATATGCACACAGACACACTCACAAATCAGGGCTGCAGAAAAATGCCACCACCACATGACCAGCAAAGAAGGAGGGATGGAGAACAAGGAACATGGTTGACCTAGCCTGCCTTGAGCACCTTCCTGCACCTCCCAAAACAACTGTGTAGCTTTGCAGGTAAAGGATTGTGCAGATATATATTATTTACCAAATTATGCCCAGGCCCACTAATGAGACTGTACTTTATCCACCATAAGTAAATCAGCAATATCAGAAAAGACAATTAACTAAACTTTATTAAAGCCCCAACACTAAGCAGTCTAAAACATCAATTACCCCTCCAGAATACTTTGAAATTGACAGAAAAGAGTAAAACACAGTTTCAACTGTCACACATAAACAAGCTCAGGAACAATTGTCACCAAACACATGGGGAAGAAGGCAGCTGATAACAAAGGAACCTGTCTAGAAAGTAGATGTGGGCTGCAGAAACCACCTTGACCCTACCCACCAACAAGCACATGGAGACAAAAAAAAATGCATTTTGCAATTAAGACATGGCCATTCACAAGCCCCTAAAATGATTAAAACCCTATCGAACAGCAGCTGTGAAAATGTGAAAAATACATTAAAAAAATACACCCAAGGACTACTGTTGAGCAAACTAGGCCCCAAATAGTAAAACCAAGCACAGTCAAATGATTAACAAATCTATACAAAATTCACAAAAGACAAAAGGAAATGGAAAAAATATATGTATATTATAGCTCTACCATCCCACAAATGTGCAAACATTATTCCTTAAAAAACAAATCCTAAAAGGGGTCCTTTTCCCAACTCCAGGCCCTCACTCTAACAACAAACTTTGTGAAAAGTACTGCATTTAACTTACTTGAATTTTTCCAAAATAGCAAATATTCCAAGTTTGTAAATGTAGCAGAAAATGCACAGATAAACAAAGATGCTTTCCCTCTAAAATTCAAATCCAAAATGAAAAAGGACTAAACAAAGCCGAGAAAGGCATCTTCATGACAAGAAGATGAAGTTGGTTCCAGAGTATTGAAATTGAAAAAGGCAATAAATGGGTAGAATCAGGAAGAACATTCGGATTCCCAGGGCCATGTGTGGGTTTCCAAATGGACCCCCTCCTTAAGTCAAACAAAACAAAAGTTGTTTTGGGGCTCTGGTACCACAGTACAAAAAATACCAGCTAAAAAATATATGTCTCACCATAGAACAGACCTGTGGCCAACCACCATTGTGAGACAGGCTGTGCGCAGCAGGGTGTGTTTGAGTGCCTACAAGGAAATTGGTTCCTTACAGGGGGTTAGGTGGCTTTGGCAGGTTTGGGTGCAGGAGCTGACTGGAGGACAACCCCCCAATTGAGCAGGATGGCCTGGAGTTTAGAGTAGGAGTCCTTCTGGTATTATGTTATTTTAAGTGAAAATGTTTGCACATTTTTGCAATGGTGGGGGCCTGGATGTGCACAGCTGGAGCATTGGATGGAGGTAGCCCAAGTGATGTAATATGTGAGTTCATAAGCAGTCCATGGCTAGGATGCAAGTTATTGTTACTTCAGTTAACTACAACTTATGAATTCCAGTGGTTTTTAGAGTTTAACATGAATTACTTTAACTGACATTCTCAAGAAACTATCACATAACTTTAACCTTTGCTTTTTAGTGAATATCTGAAGTTTCTTTAATGAGCATTGGCCGCAGGTTGCCCAAGTGATGTAATATACGAGGTCCTCAGCAGTTCATGGCGAGGGCGCAAGTTATGGTTACTTCAGTAAACTATAACTGGTGAATTTCAGTTGCTTTTAGAGTTCAAAATGAAATGTTTTAACTGACATTTTTACCAAATTATCACATAACTTTAACCTTTGCTTTCATAATTAATTTCTGATTTTCTTTTAATGTTAATGAAGATATTATTACTATGCCTTCCTGTACTGATTTTTCTAACATAAAGTAACAATATAAAAGGGTATCATTTTAAGTAAGGCAGACCTACTTGTTTTGGGCAATGGCCAGTACACCACAATATAAAACAAAGCCCTATTGGCATTATCAGATGGCCATTTCTGAGTTTTTTAGAAAAAACATAAAGTAAGAATATAAAGGGGTGTTTATTTAAGTAATGCAGATCTACTGGCTTTCTTAAAACATAAAAACACCAAATTATAAAAAACATGCCTATTGGCTCTATCAACGGGCCAGCATATCAACATTTATAAATCAGTCCTATTTTGTCTTTTTAAACAAAATCACCACAATAATTTATTACTAACCTTAATCAAATGTATTATTAATTAATACACACATGGCAATGTTCAATAATGATAACTGACAAAAAAATACTCAAAATAAAGTGTTTATTCAAAGCAAATATAAACATGTTTGAGACTTTCATTCACATTCTTCAGGCCACTAAATACAGCAATAGAACCAGCCACAACCAGACACCTGCACTCCAGCTCGCCTTGGTGTGGGGGGTGGGGGTGGGGGTGGGAAGTGAATGTCATGCTTTCAATGACCCAAGGGAGAGACAGTTTTTTTTTTAGATATCTGGAGGGCTACTGTATTCCTGTAGCCCCCCACAAAACTTATTTCAGCTGTTAGTGGTGCCCCTGACCCCTCCTTGGGGAACCACAAGAAGTTTAATAGTGTTTTGAAAGCCCAGGCAGGGCATTATGGGGCACTCCCGTGTGGGAGCAGTGACTAGTAAATCAGTTGCCTCACCACTTCAATGCTGGATTGACGTGGCTGAGATTATATTATTTTTTTATTTTTTAAAGGCAGCGTGGGGACCCCACTTCTGTGCTGCCACACCTTGTTTTTTTTTATATTTTGGGAATCCCTGACACAAACTCCTTGCTTCAAGTATTAAAAAACATATTAATAGTCCATCTCATCAGCATGTTTGTACCAATAATGTTCCAATACTTAAACAGCAAGAGATGCTGTATTACTGTAATGTCTTTATTGCTATTGTTTTGTGTGCTTTAAAACTCATGCCAGTAAGGGGCTTCACTATGTGACTCAATTGTTTGTGGTGACTCTGATGACTCGTTTGTTGTTTCCCTTTGTCAACAGGTGCACATACTGGAACATGCTTGAGGGTCTGCCTTCTAAGGTAGCATCTCTATTGAAAGAGGTTGTGTCCTTTCAGCTGTGCTTGCTATTCATGTTTGGTTTTGAAAGGAGCTGCCACATCGAGGAGCCAAAGACCTAAGAGGTTCTCTTAATTTCAGAGAGCTGTTCCTGTATTTCTACAGATCAAGGCTGCATGTGTTTCCTGACACCGTGCTCTCTAACTAAGTGCTTTCAGTCCCCGCTCACCTTCTTTAGACACTCGTATGAATACTGCCTTCTGCCACTCGAGCAGAAGTTCTTCTGACAAATAACGAAAAAACAGCAGTCCAGTTAGGTGGCGAGTTTGGGGTATGTATAAGTCTACACTTGTAGATGGTGAAAGGAGATCAACCATCCATAGCATGAGAGACATATTGGGAACTAACTACTTGTTCCACCTCAGTAGATATTTATATTTGAATATATAGGCTTGTTGGTTAACTTGCAGTAAACCTTGAAAAGAACTATTTTTGAATGAGGAATATCAAGAAATTTGAGTTATTTAATATAAGGAACCGAAATTCTGGACCTTGGTCTTTTAGTGGAAACAACCAGCATTTTCATATGTAAAATGTAAAAATGATTCTTCGTGAAAGTATAAGTAAGAATTGTTGACTAATCTTTTTCCTTCCAGGTCTGCTTCCCTGCAGTACCCACCTTACCTTCCCTTCTTCCTGTTTGGCCACATAGATACTCTGCTCAAATATAAAACTCAGAGTCAGTACTGCCAGAAGGAGGGCATCTTGGGAACATTACTTTTGATGAACCCAGCCTGACGGTCGTGTTTTCACCCGGGCCACCCATACCCTAACTTATTTTATAATTTTATGGCAGAGCAGGGAGGGCACTCCTGCTCTACTGCGCTCTCTATTATTATTATTTTTATATGGTGGGAACCCTGGTTCTACACGGGGCACTCATATCTTTCTAGTACCCATCCTGGGTGCTGGTAGGAGCCAAAAACAGTAAATGTGATCCCGCCTGGCAGAGGCTTAATTTCTGCTCCCACTGCAGCAGCACATTTATGTTTTCTACCCTGCCTGCACAAGGGTGCTGTTTTGTGCTCCTGCTGGTGGGAGTCTTTCTGCTCCTGACCAAGGCAGGAGCATTCAGTATTCGGCTCCAGGTGATGTCGTCTCCGGAACCAATATGTGGCTGAAGGAATAGGGCCACAAACAGGCTGCACCCCAATGTATTTTATTTAAAAAAATAAGTAATTTGATGAGGCCCAGTGGGTTGGGGTCTCCTGAGGCTAATACCTGGCTCTGGGATGGGGGCATGCATACCCCTCCACATATATTTCTTATAATAAATGTGGCAACTCCCTCCCCTGGGACCTGGCCTTCCCCAGGGCTACCCTTATTGAAAAGGATGGGAGTTTAAAAAAATCTGTTTTTGGCCCCAGGATATCCCATACCCCACAAGGCGTAGGGTCTAGGAAAATCCTACACTGACCCCACATATTCTTTTTTATTTTTGTTTCAGGACATGGGCACTGAGTCCCTGAGTTCTAAAGAGACTGCCAAACATCTTTGTTGATGTGAGGCAGCAGCCAATCATATCTTATCTTTTTTATCTACTGGTCCCGCTGTACTATCCTATCATAAATATCTATACATTTTTAACCTTGATTTCTCAAAAACTACTAAATGAATTTATACCAAATCCCAACCAGCATACTTTTCGAGCAAAGACCTAGCTTTCGGCCAGATTTTATGTGATTCAGTTCAGCTGTTTTGGCTGTAGTGTTGTCTGCAGTTCCTATGGGAAATTGCATGGGAAAATGTGTAGTCAATTCAAGAAGGCAGGGAAATATGGGGTGAATGGTGCACAAGATATAAAATTAAAGTTATCAATTCATAAATGGCACTTTGGGTCATCACTCTTTTCCCTCTATTTCTCATGATTCTGCTTGTTAGAAATGGTTCACCAATGGACCAATGACTGTTGTTCAATGTTTTACAGATATATTTTTTTAAACTTTTCAGAACTTCAAAAAGAGTTTGATTTGCTGCAACCAAGTTTTCTTTTTTTAAGTAAAAATGTAAATATATGTTTAGATTAGATTGATCTGATTTTTTTATAGAGCTAGTACAATCAGAGAAGACCAAAATTAGAATTTTATGGCATATTGTCTAGTTCAAAAGAGGACAATCTAAGTGGAAAGGTAGAGGACATTTTAAAACTTTTGATCTAGGATAGGGAATGCTGATATAGTACATATGTCTACCAATTGCCACATGCTTTATTAACAATGGAGGAAAATGCTGCGTATCAAATTCAGTGAGTGCAGTATTAGTTGGGTATCAAACTGAGTATGCCTTCTTGAATTACACCTCTTGTATTTATAGCAATTGTTGTTGCTGGGTTATGAATTGCCTGACAGAGGATAAATCAACTTCTACCATAATGATTGACCTTAATGTTCCATTGTTTTGAAACTGAATCTGCCATTTTAAAGTAAAAAGGGACAAAAAGATAGTCTGAAATATGGAAGTAGTTTTTTTTATTACTTGCATTTCATTGCTGATTAATAACACTGCCTTTGCCTTCTTTTATTTAAAAAAACATACTAATGTTGGTAATGTATTTATGTAGGAAATATGTAATTGTCTTCTTTTTAAATGCCCAACTTTTCCAATTTAAGAAATTGGTGGTTGCAGCATGGAAAAACCAGTGTATCACCCATTGGACGTCCACTTGAGGCAATGGAGCACATAGCACTGCTTTGCTTTGGCCAACTCCCCAATGAAATTAGGATTTTGTATTACAAAGTAAATAGAACCCGAATGATTTGTGCCTGCTTTGTGTTACAAAAGAAATACAAACCTGGCACAAAGTGTTAGTAAATCTCCACCTATGTGTCAGATTGATTGAAACATGTGATCAATATATTTTTATAGCACGCTGTAGTATTCAGCACCTGGGCTGAACTGAAAAAAAGAGCTGTCAGCTGGTGTAAAACGGATAGAGAAGACAATTTTGCTAAGTTACAGAATGTGTAACCAGCGCACTTGGCTTCCCCACCTGCCTAACCTGGGTGATTTAAGCCAATTGCATTTCCTTTACTGTATCTTATTTTCCTTGATTGTAAAGTTGAAGGGCATCTTGAAGTAATTCAGTTCAGGATATGCTGTATACAAAAATCTAGCTTGTATGCTGTATGTTAGAAATTGGTTTTTTGGTTGACAGTCAGGTTACCCTCTGTTCAAGCAAGGACTCTCACTCTAGTCAGGGTAAAAGAGAATCACCCTCAGCTAACACCTGCTTACCCCCTTGGTAGCTTGGCAGAGCAGTAGGCTTAACTTCAGAGTGCTAGGTGTAAAGTATTTGTACCAACACACACAGTAACTTAATGAAAACACTACAAAATGACACAACACCAGTTTGGAAAAATAGGAAATATTTATCTAAACAAAACAAGACCAAAATGACAAAAATCCAACATACACAAGTCAAGTTATGAATTTTTAAAGATTAAACTCAAAAATAGCGCTTAGAAACAAAAAATGCTTCGATGAGGTGTTAACACGGCGTTGTGATGGAGTCATTCCCAACAATCCGACACCAGCGGCGCTGGACACGGAGTCGTGTAGACCCCCAGGTAGAGTACCTTTGGTGAAGAGTGAAAACAAGCCGATGCGCGAAGTCGGGGATCGAGGCGTCTGTGCGAAACGTTGAATCTGCGCACTTCGAGTGGCGTCGGACACAACGTGGTGCGGCGACCTCCACGGAGTCGCGGATTTCGCAGCAGCGATGTTGGGCCTGAGAAGGTCGTTGCGTTACAGCGAAGATCACGGAGTCGGATGCAGGCGGCGTCACCTGATTCAGCAGCGGCTTCAGTCCGAAGTCATCCAAAGTCAATTTCCTTGGATTTTTACCAGCTTTCTTTTCAAGGGCCCAGGGACTGGATAGGGCACCACTTGTGAGAGCAGGAGTCTCTCCAGAGACTCCAGGTGCTGGCAGAGAGAAGTCTTTGCCGTCCCTGAGAGTTCAAACAACAGGAGGCAAGCTCTAAATCAAGCCCTTGGAGATTTCTTCACAAGATGAAAGGCACACAAAGTCCAGTCTTTGCCCTCTTACTGTGGCAGAAGCAGCACCTGCAGGATAGTTCCACAAAGCACAGTCACAGGCAGGGCAGCACTTCTCCTCAGCTCTTCAGCTGTTCTCCAGGCAGAGGTTCCTCTTGATGTCCAGAAGTAAGCTAAAGTCTGTGGTTTTGGGTGCCCTTCTTATACCCAATTTCTCCTTTGAAGTAGGCCTACTTCAAAGTAAAGTCTCTTTTGAATGTGAAATCCTGCCTTGCCCAGGCCAGGCCCCAGACACTCACCAGGGAGTTGGAGACTGCATTGTGTGAGGGCAGGCACAGCCTTTTCAGGTGTGATTGACCACTCTTCTCCCTCCTAGCACAGATGTCTCATCAGGAAATGCAGACTACAACCCAGCTCCTTTTGTGTCACTGTCTAAGGAGAGGTGCAACCAGCCCAACTGTCAAACTGACCCAGACATGGAATCCGCAAACAGGCAGAGTCACAGAAATGGTTTAAGCAAGACAGTGCTCACTTTCTAAAAGTGGCATTTTCAAACACACAATCCTAAAATCAACTTTACTAAAAGATGTATTTTTAAATTGTGAGCTCAGAGACCCCAAACTCCACATGTCCATTTGCTCCCAAAGGGAATCTACACTTTAATCAGATTTAAAGGTAGCCCTGATAGAGCGTTCCGTACTAATAATTTACCTGTATTTTTGGGCGCTCTTTAGGCCGATGAATCTTTTGGCTAAGTGGGACTCTCTTCACCCGAGACCAGTCAATTTAATCAAATCAATAATCAATAACGAACATAAGCAATACCCTGATCAACATAACACTTAACAATTAATCCAGAATACATTTCGGCGAACCCTGACCTTTCAGTCAGGAATAACCACACCAGTTTATTCAAAGTTAGTGAATTTATTTCCCTATATTAACAAAGCTAGCACAATATATATGTGTCTCAACACCAAATGATAAACATAAATGAACATTAATAGCTGTCCATAACGGCGAAACAGATGCAATCTATGCAGCATTTGAATAACAAGGCATTCGATGATAGCAATGCAAATCACTAAAACTATAATCTGTAATGAGCTAATTGCATACATTTAGTCAGCATAACAAGGTCTCAAATTGCATCGTGCAACAAAAGGAATCCTCATCTAACCTCAAATTAGCATCGGCATGTGGGACTTCATGCAAAACAATTTAGCAACATTAATTTGGAAAACTCCTAACTAGGGCTCTTATCAAAAATCAGCAGTTGGTTACCTAAAAGAAACACAATGCAATTGTACAATTTCCTTTCATTTTTACCAATTACAATCAGCATTCAAGGAAGTCTTCGTCTCACAGGTACCGTTTCTCGATCAGCATGGGACGGGGCAAAGGGGCAGGGGTGGACGGGGCAGTTGCCTCACGGCGGCAAAATAAAACTCCTACTTCATGCAAAGGGATCAAAGTTAAAGTCTCTAGGGCAAGAATCATTTAAGGTCTCTTTCTCTCGATTAGAGAAAGCATCAGAGTCTCTTTCAAAATGGCGTCACAGCAAGGTGGGCCATGATAGCTGCAATGTCCTGCAAAATGGCGGGTATCGAGCTGGTAATGGCTGCAATGGCTCGTAATGGCTGCAAAAGGCGGGTAATAGCTACTTTCTCCTCGTGCACCTGGTTTAAATAGACAACAGTTCAAATCCAGTAGGGTCTTCCATTGGAGGGTTCATAGGTTGGCTTCAAATTGTCCTATCAAAAACAACAGTTCTCAAGCTTTTACTTAAGCATACATTATCCTTGGAGACGGGTACGCAAGTTGCAACATTTTATACCAATTAACTCATTTTCAGAGCTTCCATTGTCCGCACCTGCAGATTGACCTTGGAGCAAAGAGAAAAATGCCAGGCTGGCACGAAACTTTAAGATAAGCATGTGAACGATCTCAGTGGAAAAGTACAGCTTCAAGCAGAAATACACGTTTAATAGCACACTGGAAAAATACGAGCATCTAAATCGTGAGACCAGGCAACTAGGCCGAAGCCTCCACTAAAGTTATGCTAAGCTAAAGCATTTCAAACAAGCAAATCATAGCGCACGTTTACGATTATGTCAGATTAGTGCACTTCTAATACATCACGTTATATAAAGCACGCTTATAAATGTTGGTGAACTACTCTAAGGGCACATTTTGTCCCCGTACAATCTTTATTAGTTCGGTTAAAGTCACACTTGATTATTGCAGTACTACGTTTAAGCGCTAATAAATGTAAAACCTTCATTTCAGCTTCATCAATCCCTCCTCTGATGACTACTTGTCATCACACAAACTATTCCCACAAATTTTATTCCATTAAAATTCTGTCAGTTCTCTTTTCCTTTTAATTCCCCTAGTTTTCGCTTTGTATTCTTCTGCCATTCTTTTCATCATTTTCTCTTCCTTCCTTCTTTTAATTCTTGCCATGATCATTATTATTCCCCTTTTTATTCCCCAAATTCCAAATATGCAAATCAGTACTATTAATATTCCCTGTATTATTTTTAGTAATATTCCATTCCAAATTCCACCAATCCAATTTCCCACTGAAGCAAGCCCTTTTCCAACCTTCTCCCACACTCCTGGTTCTTTCAATTCCTTCAAATCTGCACTCTCTTTTGTTAGATTAGCAAGCATAGTTTTAATTTTCACACTGTTGTCGGGAATATACGTGCAACAGTGGCGCGCACCAAGCATTTTGCAAACGCCGCCATCCTTTGCTAAAAGAATGTCTAAAGCAAGCCTATTTTGAAGAGTCATAGCTCTTTCCGCTGCAAGTTCAGCATCTATCAGGATTATAGCACCTGAAAACTTTGTCAACATGTTATCCACTATAGTAGACAACTTTCTTATTTTGATGGAATTCAACACAACTCCCAATGAAGGAATCATGGCTCCAAATATATCTCCTACCACAGAAGCTGCGGTCTCTCTTTTCTGGATAAGATGGGATCCAGACGTCTTTGGAATCATCGATAGGTCATCCAGTTGATAAACCTTTGGGAACACTATACCCAAATAACATCTCCCCCACCATCCTTTCGGAAGACGATAATAGGCATTATACCCACAAATGTAATATACACCTGGTATGACAGGGTCAAGTCCGTTCATCATGAATGTCCACTTGGCCTTAAAGATAAACGTATGTTTACACTCACTCGCTCCTACGAAAATGTTGTCATAATAAGATTCACCTCGATATATACAAAATTTCCCTACATGCCAAGCATCTAAAGCTATTCTCCCTTGTGTCTTTATTGCGGCAAAATCATAATGATCTACTGAAGTCCTCTTACTTAGCTCCTTTTCTAATTTCGCATTCATTTGTGCCCTTCTATCATCTGTGCGATCTAAAAAGCTTATCTCTACTGCAGAGAGCGAGCAGGTAAGGTTTTCCCTATGAGCGTGAGCCGTTTCAAAAGGTTGCATTGGCTCGAAAAATTCCCTCATTATTTTTGCATCCCAATCTTTAGCAATCTGGCTTAGCTGCGCTATTATAGGAACATATGCAAAGGTAACATCATAATTCGAGTAAAAATACTGTATGTTAGTTTGACCATAAAATCTAGACATTACTATACTACATGTAATCCCGTATGTAAGAGGCATGTGGTGATAAGTCACCCCTTCCTTTACTGATGTCGGTATCTGTGTACACACATAACAATCTTTCGCATCCATAGTCTCAACATATTCTGTTAGCAAGCGATAGAAAACGTTATACGAAAGTTCCTTCTTATCATGCAAGTGTCTCTCATCTAATTCTAGTCTTTTCAATGCGGTTAGTTCAGTGACAGTAACAGGAGCAAAAGTAGAAGCATCAATTCTCTCATTCTCACCCTTTCCATGCATTGCAAGCACTATTCCCACTATTATTAGTACACATGCAATTATCAAGCCTATACACACATATTTACAATATTTCACTCTACTGTTTTGTGTAGCCATGATCTGTATAGAATCAGAGAGCTAGAAGCACCTATAAAGAAACTATTTAGCAATTCAGTTACAAAGCTGAACGAGCGCAATGTTCACACAGTTTTCTTCAAGAGGCCAGTCACTTATCGGTTAGCAGCATTTGTCTCAATTCGGCAATAACTCAATTCGGCAATAACTCAGTCCTCCTTTTTTTTTTTTTTTTTTTTTTTTCAAAGTTCAATCAATAACTCAGTCTTTTATCGGTTCAGCAAATGTCTCATCCGGTTTAGCAATGTCTCAGCTGGTTGTATCACGTTAAATTGTAGCAAGCAATGTCATTTATCACCCTTTCAATCAACACTGTCCATAAAACTTTTCTTTTCTATTGGTATCTCTTCTTCTTCGTTCTCGAGGCTAAGAGATACAAATTCGTCAGTCCAATCGTCATTGACTACATATGCCCATTCTGGACCGGAATATCTCCTGTTTGGTATCCTTTTCCTTTTCAATTTTGCTTCTCTTTTCGATTCTGCCTCACTGGTACTTTCCTCTTTGGCCAAGTCTTTTCCTTCACTTGAGGTTGGTACCACGACAGACACTTCCTTTCTTTTCTCTTTCACTTTTGGCCTTTCTCCGTCGTTCAAATTTTCTCTAGTTCTTAGTTTTATTGGTGATATACTTAGTCTCCTCTTTGCACCGTGTCCATTTGATGGACCTGCGATCTTTTCTGTGGAAGCTTGAACTGTTTCGTTCTGTTCTGCCTTGTCCCCTCCTTCTGGGGAATCAATCACGTTCTCTTTTTCTTTTTCTGTATCGTCTGCTTCTGGGAAAGCCCTCCTCTGATCAGGCTCTCCTGCTTTTTCACCTCTTTCGAGCCCTTCGTCACCGTTACTTTCTTCAGACTCTTTATCACTTTCAGCTGCTTCAGGCTCTTTGTCACCTTCAGCTGCTTCAGGCTCTTTGCTACCCTCAGCTGCTTCAGGTTCTTTGTCACCTTCAGCTGCTTCGTCGCTGTCTGAGGTTTCTCCTTGGTCTTCCCCAAGTGAGTCTGTTGCTTCGTCCTCAGAGAATATTTCTCTCTCTTCTGTTCCTGCCTGTTCGCTTTCAGTTCGGGTTTGCTCTGTCTCAGCACTCAGCACTGTTTTATCAGGCACTGGCAGTTTCAGCGCTTCAACTTCCTCATCTGTGGGGCACAACACTTTCTTTGTGTGACTGGCGTGAATCCAGTTGGGAACTCCCGCACACTTCACAGCGGTAGTTGTCATCAGGATCACTTGGAAAGGGCCTTTCCAACGGGGTTCCAGACACGACTTCCTCACGTGCTTCTTTACCACGACCCAGTCACCTGCTTTCAGTGTGTGTCCTGGACCTTGAATTGGTGGCAAGGTGGTCGCTTCCACCTGGTGAGAGAAAGAGCGAACCACGTCAGCCAGACCTTTGCAGTAGTCTAACACCATATCATCTGTAATATTCAAAAGCGCGTTTGCGGGAACTGCAGGAAGTCTCATAGCCCTGCCCATGAGAATTTCGTGCGGGACAATCCAGTCTTTCTGTCAGGGGTGTTTCTCATTGACATTAACACCAAAGGCAATGCGTCAGGCCATTTCAAATTTGTCGATGCACATATTTTCGCCATTCTTGATTTCAGTGTACCATTCATCTGCTCCACCAGTCCTGAGGCTTCTGGGCGATAGCTACAATGCAGTTTTTGCTCAATGTTCAGCGCTTCGCAAAGTAACTTTATCACCTCGTTATTGAAGTGACTTCCTCTATCTGATTCTAAAGAGATCGGGAATCCGAAACGTGGTATTAACTCCCTCAACAATAGTTTTGCAACTGTAAGGCTGTCATTTCTACGTGTGGGGTATGCTTCAATCCAGTGACTAAAAATGCACACAATCACCAACACATACTTCAGACCTCCATGCACAGGCATCTCAATGAAGTCCATCTGCATCCTACTAAACGGGCCACTCGCCCTACCAATGTGGCTCGCGTTCACAACCGTTCCCTTCCCTGGGTTCATCTGCTGGCAAGTGACACATCGATGGCAAACTGCTTCTGCAGCTTGACGAAATCTGGGGTTAAACCAATCAGTTTTGAACAATCTTATCATGGCATCTCTCCCTAGGTGAGCCTGCCCATGATAGAACCGCGCAAGCTGCGATAAGAGACTATTTGGCAAAACAAATTTTCCCTCATTTGAAACCCATAACTCATCTGGTCTCTTTATACATTGTGATTTAATCCAGGAATCTCTTTCATCCTCCCTGACGTTATTCTGTAATGCTTTTAGTTCATCTATTGTATCTACGACCTTCAAGGCAAATGCTTCAGCTGGTTCGAGTTCTGGTTCACTTATTGAATTCCATTCATCCCTGAGTAATATACAGTTCAAGGCACAAAATCTTGCGACTTGATCCGCATATGCATTTCCCAGAGAAACATAGTCCTGTCCTTTTGTATGAGCACTACACTTTACCACTGCAACTTCGGCTGGCATTTGAATGGCGTGTAACAATTCCCTTATTCTCTCCCCGTTTTTCACTGGGGATCCTGAAGAAGTCAGGAAACCTCTCTGTGACCATAGTTGTCCAAATTCATGCACAATTCCAAACCCGTACTGACTATCAGTGTAAATGGTGACTTTCATCAATGCAGACAGTTGACATGCTCTTGTAAGGGCTACACGTTCTGCTACTTGTGCAGAATAGACTCCTTGGAGCCAGGATGCTTCTAAGACACCTGTTACAGTACATACAGCATATCCTGCTTTCAAAATTCCCATCCCATCTCTTAGACATGAACCATCAACAAAAACAATTTGGTCATTTTCATCAAGCTTAGTATCCTTAATGTCAGGTCGAGGTTTTGTGCAAAATTCAGTCACCTGAAGGCAGTCATGCTCGACGTCTTCAGCGTTCTCAATTTCAGCATTTTCACCAGGAAGCAAGGTTGCTGGATTCAACGTAGTGCACCTCTTCAGCTGCACGTTCGGTGAGCCCAGAATTATTGTCTCATACCTTGTGAGTCTTGCTCCAGTCATGTGTTGCGTTCGGGAGCGGGTCAAAAGTATCTCAACTAAGTGAGGGACCATGACTGTTACTGGGTGTCCCATCACTATTCCTTCACTCTGAGTGAGGCTGATACCAACTGCTGCTACGGCGCGCAAACACCCTGGAAGTGCTGCTGCGACCGGATCCAAAGTAGCTGAAAAATACGCTACTGGTCTGTTTATGCCACCATGGGTTTGAGTCAAGACAGACAAAGAACATGCATCACGTTCATGACAAAACAATGTGAAAGGCTTTGTGTAATCAGGCATACCTAAAGCTGGAGCCCTGCACATGCATTCTTTCAATTCAATAAAAGCATCCATCTCATCTCCTTTCAGCTCAATTTGATCCAAGGCATCCTTCTGCGTCAGTTTCAGTAAAGGCTTTGCTAGAGTTGAGAAGTTGGGAATCCACTGACGACAGTAGCTCACCATTCCCAAAAACTTCCTCACCTCCCTCCTTGTCTTTGGTGGACTCATTTGAAGTACACTTGTTATTCTTTCCTTCATTATTCTCCGTGACCCTTTCTCTATCTGGTGACCCAAGTATTTCACTTTCTTCTGACAGAACTGCAATTTCGAAGGAGACACCTTGTGTCCATTCCTTCCCAAATGGTTCAACAGAGCAATGGTATCGGCTGTGCAGCCACTTTCTGTCTTAGATGCAATCAGTAAGTCATCAATGTACTGTACTAGAGTTGACTCGAATGGCAATTCTAGCGCTTCCAAGTCTTTCTTTAGAATCTGATTGAATATTGACGGTGACTCAGAGAACCCTTGAGGAATTCGACACCAACTGTACACTCTGTCTAGGAATTTGAAACAAAAGAGGAATTGGCTGTCCTCATGAAGAGGCACAGAAAAGAATGCTTGTGACAAGTCGATGACTGAGAACCACTCGGCATCGCAAGGGACTTGAAACATTATCACAGCTGGATTTGGTACGACAGGGCAACATTTAATTATGATGTCATTTATTTTTCTCAAGTCCGGCACTATTCGGACCTTTCCACTCGGCTTTATTAGTCCCATGATTGGTGAATTACATGGACTGCTTAACACTTCTTTCAGTACTCCCTGCTTTACAAATTCGTCAATGAGTTGGGCAACTTTCATGAGGGTGTCTTGTGCCATGTGGTATTGTGGGGTCTGGGGAAAGATTGCATTGGGCTTTACAGTCACTTTCACTGGTTCCACTCCTTTCATCAATCCCACCTCTTTCCCTGTCATATCCCACACTTCTTTTCCGACTGTTTCCCGTAATTCAGCTGGAATATCTTCTTCAGTTATCATCGGGAAAAGACAAATCAGAGGATACTCTTCATCGACAGTTTCCATCTCGTCCCCTTCTACACTGTCCTCTTCTTCCCCATCACTGCTCGTCTGAATTTTAATTCCCTCGTTCGAACACATAATCGAACATCCCAATTTGCACAATAGGTCTCTCCCTAACAGTGCTATCGGGCTTGAGTCGCATACCACAAATTTATGTAACCCTTGATAGTTACCAATACTGACTGGTACCGGATCTGTGATTAGGTTCTTCAGGTGCCTGTTTGCTACTCCCACCACTTGGACTGTTCTCCCTGAGAGTGGCAAATTCGGTACTTCAATGCTCTTAACAGTTGAACGTGTGGCTCCTGTGTCAACCAAGAATGAGACACAATGACCCATTACTCTTCCCTCCACGTACGGACCCTTTTGATCAACTTCCAAGGATGCTGCAAGCACACAATCTCCTTCCTTTCCTGAACTTTCACTCTCCCATACATTGTTTATTCCACTATCACTGTGTAATGGGAACTGTTGTACGGTGCTATTTGTATTCATTACCTGACCCGAGACCTGTGGAGGAACCATCACTTGCTGCTGACTCATTGGTGCCAAAGGTATTTGCATTTGCTGATTAGGTACCATGGGAAACTGCTGTTGCATTGGCTGCATTTGCGTCATCTGCATACGGGGCATCTGCATCTGCTGCGGCTGCATAGGTTGTAATCTCTGCAGCTGATTTATGGTCTGGAAATTTGGTTTTGGACCTCTCATTTTCGGTCCCCTCATTGTCTGAAATGCATTGACATCATTGTTTTGCTGACCAACACCTGCACCTTCCTGCACCACCATCGGGCACTCGCGTTTCCAATGACCGACGATTCCGCACACGTGACACGGCATCACCTTTTTCAATGCCTGCACACCATTCGGAGTCACAACAGTGTTCAAATCCGGACCATTATTCCCAAAACCTCCTCTGCCTCTGCCTTTCGCCTGTGGCTGAAACATCATATTTCCCTGCAACTGCGGCTGCGGTTGCGGTACCTGCTGTTGGAACCCTTGTAACCCTTGCAAACCTTGCAGACCTGTCTGAGCTGCTTTAAGTTGCATCATCATCACTTTCTCTTTCAACCTTTTCTGTTTCACTTCAATTTCGTCGCTACAATATTTCGCATAATTCAACACCTCATCAATCGGTTTCGACTGCCAACAAATCAAATGCGACTTTATCATCTGACTTATCTCTGGTCTCAGCCCTTCCACAAATCTAAACACAAAATGAAGCATGTCCTTCGCCTCTATATTTTCCGTGCCACTATAGTTCTTGAACGCCTTCAACAATCTCTCATAGTAACTATGAATCGACTCTTTAGCCTCTTGGGCAGTTCGATCAATCTTCTGCCAATCCACATTTTTCGCGGCAACCTTCATCTTCAAATGCTCAATCACCTTATAGTACAAGCTCATCACCATAGGTGATGGTGCACCCGTATCCCTGTCTCTCTCTGGTTCACTTGTCGGCCAACCTACAGCTCTTTTGCAATCCTCCCACAAATCTGCCGGAACCACAATCTCAAAGAGAGTGTTCAGATCTTCCCAAAGACATTTCGCAAGCTTCACAAACCTATCAGTCTGTTGATACCATTCAATCGGTTTCTCTCTCAGCTTGGGAAAATCATCCGTAAAAGACTGAATGTCGCTTCTGTGCCACGGTACATGTATTAATTTTCCCCCTGCTGTCTCCCTCATTGGTAACATGGTTACTGCATCACTACTCTGTGGTCTTTTCTCGTTGAGCACTGGGACACTGTCTTTCCTCTTTTCCTTTCTCTTTACGTATCTGCTTTCCCATTTGTCTAAGCACCTCCACACTTGTGCACTCTGCAGCAATTCTCTAAGGTGCGCCTTCATGCCTGCTGACCTCATGTGTTCAAAATCTGTGGTCCCGAAATCCAACCTATAGCTCCTGCTCAAGTGTTTTGTTTTGTCTATATCAACCCTGTTTTTGTCAGCTATTTCTTGCAAGCTTCTATGTACCTTGTTCACTTCTCTCGTAATCCTGGGACATAGATACCTCAGCTCTTCTTCCGAGTAGGACTCTAACCTATTCACACCCATAGTCCCTTCCACCAATTCTTGTGCTTCCATGTTCAACCTGACCCTATTCAGATAGTCTTCTCCCTTCCCACTGGCTGAGTTTTGTGTGGAATTCAGACTGTTGAACCACTGTGTCAGCTGTTGTGCATTCAACCCCATCAGTGTAGCATTCACATCGAATGCCATCGATGGTTGCGGCAACTTTTCAGTATTCGATGACAGCGGTATCACCAGTGGGGGACTCGACCTCACCACTGTTGACTGAGCACATATGGGACTAAACTCCATCAAGGACCCAGATCCAGTTGGCTGAGCCGCTATCGGAGTTATCCCTGGAGTGTTTTCTATGCACCTCCTTTCTGTCCCATTCTGCAGTATTGATCCCTGGCCGCTCATACCCAAGTTAGGCTGACTGTACAAAGGTACCGGTGGACCTACAGTAATGGGTAGTGATATCGCATCTGGGTTCTGTCCATTTCCCATGTTCTGAGACATGTTCATTCCCACACTATGGGTCATCATTGCCGGCATGCCCATTTGACTCCCCGTCATCTGAGCATGTGCGTTTCCCCCCTGCATCTGCTTTTGAGGCATCAGAAACTGAGTTGATTCAGCTTGTGCCAATGTTGGGTTGTGACCATTCTGTACTCCCATTACGGTTGGGTCTAGAACCATTCCCGTACTGTTGTCACTGCTGTAATACCTTGGGACCTGCGGCTGATAATTTTCTGCTGGTTTCAACATGGGCACATCTGGATATATTCTCCTAACCTGCGGTATCTGCGGGGTGAACAGTAAACTCGGGTCCTTAGATCCCGATGATGCTCCTGAACTCTGAGTTTCACCGTTCTGTACCGATGCCGGAGGGGCAGAACTGGTACTTGTACCTTGTCCACTCTCTGCATAAGGTGGTGGGCGGTCGTTCAGCAATTGCATTATTAACTCCTCATCCTCTAACTCCTCTTCTCTTCTCAACTTTTCCTCGTCCTCTCTATCTTTGGAACACCTCCTGTTTGTCTTACAGGTAGCTTTCTTACCTGTCTCCTCTTCTTCCTTAGTAATTGCGGGAAACAATTTTATCCCCTGCAATACATCTGACCTCCACACCTTCTGTGCATTATCCCACCTAGCGTCCGCTAGTGTCTTTTCTACCTTTCTTATCCTGGTCTCGAACTTATTTTGCTGTTGCTGTCTAGCCATCAGTTCCCAAATTGCTAGAGCCTCAAACTGTGCTGGCCTTGGAGGTACCTTCATGTCGTACATCGCGAATCTCAAATTCTCTAGGATCCTTATATTGAATGTCCCATGGATCGGGAACGCTACGCTCCCATGTTTCTCTGTCAGCTTGTGCCATTGCTTTAGCCAAAGGCACGGAGCTACCCCTTTTTCCTCCATTACAATGTAAGCTGGTGTACCTTCGGGTGGCGTCTCTTCTCCTACGCTCGCTTTAATGTAAGACTCCCCCTTCATCGCACTCCTTAATGCTTTAAAAAATTTCATTTTCTCGTCTTTTATTTCACAAAGTTTGTAATCAATAGGTGACTTTAATTCCCGGAATACTCTTCGCTTGCCTTTCCCCTTCCAATCGAGCCCCACGGACTGCGTCCAATCCGTGCGCGACCCTTCTCTGCAACCAACCTATCCCAGCGCGGCTCCTAGTGACGTCACACTCACACACACTGCGGCTGACAAAGCCTCGCGGTTTGTCCTCCTTCACTCAGCTCCTCTCGTAACAACTTCTTGCATGTATCGCGAGCTACCAAAAAAATAATAATAAAACAGATCTGTCGGTTTACTACAGGAAGGGTAACACAATCGCTTCAGGACCTTAGGGATTTTTCACTAGCCTCAGCAGTTATTCCATCTTTCTCGGTCCCCACTTTCGCAAGCAAATCTGACCCGCAGACTGCTCTCAACTTGTCAGTGATCTATTCTAGTGCACTTAGAATTTTGTCAAAGCCCGAAGTCGAAGTTTTCTTTCACTCCCTTAACACACGTACCGACTCGTTGACCACACCCGATCAACCTACTAAACCGACCAGACCACAACATAAAACAAGTGTCTCATACACTTTTCAACATACTCCGGAGTCTCTTGACCTCGCAGGGCCCGTCTCAACAACAACAACCACGTGGACCTTTTTATGCACAAAGCGCCACATGCACATGAAGTTCGACGACTTCCCTACTCTCACACTCGGAGTCGCACCTCTGCTATTTCTATGAAGTTCGACGACTTCCCTACTTCTACACTCGGAGTCGCACCTCCGCTATCCTCTAAAATCCTCGCAACCTTTTCAGACAATCTGCGGCAATAAGCTGTGCAAGCGCAAAATCCTAACTTCACTCATACCATCACTAGTACCGCCAACGCTGATCCCACACCTCCATTCTCTCCATTTGCAAGCTCCGAGATCCCGGGAAAGTCGCGGTGGACCTAGCCCATCATCATTCTGTCAATCTGTTTTATCCAAGAAAATCTAATTCAACTTCTCGAGTGGGGTCTCAAAGGGCGTAACCGTTAATTCAACACCATGTACTTTAAGAGTGAGGGGTCCCAAAAGGCGAAACCGTCCTCTGCTACCATCTACTGATAGAGCGTTCCGTACTAATAATTTACCTGTATTTTTGGACGCTCTTTAGGCCGATGAATCTTTTGGCTAAGTGGGACTCTCTTCACCCGAGACCAGTCAATTTAATCAAATCAATAATCAATAACGAACATAAGCAATACCCTGATCAACATAACACTTAACAATTAATCCAGAATACATTTCGGCGAACCCTGACCTTTCAGTCAGGAATAACCACACCAGTTTATTCAAAGTTAGTGAATTTATTTCCCTATATTAACAAAGCTAGCACAATATATATGTGTCTCAACACCAAATGATAAACATAAATGAACATTAATAGCTGTCCATAACGGCGAAACAGATGCAATCTATGCAGCATTTGAATAACAAGGCATTCGATGATAGCAATGCAAATCACTAAAACTATAATCTGTAATGAGCTAATTGCATACATTTAGTCAGCATAACAAGGTCTCAAATTGCATCGTGCAACAAAAGGAATCCTCATCTAACCTCAAATTAGCATCGGCATGTGGGACTTCATGCAAAACAATTTAGCAACATTAATTTGGAAAACTCCTAACTAGGGCTCTTATCAAAAATCAGCAGTTGGTTACCTAAAAGAAACACAATGCAATTGTACAATTTCCTTTCATATTTACCAATTACAATCAGCATTCAAGGAAGTCTTCGTCTCACAGGTACCGTTTCTCGATCAGCATGGGACGGGGCAAAGGGGCAGGGGTGGACGGGGCAGTTGCCTCACGGCGGCAAAATAAAACTACTACTTCATGCAAAGGGATCAAAGTTAAAGTCTCTAGGGCAAGAATCATTTAAGGTCTCTTTCTCTCGATTAGAGAAAGCATCAGAGTCTCTTTCAAAATGGCGTCACAGCAAGGTGGGCCATGATAGCTGCAATGTCCTGCAAAATGGCGGGTATCGAGCGGGTAATGGCTGCAATGGCTCGTAATGGCTGCAAAAGGTGGGTAATAGCTACTTTCTCCTCGTGCACCTGGTTTAAATAGACAACAGTTCAAATCCAGTAGGGTCTTCCATTGGAGGGTTCATAGGTTGGCTTCAAATTGTCCAATCAAAAACAACAGTTCTCAAGCTTTTACTTAAGCATACATTATCCTTGGAGACGGGTACGCAAGTTGCAACATTTTATACCAATTAACTCATTTTCAGAGCTTCCATTGCCCGCACCTGCAGATTGACCTTGGAGCAAAGAGAAAAATGCCAGGCTGGCACGAAACTTTAAGATAAGCATGTGAACGATCTCAGTGGAAAAGTACAGCTTCAAGCAGAAATACACGTTTAATAGCACACTGGAAAAATACGAGCATCTAAATCGTGAGACCAGGCAACTAGGCCGAAGCCTCCACTAAAGTTATGCTAAGCTAAAGCATTTCAAACAAGCAAATCATAGCGCACGTTTACGATTATGTCAGATTAGTGCACTTCTAATACATCACGTTATATAAAGCACGCTTATAAATGTTGGTGAACTACTCTAAGGGCACATTTTGTCCCCGTACAATCTTTATTAGTTCGGTTAAAGTCACACTTGATTATTGCAGTACTACGTTTAAGCGCTAATAAATGTAAAACCTTAATTTCAGCTTCATCAGCCCCCATGTTAACCTATGAGAGGGACAGGCCTTGCAACAGTGAAAAACGAATTTAGCAATATTTCACTGTCAGGACATATAAAACACATTACTATATGTCCTACCTTAACCATACACTGCACCCTGCCCTTGCGGCTACCTAGGGCCTACCTTAGGGGTGTGTTACATGTAAGAAAAGGGAAGGTTTAGGCCTGGCAAGTGGGTACACTTGCCAAGTCGAATTTACAGTGTAAAACTGCACACATAAACACTGCAATGGCAGGTCTGAGACATGATTACATAGCTACTTATGTGGGTGGCACAACCAGTGCTGCCGGCCCACTAGTAGCATTTGATTTACAGGCCCTGGCACCTCCAGTGCACTTTACTAGGGACTTACTAGTAAATCAAATATGCCAATCATGGAAAAGCCAATTACATACACATTTTGTAAAGGAGCACTTGCACTTTAGCACTGGTTAGCAGTGGTAAAGTGCCCAGAGTAACAAAAACAGCAAAATCAGAGTCCAGCACACATCAACAACCTGGGGAACAGAGGCAAAAAGTTAAGGGAGACCACGCCAAGGATGAAAAGTCTAACACTGTGTAATAGACTGTAATGTTGATCCATGTAAGCAACGTTATTGGCCACATGTAAGGGGCACATGAGGTGAATTGGCTGTTGAGTCACTATTGACATCTTGTTAGGGCGGGGAGGAGGTGAGGGTTCATAAATGTTTTTAAGTTCATGTTTACAAACTTTCACTTTTAATAAATGTCCCTTAATGCAGAGGTATATAATATTGCATTACGTGGAACCACTTTCTGGTGTTAAAGAAACACGCGTTTTCATTTTGAAGCTTTTTTTTGCGACCTCTCTCGCATAATCTAACTACCAAATATTTGCAAATCACTTGCTGGCTTGCTCACCCCCACTTTTAAGGCAGGATGTTTGGGGAATTTAAATAAATTAGAGAAAGAGAGTATTTTTATCACTGAAATTACTAGTAAATATTAACAAGGCGGTCAAACGCTAACCTAAATCACTTTTGAAAAACAATATGATTATGGTAAAATTACACCTCAAAGAAACAAATGTCAAGAAGGGAAGTCGGTCTGCCTTATACAATGAATGCAATGTTTGTAGGAGCTCGGGGTTTAAATGAAAAGCTCTGCGTTTCTATCGTTTAAAACAATCATCAGGCACCAGACTCCCGAGAGCATAAAAGACAGGTCAACATGATACACAGTGAAAAAGAAAGAACTCAAGAAAGTAGAACCATCTCAGTTACACTCTGTTTGAGAAGACAAAGAACGGCCGAGCAAGTAATTCCCCTTTCGGCCTTCTCAGGCAGTGACTAACAACCCACCTTGTCTACCTCAGGTTCGTTTTCATACAGAGTGTGGGAGAGACCACGGTATGGTGAGATTTTGAGGCAGGAGGAGCGATAATTCGGTTAGGAGAACAAAGAGACAGCTGGAAATACTTTTGGTACAAAAATGGCCGGGTTCTAGGAATTTTTATCTGCATGGACCAAGGGTACGCTTGGGTGGGCCAATGCCGGCCCAAATTATGTCAGTTCTGGAGGTAGCCTAAAAGCCCTAGATTAACACTTTGATTTCGATTAAGCAAAATGTCTGGGGTAGGAAAGGACATCACACATCCTTGAGTCTAATTACATCACAGGCAGTGAAATAGGAACTTTGACCCTCAATCTTCCTACAAAGTAATGTCGCATGACCATAACCATGTTTTACACCACAGTCGTTATTTGATAGTTTCCCTACTGTATACTGCAATGACAAATGTATTGCTAAATCACTGGGAGAGAGAAAAAATGGATTTAAATAAAACAATAGTAGTTATGTGCACATGTGTTACTTGATGTACAGTTTACCATGCATGGAATATAAACTATATCATTGGCCTAAATTATTCTTAACTTTTAATAACATTTTGATTTAAAATCACCTGCAAAGTTCTATCACTCATGTGAAGCCCAGAGGGAAATGTTTTATTCAAACACTTAATTTTTCATGTATATACATAATGAAACCACAAAACAAATTGTTTAAAATGTTTGTTCTTTAGATCATTTTTTTATTTACTAGAACGAGTGCCCATGGTACTGCTGAATTTACTAATTTGACAAAAACTAACATGTAAAATCCCAGTCTTAGTCCTAGTGGAAGCTGCAAAAAAATAAACTGTGCTCATGAAAACACTGTTTGCCTGCTGGTCTTGGAGTCACGGCTGGTGATTTTTTAAAGTGGTGAGCCATAGTACTTGCCCTGAATTGTAGAAAGTGAAGTGTGTGAGCCTGACATCTTCTAGAGAGGGTTCTAAGGATCTACCCTGATCATCATTTTGAAAAAATGGGACCGATAGTGCATTTTAAAGCAGGGTTTTCACATACATCTTCTAAAACCCCATAGGTTCTGCTCTTGTTAAAAATTCAAGTCTTTCATGATGTGCCAGGCCAATTTAACCTGATGCTTCAAGGAGTTCACTCCATTTTTCCAAAATGTGCTAGAAGTGCTCCCACACGACAAAAAGTGTCTCCATTGTGCCAGATACAGCATATTGTCTGGAGTGCTCCACATATGCCATAAGTGACAGTTAAATCACAAAATGACATAAAATATGCCACTGCCAGAATTTTGCCATTATTGCCATCCATAAACTGTGTGTGGTCCTAACATTAAAAAATATCTCCGGTATGTCAGGGCCAGCACTTTGTCAAAATTGCCCCCTCCTACATACCATGATTGTCCTCTTTTACGCCAAAAATTACATTGAAAGTGGCAGCATTTTTACACAGCTGGTCTCTATTCCATGAATTGTCCTCACTATGCCAGCAATTTTCCAAAGTTGCCCCATGCTACAAATTACATCCAGTACGCTGATGCCAGCATTTAGTCATAGGTGTCCAGATATGCTAAATATAACGTCTGGTGTGCTCTTGTTTGCTAAACTTTTTTCACAGATTCTTGTCATACAAAGAACTGCTTCCAGTATACCAGTGCCATTATTTTGCCATGGGTGCTTTTAAGTCAAGAATTTCCTTTAGTATGCAAGTGTCAAGGGCACACTCACAAGCATAACACCACATTTTAACTCATGAGTACTTATATTCTCTCATTCAAATCATACTCTCATTCATTCCCACTAACGTGCACTCATTCATTCTCACAGTTGTGTTCTCTCACTTCCACTCACTCTCACTCATTCTAGTTCACACTCACTCATTCTCACCCACATAATCTCGCTTTTTTGCAGTTACTCTTTTTCTCACTCACAAATTCATTCACTGACTCGTGCACACTCGCTGACATTTAGGGGCACATTTACTAAACAAAATAGTAATATACACCACAGCAACCAAAGTTGCGATATTGCACTAGAGAAAGACAGCATTGTAGAGTAATTTCTACTAAGATATGGCACTAATGCTCTATTCTTCAGCACTCGTGAACAAACAGACTGCCAGCAACATGTATACATTCCTTTCCACCATGATGCAACGGTATGTGCATGATGCCTAGCAAAACTTTTGTACTTGATGGTAAACCTTCTTGTACAAAGTACAAAATACTGTGCCTAGACAAACTTTTCAACTTTTCACACATTGGATGTGTGCAGTATAGTGCAGCACTCATGCAGCGTGTAAAAAGTAAAAACAAATTAGAACATTTCTCCAATTTAAGACCTGCCTCAAGAAGGTGTTGTTTTTTGGTGCAAAACTCTGACCATGCCTGTAGACGGGACTTTGCCTCAAAAACCCTAGGTTGTAGAGTGGGAATGCCCATATAGCACCCATGTCATTCTCACATGATGCAAAGTAGCATAAAGCAGCATAAAGGATTATTTGCACTTCGCTGAGGTTATTTTCTAATGTAAAAAAAGTTTTGCACTGGAAAGCAAATAGGTTTTCAAGACTCTGCAGCAGTTTACGTCACTTTGAATGCCTTTGCACTGGTGCAAAGTCTTGATAAACATTCTCAGAACTCCACACAGAAACAGGCATAATTGAGGTTCAGAAGGACCCCCACAGCCCTGCACACTGATGCCACTTTGGCAGGTAACAACCTGTCCCCACGCCCATAGTACACACCGCTCAACTGTAGCTTACCTCTGGCACAAGGTAGAGTTGCCACAAGGCCATTTTCATCTGACATGATTATTTTATTGTCTCTCCCAGTACAAAATAAAGTCACCAAAGTAATTTTCCCCCTTTTCAGTATATACTTTAAAAAGTATTTATAATAATAACAATGCACTTTAAAATGTGTTCTAGAGGTTCCTCAATGACCCCTGACTCCGGATGCCACCTTGCAGGTTTTTTTTCTTCCAGCACCAACAGTATTCAAATGTCCCACCTGGTACAAAAATAAGCAAAATAACCTAAAGCTGGTATTTTTAACCCTTATCTGCACATACTTCAAACAGCAAATATTAATATAATTCACTTTGAAAAGCATTCTAGTGCTGCAAAGATTCCTGACTAACAAATAATGTAAATACAGACAGAAAGTCATGTAACAAATGAGTGCATTCAATTTTATTTGTAGTCCTATTAATATCATGTCCAAGCCTTAGCACCCTCTTAAAACTACAACAGATGGCCATTTTGTTTGCTTTTGGAAATGTGGCAGCCCTAACCTCGACTGATAATTAACATAAAAAACATAAAAAAGCAGCATTTCACAGGTGCACTCTCCATGGCCTTCTGCCATGGCACTTCTGCCAACTGGGAGGGCCAAAGGTCATGTTTGGGTGGGCCTGGCCCACCCCTAGAACTGGGCCCGGTACAAACTTGACTACTACGAGTATAACACTGTCCACATTTAAAATGAAATTGGATGACCACTGAGGTAGGAAATGTCTAGAAGTCAAAAAATTACTGATTGGTTGTTTGGAACATTCAGATACACAGATGCCAACTACAGGCAGGACCGACCAGGCTTAATTGTTTTTTTCAGTTTTCCTTTTTACTGGAGAGTATTGGATTCTTAATAGTCCACAGCTCTGTCTTAAATCTCATGCCACGACCAGGGGCATAATTCAGCCCCTCTCTCAGCCCAGCTCCTTTGAATACCTGTGAGCTATAGGAAACTGAGGGCCCCCTCACCACAAGGGGGCCCCAACATTTTGGTTACTCTACTAGCCATGACATATCACCTTGCATTTGTCCATTGCCTTTCATTTTGGAATGTAATTGTGCTTGCTCCCTTCATAACAAAAGACAGAATCCTAGCCCCATTGAGTGCTAGTTACATAATGGCCAGCTCTGCACTGTCTGTACATTTGGGGCAAGAGGTATGAAGCCTTTGCATTGTCCTTGCATCACATACAGTGGGCTAGCATAAGAATGGAGCAGAAATGCTCAATATCATTGTAAATAAGGATTATTTTTGCTTTCTCCCTTTCACGCAATGCAGCCCAGCAACATTGCTTGCTGCCCTGCATTTCCTTCAAAGATGAGTACATGTGCCCGTTGGACCTTAGCTACTTCATGAGTATTTCATTGTATGGTCAATCATGTGAAGGAACTTTTTTTATGTTTGTGTCATGCCTGCATGATTAATGCCAGTTTTGCCCACCAAGAGTCTTCCTCAGGAAAGATGTCTGGTAACAAGGCTGCCATCAACACATGCCCTGCATTTGACTTGTAAACATGCCTGAGCCCCATCTGCATCTAGGCGCAGGAAGAGGAGGCTCAGCTGTGCAACCTCAATGACTGACAGGGAACTTGCACCAAGAAGGTGAGTATCCTGGATAGCATCTGCCCTATGGAGCTGAAATACAAGGCTGCATGGTTTTGTGCTTGTAGCCAGAAGAGAACTATTAAACTATGTATGCTGTATGCTGCAGGCAGTCCATTCCAAAAATGTGCTTATGGCAAGTGGATTGGTCTCTAAGGAAGATGCTCAGCCGTATGTATGTATACATGCATGAGGTATTTGTATAGCAGACTAGAGCCAAAAGGCAGTGGAGGGCTGTACAGGGTCAAAGAAAAGGGTTCAGTTATCAGAAAGTGAATGGGGTGATAGCTGGGTTCAGGGAGCAGAAGTGGACTGTTATTGCATCATGATGTAGTATTCTTTAAAGATGTGCATGTGCACTCCTCCCTGAATTGAGCAGGACTGAGGAGGCCCTGATGAATACAGGGATGCTATTCTATATCATGCATGTAGAGATGTAGAGTGTCTGTTGTCATGTTTATTTTTTGCAGTTCTTTGCCTCAATTCTGATGGTTTCCTGGCTGTGGCCACTGAAGATGGCAAACTTGTCAGTTATATATGGAGGAGTTCTGGGTTGTGATAGCTTTGTAAAATATGCAGCTGGTTTTGAAAATGGTCTGTGCACTGAAGGCAAGCCAGGGAGGGTCCATCAGTATGGGGGTGATGTGGTAATATCTTTTCAGGCCCTGGATGACACATGATGCGGCATGTAGTCAGTGACATTCAGCCAGGTTTGGCTTATTTATTGCTTGCTGTTCCTGACAAATAACTGCAGTTCAGTCTTGGTGGGGTTGTGCTCCAGGTAAGTGCTGGATATCCATGTCTGAATGAAGCACAGACAGTTTTTGCAGTGTAGGATGTCTGTAGCGGAGACAATTTTCAAGTAGAGTTGAGTTTCATAAGTATTTTGGTGACTTTTGATTCTGTTATAAGTGAGTGGAGGCCCAAGAGGCTCCATGTAGAGATTAAAGATGACTGGAGACAAAATGGATCCATGGAGAACTCCACAGGTGTTTGGGATCCTCTGTAACTTGGATTACCCATTTGAACAAACTGGTTTCAGTTGGATAAGAAAAACTAAAAGAAGAATGGTGCCTGGGAATCCCATTTGGGCCATGAGGGTGCAGATAAGGGTGTGATGATTGATTGTGTCAAAGACAGCTAGGCGGTCCAGCAATATTAGACGGCAGAGGTCATCTTGATTATCTTGGACTGTGGTCAAGAGGGCATTTACTCCAAAAAGCATCTGTGTGTATTACAGCATGTTTTGAAGCCAGATTATATGTTATATTATATTATGTGTATTTGTAAAGTGCACTATCACCCATGAGGTTATCCTGGATTAGTAGTAGTTGTTAGTAGTTGGAGTTGATGTGACCTTAGAGTTGAGCATGGGCTGCTTTTCAATGATCTAGGGGAATGATGGGCAGATAATTAAGTGAGTGAGATCATCACAATTTAATGTGGGTTTCTTAAGGAATTAGAGTATCTGGGCGGTCTTGATAGCTTCAGGGAAGATACCATGAGTCAGAGACACATTAACAATAGTAAGTAGATATGAGAGAGCGTCACAAGGAAGGGCTCTGGTGAAGGATGAAGGTTAGGAAACATCTTCATGTGAGGCGGCTTTGAAGGAGATTAATATGTTGGGGAGATATGCAAGAAAGAAAGCTTTGAAGGTGCATTTTGGGATGCTACAGGAACGAAGGGAGGGGTATACGAGGAGAAGAAAGCCCTGGTCCAGTTGATGGGTTGTCAGACCTACAGTATGCTATTACTGAAAAAGTGATGGATGGCATTTTACTTGTCTGGAGTGTGGGACAGAAGGGTAAGGTGGGGGTTAATGTAGTTCTTGACTGTCTTAAAGAAGGGTCATCTTCTGTTGATAGATACATTCTGTTACATTCATACCAGGATCAGTGCTGAGGACTGTACCCAGATCTCACCTGCGAACACCTTGGTCCAAAAGGGGAAGACATTTGTGATCTGCTCTCATTCTTCACATTGCCAGTTGCCATGTTTCGACCCATGGAGAGTGTCATCACCCTTAGAGTCATTCTAGTGATGCTGCACTTGAGGTGAGCTGGAGAGATTTTCCTTGAACTGTGTGAAATGAAGTGAGCTAAGACCAGCAGAGGGACTTCAGAGTGCTTTACAATGTGCAAAATGCCAAACCTGGGCTTCTTTTTCATAGTTCAACAAATGTCATGGATTTTTTTTTAAAGAGTCAGAACCAAAGTTTGTAAAGGTGGTCGTCTGTCCATTGAAGAATTTGAGTATCCCAATTGAGGATGTTGCAGTCTTTTCCTGTGATCTTAGTTCCTGTTTAAAGGGTATATGAAGAAGTTTTCATGAGTGGAAGATGTGTTACAACACATTTTGCTCCCTGATTTGTTGCTATGATCATCGCTCCTTGCTCTTTTTTTCCTTAATTGTTTTAGGTGGTGTCTGGTACCTTGCTTATTTTTCATAGGTGAAAGATCGGCCTGTGCAATACTAAGTATTGAATCAATTTGAACTTCACATTGCAAAATATTAAACAAGGCATTTCGAGTGAAGAGGCCAATTACCTGTCATGGAAAGCTGTACTTGTGTCAGATATACACCTTTCTCTCTACTGCGTTTTGGCAGGTGAAGCACGGATTATAAGTGGCTTGTAAAACCACGAATATGCCAGCACCAAAATCTCCTCCTAAAAAGTGCTTGGATGAATAGGTGGGCCTCAGCGGGTCACTTTCTTAGTGAGAGCGAGTGAATGAGAATGGCAACACAATGCCACATGGGAAAGATGGAAGTGGTAATGAGGGCAGCGAGAGTGAGCGGGGAGGTGTTGATATCCTCCACCCTCAGGGACAGCACCTGTAGAGCGGTCTCCTCAACTGAGAGCCCTACTAGCCATCTACACAGCTACTGGTGATTGACCACTAAATAATGTCCTTCAAAAGTGTGGGGCTCCTAAACCACCTTTGTCCACCAGGAGTTGTAGTTTAGCAAGTGCCACTCTCCTCCCAGTATTCCAAATTAAGTCACCCAACAACCCATTCAGAACATGGAAAAACCTAGCTAGTAGGAACAACAACAGATTCACAAAATGATATAGTATACAGGGGAGGACCACCATCTTCAAGAGAGCTATGTGGCCAATTGGATGGAAAAAGGAATTTCTAGAACTAAATCTGTGAAGAAATGGCTGATACTGCTCTGGTCAGATAACCATTCAAGATTTCTGTATCCGAATGGTAATTTCAGATGCAAATATAGGTGAAAGTGTTTTCTGCCCAGCATCCTCCAAAATCTATGTTGGATTCAGAGGTGTCTGAAACTAGAGGGCAGGCGCATGACTTTGACCAGTTGACCCAGAGGCCAGATGCAGCCTCAAAGTCTTGGAAGAGACATAGGAGATCTGGAGGCGTATCATGGAAACCCTTTGAATTAAGAAAGACAACGTGTACAATGAGACCGCATGAATCTGAACGGACAGAGGGATACCCCGTTCATCCCAGCCATACGCAGTTTGATCACTAAGGGCTCCATGCCAAGACTGAATAATAGCAGGGGGAATGGACAACCCTGCTGTGTGCCCCTCGGACAATAAAGGAGGAGGAGAATATGGACCTGAGTGGTGGGATGTGAATAAAATCACTGTACAAGTCAGAGAATGCATGGGCAAAATCCAAGTCAGGGAGTACAATGAAAAAGAAGTCCCACCAGAGGGTGTTGAATTCTTTTTCGATGTTCAGGCTGAGGGCCATGAGTCCCAGCCAGGTTTCGGGGGCCACCTATAGTATTCTGTAAAAGTGAAAATGGTTAAATTAAGTACTTTTGGAGGGTATGAATCAATTTCGGTCTGGGTGAAACAACTGAGGATGTGACATGGGACAATGTTGGTGGCCGAGGCTTTGCTCAGTACCTTGTAGTCAGAATTAAGGTTTGATATAAACCTATAAGAAACAGAGTTATTCAGGTGAGGATCCGGTTTTAACAAGTGGACCAAAAGGTACATGAGCAGATCCATGGAGCTGAACATTGTCTGCTTGCTTAGAGTGCAGGTTCTGGGAGGACTCATCGTTGACAAGGAGGCCTCTAGCTTTATTAGGTGTGTTCTAGGTGTGTTCTCTGCTTGTCAGAGGCTATAGCCTGTGTTAACTTGTATGTTTAGGAAGTGCAAAGATCAATAATGTTTCTGTGCTAAATAGTGTGTCGGCTTGTAATAGATGATGACCACGTCATCCCCAATTGCCTGGATCTACATTAATGAGGATGAGTTGTTGTTTTTTTGGTGGTTTAAGGACTCTGATTGGGCAATGGCATATCTATTGCAAAGAAGGTAGGTTGTACTGTACATACATTTACTGTTTACCAAATGCCATGCACCAAGTTTGTTCACCTAGGCCTTCATTGTTTGCCCACACCTCCCAGAGAGTCATGGAGACTTAGAGGGCCATTAAGGGTTTGGTGGGCTGTTCGCTGTTCTACCAGGGCAGTTGAGACACGTATTCGCCCCCGATATATTTAGAGATCTCCACCTTTCTGGCGGAGATCTCTGTGCCTTCAGAGGTGCTGTATGCCACAACAGCTCCTGTAAAAGCGCTGTAAGTTTGTTGAGTGTCTGCCAGGTTTCACAGATCCACCCAGCAAATAAACTCCCAAGGCAGGAATCTTTTTTGAAAAAAAAAAATATTACCGACTGTGACACTCCAAGTCTGGGGGTATTTTCATTTCTGTTCGGGACCACCAAGCTTTTCCTGTCAGAATGACAGCAAAACAAATGCATCAGAATGTCTGCCATAAGCAGAGCATATGGTCTGAGGTACTTAAGCTCACAGCCCAATGTCCTTGGGGCCATCGGTCTAAGGTTGCTGCCAAAAGAACCAGCAGAGGCTCGAAACATGATGGTTTGCCTGACTCCAAAAACCCTGTTAATGTTCATATGTCACACACTCCACAAAGTTTATATTCAATGTTCCCCTCGCTTTTTCCATGTGTCCAGTACTTGAAGCCACCCAAAACTCGATAAAACTGAATTTGTTTTCAATTGAACCAGAGCAAGACTGATAACCTCCTACTTTTTAACAAGTTCAACAGCTACGACCCTCTTTTTTGCCCTTTCCTTCATCTCTTGGGACTTTATTCAGAAACGGTCCCTTCAAACCACAATCTTTCAAAACTTTACTATAGCCTCAGAATTCGGTAGTTACAAAGTAGGGTTTATTCCCGATTTTAACATTTATGCAAGTTGCTGGTGATGTGCTTTTATAGTCCAGATTGGACTATGGCAGTTCGGCCTAAATTGGCCTGCATAGAAAAATATCGGACTGAGTGCAAAAACTTCAGAATGTGATTGTCACGCTGGTGTTCAAGCTGAACATATTTGAACACGTGACCAAGCATTGCAATCAACTTCATTGGCTACCTATCATTAACAGTATTCAAAGTTGTCTGCTTAATGCACAGAGTATTTTTTACGCTGCTTCCCGACATTCTTCTGCAAATTTAAAAAGTATACCAACACGCTAGTTGATATCCTGCACTAGATTACTTTTTTCAATTTTTTAAGTTCAACTCTTGATCCCTCCATATCCATGGGGCTTCTTTGTGGAACTATCAGAGCATAGCCTGTGCTCTACAAACTGGTTATAACTTGGCTTTACGCCCATTAACTCAGTATATATCCTTTTATCCCATCACTCCAGCAAGAGTATTCTCTAACGCCAAGAGACTCTACCTATGACTTTAAGTGGGCTTTACAAGTAATGTAACAATAAACATAAAGGCTCCTTCTACCGCCTGGCCAGTTTTCTGAAGTTTGCTACAGTGTCCATGTGATGTGAGCGCTTGGCAATGGCTGTGTGACCCAAGTTCACTTACCGTTCTGCCTATACTCCCCCTGCCCACCCACTTATTCTGCTGAGGAGCTCCAACCTCCCAAACACTATACCCTTACGCCACACACAAATAAAGCCTATGGGCATCATTCTCCACAAACCGGTTTACCATTTTCTCCAGCATTCTCATATTGGTTTTCCATTTATCCTAAATTCCTCATACTGTCAATTTGCACCCAAAACTGACTGCACTGAGATGGTCATACTATATATTACTTTGCCAGAAGCTCCTCACATTGTCTATACCTTTGCACAAGTTCCTTACACTTTGAGTGTGCCAAAGTTCTCCACACTGCCTATCAATGTTACCCCACATCAATGCGTTGTACAAATATTAAAAAGCTACTTGTGCTAATATAATCACATTGAACCCGATTCACACACTTCTTGCTGTGAGGAGGTGTCACTTACTCTTACAAGTACTTCTAATTTATTCCAGGTGTAATTCAGGACTGTTTCTCTAGTAAATATGGAGTACTGCAGTGGTAAGTTTCTGCAAAACGTTTATGATTTGAATCTGCTGTCTGCACAAGCAGTAAGTCAGGGAGAGTCTTTTGTGATCTGGCTGCATCACACTTTCAACAACCTGCCATTGGGCTATTCAGGCACAGTGTTTTTAGAGTTGTCAACGTTAGGACCTTCTTCCCCTAAACGTTTTGCCATCCTCCTTCATTTCTTTTTCGCTTCTTTCGTTTTTGTTGATCTAAGAGCTCTGTGAACTTTACCACTGCTAACCAGTGCTAAAGTGCATGTGCTCACTCCTTAAAACATGGTAACATTGGCTTATCCCCAATTGGCATATTTAGGTTACTTATAAGTCCCCAGTAAAGTGCTTCTACATGCACCCAGGGCCTCTAAATTATTAAATGATATAAGTGGGCCTGCAGTTCTTATTATTCCACCCACTTAAGTAGCCCTTCAAAGATGTCTCAGGCATACCATTGCAGCCTGTGTGTGCAGTTTTAAACTGCCATTTCAGGCTGCCAAAATAAACCCTTTTGCCAGGACAAATTTATTTTTGATACATATAGGTCACCCCTAGGGTAGGCCCTGGACAACTCAGATGGCAGGGTGCAACGTATTTAAAAAGTAGGACATGAAATTTTAAGTTTACAATGTCCTGGTATTACAAATCTCTTTAAAAAAAATTTCATCATTGCAAGGCCTACTTCTCCCATAGGATAAAATTGGAGTTCCCTTATTACATTTAATAATCTGTAATTTCCAAATGGAGATAGGTAAGCAATTCATGTTTGGTGTCTTTGAAATTGTAATAAAAATACCTCTCCTATGGTAAAGTTGGATTTTAAATTACAATTTGGAAAATGGCACTTTTAGAAAGTTGACATTTTCCTACCTTTTCCATTTAGTGCCTGTCACTGGGTCACATGATTGAGTGTAGCTGACAGTTGGACTTTGTGTATTCCTCCTATGCAGCCACACACAGTACGGAGCTTAGGTGTGCCTGGATGGGCTTACACTTGCAGGATGGGAGGGCATAGCTGGGCACAGCCCTACTTACACTTGAATAGGTGGTGTCCTGCCTCCATACAAAGTACAGCATACCCCCTGGAGCCAGGACAGGGAAGGCAGGATGCCAGTGGACTTCAAAGGGAAACCTCTAGAGACTTATCCCATTTCAAAGGCTGAACAAGGTATAAATATTGGACCTCAAACACCAACTCTTCAGGACATTTCTAGACCTGTGGATATTCTGGCAGGAAGAACTGCTGTGCTGCTGTACTGACTGACACTCTGTTGAACTGCTGCCCTGCTGGACCGCTGCCTTGATGGACTACTACCTTGCCCTGCTGACCTGCTGTCTGCTCCCCTCTTGCCTGGGTGAGAAGGACTGGACCTGCACTTGTTGAACCCAGGACCCCAAAGAGACTCCAACAGCTGTTTGGCTGGCCTCCTACATAGAGCCTCAGGGACAGACGGCTCCAACAACCTTGAACCCAGCACCTGGATTCTGCAATCTATTCTTCCTAGCCTGCCAGGTGGTGCTACCCCAGTCCTGGGCCCTCAGAAGTTGACCTAAATGTAACAGGGTCGATGGCCAAGCACGACAGTAACAAAACCGTCCCAAGGAGGGACAAACGTAAAGCATTTACCAATGATAACAAATGATTTTTGAAAGGCAATCCCAGGAAAGAGTGAAAGTGATGGGCGTGAGGTGGGTCTGGTTAAATGCCCACATAGATACCAACACGTCAGAAAAGCAGCACTTGCGCGCTGCTATGCTCGATCTAAAAACCAGCCCACTTGGCCTTAAAAACGGCCCACAACTGCTATAAAACCATCGCACACTCTGTCAGACTAGTCCATCGGGCACTACCTGCTTGCCCTGTAGGCCTGTTCGACCCTGAACCTAACTGTAACATAATCACATTAAGCACACTCCTTAAGTTGCCTACAAGTGAAAAGGCTGCATTTTCCTCTTCTCGTGGAAAGTTAGTCTCCAGGATTAGAACGGGGCTATGAGACATGCTATTTAGCTGCTGACACTCAAAATCCCCCCTTCCAAGTTGTACATATCTGGAGTTGTGGACTATCTGAAAAGCTGTGGTTAGCCAGTCTCAGTACCTGGAGGAGGAGTGTGTCTGATTACCATTGATGGAGATGTTGCAATGACATTTTGACATTTCTCTACACACCAATATAGCTGTTTGTGATGGACGAATGGAACTATGTATGACAGATCTAGGAGGAATTTTTTTTAAATTTGACATTTGCCCTATGTTTTTTAATGAAAAAAAACATCACAACCCTGAAGAATCACTTTTGGATTCATTTTTTGAAAGTGTGTTTTTGCTAACTACTGTCCTAGATACAAAAACCAAAAGCGCTTGTCAGCTGACACACAGGATTTGATGCTTTCTGTATTCTGATCCCGCCTGCTCCAAAGCTCAGAGAGGTAGTTAGAAGTCCCTCTGAGTATTCGTCGACAGAATGCAGTTGGATGAGCCCTGAACACCTCTATGTAGGTCATTTGCACCGAAAGGGTATTTATTAAAGTGTTTGCTCCTAGCTATATTCCTACGCTTGGTTTCGAGTTACCTTTCACTTTAACAAACCGCAGTGCAAGCAGAGCTTAGTGTGACAAGGATAAGTGATAACTGTAATTTACCTTCTCAATATTTCATTCATTTTGCTGTCTAGATAAATGGCTCGTGATGATATTTCTTGTTTCCAAGGGAATGAGGTGGGTGATGAATGAGCAACACAATGCACTCCACCGCACGCACCAGTCTCGCTTCCCACTAAAGCACCATGTACCGTAAAAGCGGAAACGCAAACATAATGTTGAGTATAGTGTATACATCAGCGTGCAAAATGCGCAGATGTAATTATGCCTTTTATACATAGCTGTCAGTGCCTCGTCAAGAACAGTGATTGCCACCGTTTTGACACACCTCCTCACCTATTATGCTGTTGTTACCACCCATCAGTTCCTTCACTCCCACCGATCCATACAATATTCAGAAAGGACATTTTAATCTGGGTTTAAATGTTGATTTGATGCTGATTTATGAGGCATCAAGTTTACTGCTATGACATCACAGACTCTTAACAAAGACATAGTTAAGTTTAAGAAACTGCTGAAAACAGAAAATTGCCCCAGGATTCTATGGGTAAGTAAACATTGTAGGAGTGATAAGAATTGGCTCTAAGGACAGGTGCTGCTCTCTACCCAGGCCAAAGAAGATCGCCCTTAAGTCATTCTAAAGTCATCCACTGACTTCAGCTGGGCTATTCCTCTAATGATTTGATGAATTCTTGCGAAACTGTGTATAGGGTGAAATATTTAAAGGAGAGCATGATAAATAGAACGTATTCTGGTTACTCTCTGGTGAAAGCAGGTCGTTCAGTTTCAGCATCATATGTTCATGGTGGTAACTTCGAGTAAAAATACATAACAATTGCTTCTGTTGACTAACCAGTTCAAAACCGCTGTAGCTGTCCTTGGCCCTGCTGCTTTCAGAGGCCATGAAGGCTGAGACAAGAATAGAAAACAAAGAGTCATGTGTGCTTTCTGTAAGTTTCATTCTTTGCCTTTTTCCTAGTGCCTCAGTAGAAAATAAGATTTGTTTTGATGGGCTAAGGTTGGTGACACACTTCAACCCTGCTGTGTAATCACTTGTAAATCAGTGTATGATGTCACTTCCATTACCATTGTATATTGGTGAATCGATATCTATGTAAAGGATAGTCGAGGGAATTTAATCTATACAACATCCAGCAAATCAGAATAACACAGATGCTGTTTTTCAAAGGTCGATCACTACACTGCAGCTCAAATACAACAAAGTCCTCTTTCTATCCAGTCAATGGCTACACTAGCCTGTTTCTCTTCTGTCATATACTTCTACTTAGCCCCACATTACCAGTGGCCTGGAAAATTGGCTGCTTCCCTAGTCACTAGGGAAAATTCGGCCCATTACAAATGAAGAATTAATAGGAGAATCGGTAAGTCTGAGTCTGATTCTCCCAGTAAATTCGTCATTTTAGTGCAAACTTTCACTTGGAGTATTCAGCAGATGCAAAGATTCTGAGGGGACTGGTTATCTATCTATCTATCTATCTATCTATCTATCTATCTATCTATCTATCTATCTATCTATCTTTTGAAAGGATGTGACATTTCAATGATCACAGGAAGAAGGGGAATCCGAAAAAACAGCCGGGCAGCCAGGAAGAAACAACTGCTCACATCCAAAGATACACATTCCATCCCCACATTCCACATTCCCGCCAACCTTCAGTGCTTCACCCACAAGCCACCAGCCAGATCCATCATATCTTTCCCCTATTCAATAACAACACTAAAACAATTGTTTTCACAATACTATGTAGAAAACCGAAAACAATTTTCTTATGCTATATTATATGAAAAACTGAAAAAAAAAATTCTGCTACAATGTAGAAAACTATTAACAATCTTATCCTTTCGGACAATTAAAAAAATAAGAATTTTCCTGTACAATAAAATCTTCATATTACATAGTCCTGCAACCACACAGCTGTTTTCCTTGACCTCCGTGTTCTTGTGCACATCCAGTTGCTGTCATCAGAGCTACCCCTGAGTTGCTTCTCTTTACATCAGAATTTCCCATGCCGCGTGTGACCACTGGTCCTCTTTGTATGGCCAACTTCTCTTTATTCCACCATTTACCATCCTCTAGTTTGACCACATGCTCCTTCACACAAACCATCTTCTTGGGATCTGAAATTTTTGAATTCCCTTGGGTAATTGTAACAGGCGATCTGACCTTACCCAATCACCTTCCTTTACTTCCATTTGCTGCGCACTTTTCTTGGAGGTATATTTCCTTTGCGCATCTGCTTGTTTTTCTCCCACACACTCTTTTTTTCCACTGACACTTCCAAACTATTTACCCACAAGCGCACCAATTTATTTGCTGCCTCCCTTCCGTTGAGCAACGCAAAAGGTGACATTCCTGTGACCACACTGGGAGTTGTACGTAACACCTACACTGGATCTTCCAATTCCTTTTTACACTCTAACCCATTAACCAATGACAACAGTACATTATCCTTGATTACACAATTGTACCTTTCTACCAAGTCATTACTCCTGGGATGATACAGGAAGGTAGTGACATGTTTCAGCCCCCCCAGTTGTTCATGAACTTACCAAATTCTTCTGATGTGAACTGCATGCCATTGTGAGTGACTAATTCAGACGGGCCCCCTCACACCTGAACAAGTCATGTAAAAATGTTACCACTTCCCCAGTGTTCACTGACCTGACAAACTTTACCTCTGGCCAACGAGAATAATAGTCTACCAACACAATTCCATATCTGTAGCTCTCTTTCAGCATATTCATGGGTCCAATAATGGCCAAGCCCAGTTTGACCCACAGTTTCTCTGGCACTGGCACATCTTCAACTAGACTTGGCACTGTCACCTGTGACTTATCGCTCATAAAACATGCTACACATTCTCTTACCCAATGTTCCACCTCCCTGTCCAATCTAGGCCACCAATACATGTCCCAAATTCTCCTTTTCATAGCCCTCATCCCTACATGGCCCTCATGAGCCAACTTTAATACCTTCCTTTGCACACCTTGAGGCACCACTAGAAAATTAGCCTGTCTCAAGGTACCCTCTGACATACTCAGCCCCTCAAAAATGTTCTTGTACACTTTCAGAGCGTCTTCCACCATTTCTCTTGGCCAGCCTTTATCCAACCATGAAATTAGCTCTTGTAGGACTTTATCTTGCATACTTCTTCTTTCCTTTCTTCTTCCTTTATACATTCCTTCTCATCCATCATAGTACATGCCACCACACAAAAATCATTGTTACCATTGGTATGTACTCCAACTTAAATTGAAATTCTTGTAGCCTATAATGCCACTTTGGAGTCGCCTCACAGGCTTCCCGAGTGGAGAATAGACTGTCCAGTTGTTTGTAGTCCATACGTAACATGAACTCCACACCCCAAAGTCACTTTCTAAAATAATTCACACCCCACCAACACACTAGGGTTCCTGCTCGATGACAGAGTATGTTGCTTCAGCTCCTCATAACACATATGATGTAGATGCTACCACTTCATCCTTGCCATTTCTCGACTGGAACACGGCACCCAACCCGTATTGACTTGCATACATCACCACTATACTTGGATTGTGTGTGTCAAATGGTTTAAGTGGAATTGCATATGCCACTTCACCTTTTATCTGTTGGGTGCCACACACATAATTGTGGTGGCCCCTTTAAGGTGGAGTGCGTAGCCTTAAGGCTATGTACTGAACCATGATGTCTGCTTGTTGTCAGCTTCCCTCCCTCTGTACTCACCTGAGACCCTTATTAGTGTCAGGGAAGGAAATCCCTGGCACTGATAGTGCCTACCGCCATAGTTTTCGTGCCAGTAAGATTGCCACAAAAACCATGGCGGTAGGCGGGGTCATTATCCTGTGGGTGGGACAGAGATGGCCGCCTGGCTGGAGACTGTAGTCTCCAGCCTGGCGGCTGTTACCCCCCGGTGGACTGAGTGGTACATTGGTGGTTTGGCTAGGGCCAAACTGCCAATGTCATATTTTGGGGAAAGGTACCGCCAGCCTGTTGGCAGTACCTTTCTCCAAAATACTGCTGTCTGCCAGGGACGTAATGAGGGCCTAAGTATTGCAGGGTGACTCATAGCTAGAATAATGAAATGCTATGTATTTTATGATTTCAGGAGATGAAATTTGATTAAGCCCAGGAATCATTAACTGAACCCTGATTCACTGTAAAGGACTAACATTTGATTATCTAGATTCATAAAGCCTATACACTTAAATAGGTGTTAGTGCAAACTGTCATATGTCTACATGTAACTGCGATTATTACCAGTGGAATTCATTATCTTTAATTTGTCTTCTAGAAGTATTGCATCGCGAAATTCAGTCTACAGGAACCAGCACGTTAAAAAAAGGGAGAAGGGACATTAGGTAATCAAATGTGGGTTACATATATTGGGAAGAAGTCAAATTGAGAAGTCTAAGAACTAAAGGTTGTTTTTATGTTTTCAGAAACTGAAAAGACATTCAACATTGCACTATAGAAATCTGGCTTGGTACTGGTCAAGGTTTGTCTCTTCATCCCGGTGGGTCAGGCGTGACTTCTTTGGAGTCCGTTTGATTCATAGGGAAATTGGGAACTTCCTAATATCCATTTCACTCCTTCAGAAAGGTACAAACCTGACATTATCACACACATTTTTTCCCTACCTCGTCTGTCAATTCAAATCTGACATTTGTCTTTAACAATGCCCTCATACTTTTCATCCGTTTTGAACACTTTGGTGGTTCTAACCATGTGTAAAATTCTAGCATCCCAAAAAATGATCGAAACTGATCCTTATTCTAGGGTGCTGGAAAATCCTTAATTGCCTTTACCAAGCTTTCTTTTGGTTCCACTTCTTTTGCAGAGGACCTAGGTAATCCACACTGGTCACACCGAATTGGCACTTACTCGCTTTCAACTTAACCCCCTTATCCTTCGAAATAGTTAAAACCAATGCCAAAGACTTGTCATGTTCCACCTGATCCACCCAAAAAACCAAGATATCATCCTGGAAGCATTTCACCTGGTCAACTCCTTAAACATGGCCTCGATCACACGTTGAAACACGGATGAGGATGAAGCTAAACCGTAGGGCATGTGCTTGAACCTAAACACCCCTTAGGGTGTGACAAATCAATCAATCAATCAATCAGAGTTTATAGAGTGCAGCTAAACACTGGCTAGGGTCTCAAGGCGCAAAGGCTGTCAAATGACGTTAATGCCTCTGCAACACAATCTGATGGTATGTGGTGGACATATTGAGCAGAGTGAGAACTTTAGTCCTTTTAAGCATCATTAGCATTTTGGTAATGGTGGATAGAGGATGTGTGTCAACCCATATCCTTTCATTAAGGCCTCTCAGTTTGATACACATACTCAGGGTACCATTTGGCTTCCTAGCCAAAATTACTTGTGAAAGCCACTCTGAGTTCTCTATTGGTTCCGTTATGTCCTGTTTACATACTTTCTTCAATTCTTCTCTCAACTCCTTCCTCATGGCAATAGGGACATGCCTAGCCTTGTGAGCTCCGGGTTCCACTCCTGATTTTAATTGAGTCTGATGGGTAAACCCTTTCATTTTAATCAGTTCACTAGCAAATGCTTCTGGAAAAACCTCCATACAGGCACATTTGTTTTGGATATCTGTCCTACCACATCCTTGCATACTATCACTTGCTCATGGCTGTTGGAATCTAGCATGATATGTAGATTCCTCTCAGCCAACCAACCCAGTAAATTAAAACCTTCTACTGCCACGTACACTGTACCTTCTACCTTGTTCCTTTTAAATTTCAACCTCACATTAAACTCACCCACCACTTCAATAGGATTGCCACCATGTGCTACCTGTTTCACCAGGGACTTCTGTAATGTTACATTGTGTAATCTTTTCCATTCATCCACACTTATCAACGTGAACAAAGAACCATAGCCTCCCATCATATTGATGTTAATTCCATTGACCTCAGTCACACAATGAGGTTTCCTAATGGTATTTTCACTCCTTAATGATACCTCCTCGCCCTCAAATGTGACTTGGTCCTGTTCCTTTTCACTCACCATGAATATTACACTTCTCGCATCTGAATGAGTTTGATTATCCTGATCAGGACTGTTTCCCACGGTATTAACCACTGTAGAACTTTCCCTTCTTTGTCCAACTTTGCTATACACACGTTCATGAAGTGGCCCTTTTTTTTTTACACTTACCACACCACTTATCCGTAGAAGGACACATAGGAGAATTCACGAAATGGTTTTTACTCCCACAGCGATAGCATTTGAGCTTTTTTTTCCTTTCCTTAAAAGAGGATACCTTTTTTTCTTTTTCTTTTGTTTAGTTGTGAGACTGCACCACATGCACCTGTAAATTGGCACTCATCTGCTCCATAAATTTAACAGTTGCTTCAGTACCACTTGCTATAGCTTTGTCTAAAATGAGGTTATCAACAGTTAACAGTTTTTCTTGTACTTTTTTACTGCTGGATTTTTCCACTACCTGATCTCGCATCACCTAATTCTCAAACATTTTAAAATTGCTTGTGGATGCCAACATTCTAAGATCACTTCCAACATTTTTTAGAGATCCTCCTGGCAACTGCTGCTGTCTGTAATATGTATGTTGTTCCATTATGAAACCTCTTTTTGAAACGTAAATCCAAAAACTGTAGTAATAAAGCAAATTTCTTCTTCTGAGTAAACACATTACCCTCAATGGCATCTATGTAAGCCTCATAGCCTTCTTTCCACTGTTCCCAATCCACAGGAGGCAAACCAGGTGATGGCAAAAATGGTACAATTTATGATGTAAATAAACCTGATATCTAATAAGCACCAATTGCACTTGCCCCATGATAATATATTGCTGTACAGTCAAAATTTCCTTGTGAGATTTAATGATTATCCCTAAGACCTTTACAATACGTTCATGATTCACGTTGCAAGGTGTGTGAATTACCGCACTTTGAGTTAATAAACGAGTCGTACGAGATAACAATGATCCCCACAGTTAGGGTGAGCCATTATCCACACTGTTAAGGTGTGCGAATCACTGGTATAATGAATTGCCTGTTGAAGGACAGCCAACAACAAGTATAAATTGCATTTATGCTACTGCCGCATGGTCGTGTATCTGCAGCTGCAAGACTGAACACCCACAATGCAGCCACAGTCCACGAGACCATTGCCAAAGGAGCAGCTGATTGAAACACAGTGCGCCCCACTGATGTGCTGATATGGGTCATGCTTGGTAGACCCGTCGCTGAGGAACACACATCCTGCTGAGTATGATGCTCCATTACTCTCTATACGGCACCAAACCTTCTTGCGTTCAAATGATGTTCTGATGCACCTATGCAGTAAAAGGGGGCCTGTTGATGATGGCTGGAACGCATGTAGCCAAGGCTGAAACGCACATGCTCATCAGTGGCTGGCTGCCTCAATATGTAGACGCTGGAACCTTAAACCATATGCCAGGTTTTTCCTTTCCTGTACTGCTCTCTTTGGTACTAAAGTTACCACTGTAATGCTCCCATGGTGAAGCCGATAAGATATGCTCACTGCCGTGCAGATAATGCAGAGAATAAATCCACTACCCCACTGGTTCTGAATACGTGGAAGGTTCACTGATTCATCGTCAATGAAAGGATGTGACTTTTCAATGATCACAGGAATCAGGGGAGTCCAAAACAAGTAAGCTTTACTTGGAGCTTCATGCAACACAACCAGAAGGGCAGCCAGGAAGTGTCAAAGCTAAATAAAGAGACACAGGCAATGTCAATTTCCAAACGCAGCTGCATTACTCATGAATTCATGGGGTCATATGTTTAGAAAAAACATGTCCAATTGAAGAAGTTCCATCAGATCTTTTATGCATAAAAGCCACATAGACGTGAGACTACATTGTCCAATCAGAATAAGAGAAAGGTGATTTCTTCATCAAATACATGGCGTGATGTTGATCAGAAGATGCATTGTGTTACACCAATATATTAGTCATCTAACCAATCACAGTAAAACAATATTTTATGATGGCAGCATGACACACAATGACCACAAGCATGTCCTTCATATGACTTCATATTACTCTAATGGTTAGGCCTTTCCAAGGGGTCAACAAAACAATTTCTTCACAACCCCTGTTCAGACCTATTTTGACATCCAGATGTCTGTCTGTTGCTGGGTGATTGAAGCAATGCATGCCACATGAGGTGTCTCTTTTAAGCAAGTCTTGCATTACAAGCTATCTGTCAGGGTACATTAGTTCAATAAAGGTCATCCGACCTTTTGCATACATTTTCCAGGCCTGTTCATCATTGAGTATCACAGGATGTAGATAGGCCTGGGGAAATACAAAATGGATTGTTTAGCCACTTTACACAGAAGAAACCACTGCCCACATTCAAAGGTACACCTTCCACCCCCACATTCCACATTCCCTCCAACCTTCAGTGTTCTATCCACGAGCCTCCAGCCAGACCCATCTTCTATCTACCTCTCTATCTATCTATCTATCTATCTATCTATCTATCTATCTATCTATCTATCTATCTATCTATCTATCTGTCTGTCTATCTATCTATCTGTCTATCTATCTATCTATCTATCTATCTATCTATCTATCTATCTATCTATCTATCTTTTTGTTTTTAATATTTAGGTGTTTTAGTTGTTTTGTTACGATGATAGCTTTGTGGTCTCTATTTGTGTTTTTGCGTCTTATGTATATGGTGGTGATATTTGTGATCTGCATATTTTTTAACTATATTTTGTTATGTCAATATTATGTCATTAAAACTTGAGTAGAATGATCCAGTATTTTCTTCACAGGTTTCAGTAATTCCACCAGCCCATTGATACGTGGAGTCTACTGTTGCCAGATGCCATGCTCAATGTAAGTTAAGGTGTAATTTAGTACTTACTTTGTAAATGTGGGGTCATTATTTCTAGAGAGTGTTGCAACCTTTCAGGTAGAAGCTTCAGTCTGGCAGAGTGACACTTTTCACCAGTGGTAACTTCCTCTGTAGAAGATGATTATCATCTCATTTTCTATTTATACTGTATTTTAAGTGGGATAGTTTTGTGATTTGGTAAAACTTTTAATTGCACTGAATCTTGATATAGTTTGAATTATTTTGTACATTATATTGTAAACCCTCATTTTATTTCTCTATCTATCTATCTATCTATCTATCTATCTATCTATCTATCTATCTATCTATTATTTCTATATTTTTGATTTCCATATTTAGGTAATTTAGATATTTTTATGATGATATTTTTGTGGTAACTATTTGTGTTTTTTTGTCTTATGTACATGATGGTGAAATGTGTGTTCTAAATATGTTTACAATGTTCTGTTATGTGAATAATATATCATTAATGCATGAATAGAATGGCCAAATCCTTTCTTCGTAGCTCTACGTAATCTCCAAAATCCATTGATACCTGGAGCATACTGTAACCAGATCCCATGCTTAAATGAAGCCCAAACAATGCTCAGTGGAGAAATGGCATATGCAGCTGAATCTATCTGGGGTCTCCATGGCAGAGCTTCTCTTCTGTCTATAGGGCCTCTGGATCCACTAAAAACGGATGCTGGAAGATAGTGGGTGAACAGGATGAGGACATGTTCCCAGGAGACGTACTTCATAATTCAGTGCAGAACTTTTCAGAGTGTGGTTTCACGCAAGAATCATGATGTCACCTGATGACAATATTCTGCATTTGAAGGTGTTATAAATGAATCAGAACAATAAACCTCTGTCCTTGAATTATGTATTCTCACTATTAGATATGCTTATTAAAACATTTATTGAAATTTCATTTTCTATATTCCTTCACATAATATTAATTTGAAATATGTGTATCAGTGTTTGTATTCCACTAATTGAGTGTGGGCATTATGAGTTAGTTCTCCTTCGTACGTGGTTAATGCCTCCAAGTTTGACCACTTTCAATGAGGAGCATAACGTCCACAATTGTATACTAGAAATTAATTTAATCTTCCTTTTTAGGTTTTAGAGAATTTTGCAGCTTGCTAGATGTCTGAACAGATACTCATTAGGCTCATCTTCTGAGACGAGAATAAAAACAATGGGCTCAATTTAGATGTTGGTGATAACGGTCCCATCGGTGTCTCTGTATCACTGGTGTGTTTACATTTCTTCTACTAGTCATAGATTCATCATCTAGATACTTATGGGTGTGGCCATAGTGATTGGCTGATGCTGGAACTGTTATTAAACATTTGCAAATCTTTTGTCGGATATATGCAGTAGTGGCATTCCCTTCAGACCAGGGACCTGCGTTTGCCTCTAAGGCTTAGAAGTACACCATGGAAACCCCAGGTGTGTCTGTTGTAATTTAGTAGCGATTAGATTAAGCATTAGCAGAAGACATCTTGTATTTAGCAACTAATGTGAACATTTCACGGAATCCATTTGTATTCATGGCAGCCATTTTCTCTGCCACATGCTGCCATGTGCTCTGTCCTACCTTCCTTTTAACTACTCTTGAAAATCTGTCTAGTGACAAGTTATATTTAGCATCTCCCACTTTGCACATGCCCAGTAAGGTCTGCAGCTGTTAATAATTAGTAACCGACAGTAATGTGTCTACTAGTCCTTGAAAACTGTTAGCCCCTCCTACCTGTCGACTGTGCATTTCCATATGACCTTATATGTATATAAGTCTTGCTTCTATAATTGTATCGCCTTCTTTTAGCCCCTGCGTGGGTATAAAAGGACCATGCTCTCTTAGTTCAGTGTGCTACTTCAAACATTACCGAAGGGTGCTGTTTGAACTGTAGTACCACCTCATGAGGTTTAATAAACTTTGTCTTTTATTTCAGTTTCTGTGCCAACTTCTTCCTATATGGTCTGAGGACTTTGTGCAGAGAAGGGCGAACCCCTTGCACTAGTAGGCCTTGCTGAGGCTTACTTCGACAAATCGGCACCCGAACAGGGACTCATCGGCGACTCAGACACCCGACGGATTGGTCGCGACGAAGGATTGGGATCTCGCTGCGGACGATCAATACCTGAGGAGACCCGAGTCTTGGCAACCATGGCGCTTTTCCCTTCTTTCTGATTTGACCATCCAGGTGGCGCCGGTCCTCGACTGAGATCCTTTTTGTTCATTCGTCGTGCAGTGACCATTTGGTCGATTTTAGAACTTGGCAGTTGGAACCTGGACGCCCTGTGATTGGTAAGAGCCATTTTATGGCACTTGCTGTGGATTTTGATGCCTTTGTTTGGTAATTAAGTTTAGCACCACTTACTGTGGCTCTCGTGTTTTGGGTGACTAGTCAATTTGTGTCCTTTGTATTTATATATAAATTGCAATTTATATAGGCAGGTAATGAGGAGAATTTTCTCCAATTTAATTTTGATTTGAACAGCACCTTAAGTGCTACTTCGATTATAATACTGCATATTCTGCACTATTTTTGGCTTGCCTGTTTTTAGCGCATTTCGTAGGATGTGTTGCTTTTGTAATGGTACCAATTTGAAACTGGAAGAATCGCAACCGGCAACCCCAGAGGGGACGCCCAATAGAGATATGTATGTTAAACATGGTCTTTCTTCTATAATGTACAGCACATTATGGAATAAATACACTCGTGCGGATCCTGAGTTACGTTGGCCCATGCATGGGTCATTTGATTTGCGAAAGATTGAGTATGTGGAACAATGTTTGTGTAAGCGAAGGTCTAGGCAAGATATGTTTGACTGTGTACGAATGTGGGAGAAAGAAGTGCATGGACGAGTGAAGCGTGAGCAAGCCTTGCTTGAGCAAGAGCAGCGAAATAATGTATATGTGAAAGCATTGGAAATGAGAAAGAAAGAAATAAACGATTTAAAGGGTATAGAAGAGAAAGAACGTAACTTACAGGTAACTGGCCAATACACTGTTCGGCAACCTCTCTATCCTAACCTTAATAAACCGCATGATGATTTTTTGTTACTAGATCCCCTCCACCTCTGTATGTCGTTCCTTCTGCCCCTCATGAGTTAGCTGAGGTCTCCGGTTCGGAGCAACAGAAGATACGAGACAGTCGCTCTATGTTGCCTGCTAACCGTGCGTATGAGCTTAGATCTGTTGCTCGTAAAACATTCGTAGCGTTGTCTCTGCTTCTGAACTTTTAGACAACATGAAAGGGTGGATGGAAAAGGAGCAGCCATATTTTACTGAGGCATTTGGCACAGAAGTTATTGAACTATTTCGGAAATATTCTGATGAGTTAGAGCCCGATGATGTAGCAGCTGATCCTAAGCAAATGCGTGATGGTCGTTTTGTTTTCTCCCAGGTGGCTGATGCAATCAGGCGTTTGGTGAAATTATGTGTTGCGGCAGTCCATTTGCAAGAGGAGAAAAGGGCCGTGGACGTAGTTGCATGGACATCACAGACCGACGGGGTGCAAGCTTCCATCTTCGGAACAGATAAGACTATGATAGTTCACGTGAAATCAATGCGGGAGGCCGCGCCTTTGTATGTTCCTCCTAAAGAATCGGGTACAAGTGATGATAAAACTTCTGTTGATGCTAAGGCTTATTTTATTTATAATTGGGTGTATACTCCTTGGAATAGGGCAGATGTAATGGCACTTAAAACAGCATTACCTGACCCGCGGAAAAATCCAGCCGCCTTTTATGAGGAAGTTGAGGGAGCAATTAGTTCTTGTACTATGACTTTGGCTGACATTGATTTATTTTTCGGATTGATATTACCGCCAGATATGTGGAGAACTGTTCGTAAACTTGATGATCGTGTAGTTTTTGGGGCGTCATGGAAAGATTTAGAACAGATGGACAGGGATAGGAAACCTGCGAAAAAGCCATATCAGTTGATTCTAGGTCTTCCTGCAGCTATATTAGTTAAGTTAAAAACGATTGTTCCCCCTAAAAAGATAGATTGGACTGTTTTAGTGTCTTGTAAGCAAAAGGCAGATGAATCGGTCTCTGATTTCTTTACACGCTTTGAAGAAGCATTTCATGTTTTTAGCGGCCAGTTATTGTCAGATGATACGGACAGACATTTGTTCGTCGATAAATATGTCGCAAATCTGTTACCAGGAATAGCTAGTCGTCTAAAAGCTAGTGAAAGTTCATGGACTAACTCTTCTCCGGTTTCTCTTTTGACTATGGCTCAGTAGTATGAACGTCAGGAATTAGAAGCAAAAGGTAGTGAGGATAAAAAGATTAAAGAATTAAAGACAAAGGTTATGGTGGCTCAAGCTTATGGTCCGCCTTTTAGAGGTAGTGATAGAGGTGGATGTGGATCTTATGGTCCCTCTTACACTCGTTCGAATTTGTCTGTTGATCAGTGTGCGTATTGTAAGAAATTTGGGCATTGGGCTGCCGATTGTCCAGCACTACGTGTTCAGCAGTGTTCACGTGGTCGGGGACAAATAAAAAATCGCTCAGGATATTCAGGGCCTAGAAGAAGCACAAATGATCATGCTAGGGTTGATGCTAATGTACGAGGGCAGCATGGGTTTAACACTTTTGATAGATGGAACCAATACCAGATGTCTAACTATGTGCAGCCTGATTTCCAAGATTCTGCTTATGCATAGGATTGCCTAGGATGGGGGTAAGGAATCAGTTGAAGTTCCAGTAGATCAGAGGGGTCCCTATGTTACAGCACATGTTTTGGGTTCTACTGATCAGTTTCTGGTTGATACAGGAGCTACTCGTAGCACCTTGTCTAAACAATTGGTTCCAAGGGCTCCTCTGTCTGGCTTAACCATTACATCGATAGGTTTCAATGGAACACCTTCCCCTAGCCCATTGTCACAACCACTTGCATTCCATGTTGATAAATTTACTGCTCCATGTCCGTTTTTGCTTTCTCCAAATACACCAGACACTATTGTGGGTCTTGATATGCTCAAGTATTTCAGGGCTACAATACAATGCTCTCCTGAAGGGGTGCGTGTTATTTTGAATGATAATCATCCTGTGATGGAAAGAGTTTGTCTTGGTAAAGAGGATATTGCATTAGCTTCACCCCTAGTACTTTGTGGGCTACTTCAGATACTGATGTGGACTAATGATTATTCCACAGGTACATATTAGTGTCAAGGAGGGAGCTGTATTGCCACGTTTGCCTCAATACAAAATTTCACAGGAGGGCGAAGAAGCACTCACACGAATTGTGCATGATCTTATTGTAGTTGAAGTTGTTCAGGAAGTTCCGTATAATGTTTGTAACAGTCCGATTCTTCCTATTCTGAAAAAGGATACTGATACTATGATTTACCGATTCATTATTGATTTAAGAGAAGTGAATAAGATTGTGGTACCACAATATCCTGTGGTATCTGACATCACGACACTTCTTACTTTGGTTCCCCCGACAGCAACTACGTCCTCTGTGACAGACTTTGAAGAATGTTTCTTTTCGATTCCTATTCATCCTGACAGCCGATATTTGTTTGGTTTTACTTTGATTAAACAATCATCTAGATTTTGCAGAGTTCCTCAAGGCTATACTGAGAGTCCTAGTATTTATAGTCAAGCGTTAAAACGACAACTTGATTCTTTTGTTTTGCCTGAAGGTGTGGCTCTCATACAATATGTCAATGATATTTTGTTGGCAGCTGATACCCCTGAGCAATGTGAAAAGTGCACTTTGTCCTTACTTTCTTTTCTTGCTTCGCACCATCATAAAGTGTCACGAAAGGAATTGCAATATTGTAGACCAAAGGTAACCTATTTAGGTCAAATACACAAAAAGAGAGCAAGGGAAGCAAGGCTAACCCACACCGCCTCCCAAAAGAAACTAAGTAATCACAAAAGGTGCGGGGTAGTAGGAACAGGGGGTAAGACTGGGTTAGTCTTTAACCAGTTCCTGGTTGCATTAGGTTGCTTGATAGGGGGTGCTGTGTTGTCCTACAGGAGTAGCAGGGGATTTTCCTTTACGGACTAGGTGGTCTCACACACATAATAGTGTCTTGCTTCATCATATGACCACCTAGCCCCACCTAAGTAAGATGATACTACTCAGGCGGACTCGACCTCTGGTTAAAAGAACCAGAGGGAGTGCTGAAATTGAATTGACTGGATAGTTACAGTGATCCAGAGGAGGTGAATAATAAAATTACCTAACATGTCACCGGTGGCTCTTGTTAGTTTTAATGGTGGTGCATGTTGGTAAGACTAAAACTAAGGGGGAAAGGCTCGTTAGAGGATAATGTCTCTTGGAGTCTAAAAGGGGTTGAACATGACCAACATGTTTCTGCCCTCACTAAGTGCTGGTGGGTCAGGGGCATTCGTCAGGGTCGGAGCACCTGTAATAAGTGCGGTGCTCAAAGTGAAAGTGTGTGTCCTACCTGAACAGGTAGTTCACGGTGGGGTAGGCCTATAGTAAATGATAAATAAATCACAATTAATTCAGAGTGACAGAGAGGTGGCAAACCACAGCACACGACACAGCAATCAGTGAAAAAATGAAAAAATGCACTCACACATGCATGCAATTGTGACTTACCCCGGAGCTGGGGGCGTATTGCCTCTGGTCTGGCTAGAACCGGGGGGGGGGGGGTTCCCTTGTAGTCACACTCTGAGGAGATTAAGGGTTTAGCAAGAGGGGACAAGGAGAAGAAAGAGAGCTAAGGACGCATAGTGTGCTAGCAGAAAGAAGGAAACTGCGCAGGGTGCGCTACAGTCAGGGGGAAGCCAATAGGGCATGTTAGTGAGGTAAGGAAAGGGCAAGGGGTGAAAAGGTAAAGAGAAAGATATAGGTAAGGAGAGAGAGAGAAAGAATGTCACAGTGAAAAAAAGAAAAAGAAAAAGAAGAAGGAAGAAAAGGAAAAAAGGAAAAAGAAAGAAAGCAGAGGAAATACAGATAGAAGAGGCTACCAGAAGGATAACCGGTAGCAATGAAAGGAAAAGAAAAAGAAGATTTCCCGGGCCAAAATAGCCCACACTTACCACGCCAAAGGGAATACCATGGGGGGTACCTACGTGCCGGAGCCAGGCCGCTCTGGTACTGTCTGACCGACTTGCCAGGTCTTTATGAGGAGCTCAAGCCAATCGATGCAGAGCTGCAGAGGTCAGGGGCGGTGCCCGGTAGTTACACTCAGGTGTGCTGCGCGTCGAAGAACCCAGTGCGTCGGGAAAAGCCGCGCCCCCTCGGGGGCTCTGCGGGGTGCGGAGCCTCAGGGGCCCTGATTGGTCTAAGTAAAGCGCACCGCCCCGCGGGGGCACCCGGATACGGGGCCCCGCGGGGAGCGTCGCGTATGGTGACAGTGAGGAGGAACAGGACGCCCCGTCCGTGGCGCGGCTAGCGCGCACGGGCGACCGTCCTGCAGTGACGCGGCGCGCCACTGGACCCGTGGGACTCTGGGGAAGTGAGTCCCACGGGGGGAAAAGGGCCTGGTCGTCCAAGGAGGGCGACCAGGAGAAAGAAAAGAGAGAGAAAGAACGGGAAGGGGGAAAGAAAGGGGGGGGGGGAACAGGGGAAGAGGGGGAACACTAAAGAGGGGGGCAAAACAAAAAAAGAGAGGAAGGGAGAGAAAGAGGAGAAGAAGGGAGACTGGCAATGCGGGACTAAGGACGGGGAACAGCGCTGGGGCTAAAATAGAAAGACGGGGTAAAGGAGAGGACGAAGGGGAAGAGAGCAGAAGGGTAGGGGGGAAGAAAGAAAGAAAGAGAGGAGAAAGTGGAGGGGGGAAAAAGAAGGGGGGAAAAAAGGTGTGGCTCTCATACAATATGTCAATGATATTTTGTTGGCAGCTGATACCCCTGAGCAATGTGAAAAGTGCACTTTGTCCTTACTTTCTTTTCTTGCTTCGCACCATCATAAAGTGTCACGAAAGGAATTGCAATATTGTAGACCAAAGGTAACCTATTTAGGTCACCTTTTGTCTAAGGAGGGTCGTGCACTTACATCAGATCGTATTCAAGCAATTTTAGACACATCAGTACCCTCTACTCAGAAAGATGTTTGTGCATTCCTTGGTCTTACTTCGTTTGGAGGCAATGGATATTAGGGTTTTCACACATTGTCAAACCTTTGCTAGCACTTTTGACTAAAGATACTCCAATGCCCCTCCCATGGACAGATGAATGTGAGACTGCTTTCCGGCAGCTTCGACAAGCCCTTTGTTCAGCACCAGTGTTAGGTATTCCAGATTACACTAAGCCTTTTGCACTTTACGTACATGAGAAAGATGGATGTGCATTGTCAGTTTTAGTACAGACACATGGCGATAAGCAGTGTCCCTGTGCATATTTTTCAGCAGTACTTGATCCTGTTGCTCGAGCGTTGCCTGGGTGTTTTCGTTCATTTGCGGCAACAGCTGTGTCAATACGTCAGAGTGAAGGGATAGTTTTGTCACATAAGCTGTTGGTGTTAGTACCCCATGCAGTTGATGCTCTTTTAAATCAAACAAAGATGCAACATTTAACTAGCGCTCGCCTGACAGGATATGAATTGACATTGCTGGCTCCTCACACTACACTGAAAAGATGTGCAACACTACATCCAGCCACTTTGTTGCCATGTCCGGTGACTCAGCCTCAGTCACAAGAAAAACATGATTGTATATTCCTTACTTAAGAACAGACAAAGGGTCGTATTGATTTGCAAGATACGCCCCTTCCAGATGTAGACGGGGAATTGTGGGTTGATGGGTCTTGTTTGAAGTTGCCAGACGGTACGACCTCAGCTGCATATGCAATCACCACGATACACACGGTAGTGGAGACAGCTCGTATACCACAGAAGTCAGCTCAAGCAGCTGAACTAATAGCTTTGACACGAGCATGTGAGCTTAGTACTGACTTATGTGTGAACATTTATACAGACAGCCGCTATGCTTTTGGAGTGGCTCAGGATTTTGGTTTGCTTTGGAAGGAGAGAGGCTTTCTCACATCCCACGGGATGCAGATAATGCACGGAGAATTAGTGCATAACCTCTTGACTGCATTGACATATCCAAAGAAAATAGCTATTGTGAAATGTAGTGCACACAAGAAAGTGACAGATAAGATAGGGCAAGGTAATGCCCTTGCGGACCGCGTAGCACGTGAGACTGCGATGCAGCGAAGTACTACTTCTATGTATGTAGTGAAGTCACAAGCTGAACGTTGGCATAATGCTAGAGAAGACGTATTAGATATACAGAAATCTGCTTCTGTGAAAGAACGTGAGCAATGGTCTGGAGAAGGAGAATTGGATGATGAGGGCTGTTGGCGGAATAAGCAGATGGATAAATGCAAATTGCCTATAGCTTTTGTACAACCTATGGTTCAGATGGCACATGGACTGGCACATGTTGGAGCTTCAACAATAACGAAGTTGCTTACGCAAGTTTGGGAGCATCCAGAAATTTCCAGTACAGCTAAGAGAGTAGTACAGTCTTGTTTGATCTGTTTACAATACAATCCTGGAAAAGGGACACGAACTCCTGCGGGAGGGTTTGCTACACCAACTGCACCTTTCGAAGTTCTACAAATGGATTATATTCAGCTTGAACACTGCAACAATTTAAAGTATGTCTTGGTGGTGGTATGTGCCTTCAGTAAATGGATAGAGGCATACCCCACAAAGGATAATACTGCCATTACCACAGCAAAGGTGCTTTTGAAATAATTTTTCCCCTAGGTTTGGTGTTTGCAGACTTTTATGGAATGATAATGGACCTCATTTTGTTGGGGAAGTTATTAAGTATGTCCTGAAAGGATTAGGGATCAAACAGAAGTTCCATGCGGTTTTCCACCCACAATCAGCAGGGTTGGTGGAAGTTAGCGAAGAAACAGGCTTCCACATCTTTAACTTGGCCGGATGCATTATCGTTGGCATTATTGTCTATTAGGTCAGTGCCACACTCTAGATTAGGCCTTACCCCCTATGAAATAGTATTTGGAAGGCCAATGAACATTTGGGGAGTTCCTAAGCCAAATTCTGTATATGATGTACCTTGTGTCCTGATGAATGATTATTTGGCACAGTTAACCAACAATTTGGTTTCTATTCATTAACAGGTTGGAGAAGCACTTCCTGACAGATCTACAGGTGAAGGCCATGAACTCCGACCTGGTGACCAGGTGATGATTAAGTCCTTTGAAAGATCAAGCAGCTTGGAAGCAAGGTGGCGAGGCCCAGAGCAGGTGCTCCTTGTGACAAGGACAGCAGTTTGAGTGACGAACCGAAAGAATTGGGTCCATAGTAATCATTGCAAGAGAGTGCTACCTACCTTGGTGGAACCTGCTGTGCTGACCGATCATCGAGAGATTTTGACTACGGAGAAAGGCCGTGCTATATCACCTGACGAATCTGCGGAGTCCTTCCCGGACCATACGATTTCTGGAGTGTTGCGATGTAATTTGAGACCGAGGAAAGAATCTGTAGTGCTGAAAAAAACTGGTTGAGCTACCGCCCTGGGTTAGTGAAACGGAGAGCCAATGTGGCAAGGGGGGGGGATCAGCCATGCATTAGAGTAGTGACACCCATCTTGGCCCGTGGTGAAGAAATCAGCGGCTGCCCAGGGATAAGAGCTCCAACGATTGTTTTTAATTAATTTCTGGAAGGGTTGATTATCACTGTTGATAAAATGAATAACAAAGTGATCATTAGTACTATGGGGTTTGTTGTTGTTTTGGTGGTTATAGCAATAATCACCTGGTTTGTTGAAAAGAAGGCTCCTGCTCGTGAGTTTTTTGTTGCCACTACTCCAGTACCAGAGGATCACTATTACTTTACGCTTCCCCATCATGAGCAGAAGCACAGTCAATCGTACTTCAATAATACTTTCATTCAGATGTTGCATCATACTCATAATGCTACAAATACTACTAACTGTTGGGTATGTGGAATGATACCTGCGCATCAAAAGAAAGGAGGAACACCTTTCATTCCTCTTCCTTTTTCACACAATGGTTCTTGTCAAGCTTGGTATACGCTTTTGTTTGCATCTGGAAAACGTACAGAGGGCGAACTTCTTTTTTGCCTTAATAAAGTATGCTACCAAGACAAAGATGGGTATCCCCAAGCCAAAGGAACTAAATGGGAATGGGAAGAGTATCAACCGGACAATGTTTCAATACCATATGTCTTCACTCTGACAAGAAAGAACAATTTGTGATTTCTGTTACAAAAACTAAAGCAGATTTATGTATACGTAGCATTGGGGAATTCCAGTGGGGACAAGCGATTGTACCTTGATTTTAACTATTGAGGGGGTAAATAATAGTAGTTTTACAGCTTCACATAATACATATTTTGTTTGTGGTAACTATGGTTATTAACAACTAGCTGTTGGGTGGTCAGGTGTGTGTTATGTATCTTTTCGATTACCCCCTGTGTTTTTGGCACCTGCATCATATCACCGAGATTTTAAACTGTTCAATGACATCATTAAAAATAGATTTAAAAGGACAATAAGTACAAATGAGGTAGACCAAACGGACACTAGCCTGCAACAATAAAATATGTTGATTTTAATTTAGGGTTGTTCTCCTTTGTGGGTGCTGCGTTAAACAGTAGGAAAGTGAGACGATTGACTAGGGCTGTGGAAGCTGTTACCAATCAGGCAGCTCTGGCACTTGGGAATATTACCGAGGAGCTCCAAATTGCGAGGATTGTAGCGCTCCAAAATCGTATGGTACTAGATGTGATATTAGCTGATCGAGGTGGTGCATGTCGCATCATCGGTAGTAGTTGCTGCGTTTTCATTCCAGATCACTCACCTTCAGTATATGATGCAATATCTAAATTGCATAAAATTGCTGCAGAAATTCACACAGAGACTGGTACTTGGACTTTTTCTGGATGGTTTTGGGCTCTTGTTTCTGTCTGGGGCTGGAAACTACTGACTATTCTGTGTGTAATGATTGCAATATTTTTCAATTGCTGTATCTGTATTCAGTGTGGTCCAAAGTTCTGCTCCATGTGTATTACTGCTTGTATGACTACCAAAAGAGATATTACAGAAATGAAAGCACAACACATGATAGATAAGGAAATAAGGAAATAGCTGAATTGATGAGCATAAATATACAAGATGAATATTTAGATTATCCCAGAAAGACGAATGTTTTCAGCTAATGCTGAAAGGGTCGTCTGTTGTAATTTAGTAGCGATTAGATTAAGCATTTAGCAACTATTGTGAACATTTCGCGGAATTCATGGCAGCCATTTTCTCTGCCACATGCTGCCATGTGCTCGCCATGTGCTCTGTCCTACCTTCCTGTTAACTACTCTTGAAAATCTGTCTAGTGACAAGTTATATTTAGCATATCCCACTTTGCGCATGCCCAGTAAGGTCTGCAGCTGTTAGTAATTAGTAACCGACAGTAATGTGTCTAGTAGTCCTTGAAAACTATTAGCCCCTCCTACCTGTCGACTGTGCATTTCCATATGACCTTATATGTATATAAGTCTTGCTTCTATAATTGTACCACCTTCTTTTAGCCCCTGCGTGGGTATAAAAGGACCATGCTCTCTTAGTTCAGTGTGCTACTTCAAACATTACCGAAGGGTGCTGTTTGAACTGTAGTTCCACCTCATGAGGTTTAATAAACTTTGGGGGTCATTCTGACCCTGGCGACCGGTGACCGCCAGGGTCACCGACCACGGGAGCACCGCCGACAGGCTGGCGGTGCTCCCTCGAGCATTCTGACCGCAGCGGTTCAGCTGCGGACAGAAGCGGAAAGTCGGCGGTCTCCCGCCGACTTTCCGCAGCTCGGGGGAATCCTCCATGGCGGCGGAGCGCGCTCCGCCGCCATGGGGATTCAGACACCCCCTACCGCCATCCTGTTCATGGCGGGAAACCCGCCATGAACAGGATGGCGGTAGGGGGTGCCGCGGGGCCCCTGGGGGCCCCTGCAGTGCCCATGCCAATGGCATGGGCACTGCAGGGGCCCCCGTAAGAGGGCCCCGCAAAGTATTTCAGTGTCTGCTATGCAGACACTGAAATACGCGACGGGTGCCACTGCACCCGTCGCACCTTCCCACTACGCCGGCTCAATTCTGAGCCGGCGTCCTCGTGGGAAGGTTGATTTGTCCTGGGCTGGCGGGCGGCCTTTTGGCGGCCGCCCGCCAGCCCAGGGCAAATCTCAGAATCACCGCAGCGGTCTTTCGACCGCGGTGCGGTGTTCTGACGGGGTTACTTTGGCGGGCGGCCTCTGCCGCCCGCCAAAGTAAGAATGAGCCCCTTTGTCTTTTATTTCAGTTTCTCTGACAACTTCTTCCTATATGGTCTGAGGACTTTGTGCAGAGAAGGGCGAACCCCTTGCACTAGTAGGCCTTGCTAAGGCTTACTTTGACATGTGTGTGCATTATTTCTTTCCTTATAATCCTAAGGGAATTATGATAGCGGAAAGGAAGAACCATAACTTGAAACAGTCCTTAACAGCTAGTGTATGAGGCTTAGGTCGTAGCTGGATCCCTCATCTGCATGGAGTCCAGAGAGCTTAAAATAATCTGCCTAGAAGATCTTTGGGAGGCTGGAGCCTTTATGAGGTCCTCTTTGGCATCCAGATGGACCCTTCAGATCTCAATAATCCTGGCACAGTGGTGGCGGACACGCATTTTGACATAAAAGAACATTTTGCTGTCTTACAGGAATTTCAAGACTTCCATGATGAGCCTGGAATTGAAACTACTAAATGCTCTGCCCGGTGCAAACAAGGAGAATGTGCTGTATCGTATTGAATGCGCTGCCCCCAAGGCAGCAGCAAACTCATGCTGCCCTGGGGGCAGTGCACTTAAGTGAAAAATGGAGAGGCTGCTATAAAGCAATCTGCCTGCACTATTAAGGGGGATTAGAGATGAGTGACTGCACCTGCCTGCAAGTGTATGTATAGGAGCTTCTTAGGGTCCCTTTTTAGGTGGTGCACTGTCTGTGCCTCCTGACAGCTTCTTTTCCTCTGTGCCCACACCTATAATACAGCGCGGGTGCAGAGGCAAAGGGAACCCTTGTTTGCATGGGGCCACACCTAATGAGTATATTTATAATTGAGTAATGGTAAAGCCAAAGGCCATTGACCAGTCCATAGGCAAATGTCCCTGTACACACAATGTACATATGGATGCCCCAAACTTGACTTCTGACTACCATATAACCTCCACAGTTAGGTGCATCAAGGAGGCAGGCAGGCACCTCTGGATTATGGGGGGGGTGATGGGAGGTTTGGGCTTAGGTTTGGGAGGGGAGTCTTTGGGATTTGGCTTGTGGGTTTTAGGTTTATTGGAGGGTTGGCCTTTCTTGTAAGGGGTAGACTTCTTGGCAGGGGGAGGGGCATGGGTACTTGCAGGGGGTAGGGATGGCCTTGGAGGTGGAAGGGACAGACTTGGGGAGGGAAACTGAATGTTTAGGGGTCTCACTAGGGAAGGGCACTAGGGAAAAGGGCAAAGTCTGAAAGGAAAGCTTTTTTAGACACAGAGGGATGGTCATAGCAAAAGGGTTTGGGTGTGGAGGGAGAGGGAGTAGTTGTCTGTGGTGTTGGTGTGGATGTCTTGGGTGCATGTTTGTGGGAGGTATGCTTGTAGGTGGTGGGTGTCTGTTGGGTTGGTGAGTGAGGGCATTTATATGTCTTGGGATGAGGGGGTGGATGTGCTGGGGAATGCTGTGGTGGGTGTTTGACTTTGTTGGGGTGGTGACTGCAGGTATGGTAGATGTGCTGCATTTAGGAGTGTCAGTGGTTGTGGTGTCTGCGGGTGTGGGCCTGAGGGTCTGGTGTGGTGCTGTCTGTGGGTAGAATAGGTATAGTGGCTGGATATGTGAATGTTGGTATGGTGTCTGCAGGTGTGTCAGGTGTGCTGTCTGTGATGGTGGGGGTGATGGGGCTGTCTGTGATGGTGGGGGTGATGGGGGTGTCATTTGCAAACATGCAGCAACTATATTTGCCTTTTCATAAATTGGAGTGTGATAGAGTCTAAACACATGTCCCAATAGTCATGTAGGAAAGGATGATACATACTTTGTTGAGCTACTCATCTAAGTCACTATCCACCTGTAAACAAAGTTGTGTACACTTATAGGGGCCTACTTAGCCCACATGATTTACCCACAGACAGCCCCAGGTACCATACCAACACCTTAAATACAATGGACACCTGTCATATGCTTGAAGGCCATACAGTACAGCAAATCTTGATGAGTGGCAACATCAATAGCCCATTATTTAAGTGGCAACATCACTATTCACACTGGCATGAGCAATCTTACACCTGTATTTCAATTCCATAACACACTTCCAAGCTTAACATGATAGAGACATACACCTTGAGGCAAGCCAAATGACTGACTACACATACCATTCTATCAACATGTGAAGGTGAACTACCACAACCGCAACACAATTAAGTCAATACAAACAATAGGATTCCATACAAAAACCCTTCAAAACATATCCACAATAGCAAAAGTAAGTATGTTTAAGTTGCATCACAATGTTGATATATGGCAGAATCTAACAATGAACACATTATGTTGGGAAACCCCAGTGTAGATTTTATCTATTAATAAGATGTTGTGCCCTATTTAGCATGCCCACAACACATTGGAATTGGAAATTGCTGTGTAGCCACTTACCATCCAAAGAACGTGTACATGGCACTAATATTCTGAGCTCTCATATCAATGATATTGGTTGCACTAGGAGTCTAGTTATAGCACTCTGGTGTCCAACATGCAGGATTTCCATTCTGATAAAACATCACAGGTGCCAATGCATAGCCTTCACTTACCAATGAGGACATCTCCTAACAGGTCTGAAAGTGTAGCAAGTGTGGCACGTGAAATGTCAGATTGATATCATAGCCTCACAATAAGTAGACACTCATTTGAAACCTCAGGAATTATAGGACTGTTTTCAACTTGTCAGACTCTATGTTGCACATAGAGATGGATCAAGGGGCATTGGAATGGGCAGAGGGCAAAGGCCAGGACAGCATACCATCTGAATATTGGGAGTATCGATCTGTAGTTGGCAAGGATCAAGCACTAGGGTATTAGGAGCATTATAGTGGTACACATATGACACAGTCACATGTGCATCATAATCTGCTACTGTACAGAAGGGATGATATAGGTGAGTAACATGTCCCTATACAAAATACTGTGTGCACACCTATGTACCAATGTTGAGGACTGTACATTTAGGTGTTCATCAGATATATTTTACCTTTTGCACTTACCACATTGTCACAGTTTAGAGTCTTTCACATCATACACTGACCTGGCAGAGGGATGTAAATGAGTGTAGTCAGTACTTACCCCCTTTTGGCTGCTGTGCAGCCCTTAAATGCCCATGCAACTCAAGGTAGGCCACCGCCAATATGTGGGCTACTAGTCCTTGGGAGGACATCCCCAGCTGGGCTTTTGCGGTCTTCCAGGCCCAACATCTCAGGTCCTCCCACCACTTACTACAGTAACTGCTCCGCCAGCTGTGGACCCCCAGGGTTCACACTTTCTTGGCAATGGCATACCAGATCTCCTTTTTACGATGCTGCATTGACCTTCATGGATGACACAGACACGAGGAGAAAGTCATGTCCACATGCTCCATCCCCAAAACAAGTAGGGTAAAAAATAAGTTATAAATAGTCACCATCTGCAGTCAGGCCATGTGTGAAGTGGAGTCAGGCATACAACATGCATAACCAGTACCAGGTTTTGTCTAGAAACATGACCAGACCACAAGAATGTCCCTAAAATAGTACATCTCAACAAATACTTGTCACACTAACATTGATGTTAATGCTGTAATGAACATTTGTGGATCAAGTGACATATATCACACACTACCTACTATGTATCAGGGGTAACAGTCTTTCTATGCACATGTGCACGTCCATCTACACACACATGATAGGTCAATCCTTTATTCCTGCACATTTCATCTACATCTTCATACACTCAACTTTTCATCCATTGGTAATGCATTGGACTCACTTGCTCCTCTTGTGCACCATGTAGCTGTTCATACAGGGGTAGAACCTCCTCCACAAGCTTGTCCAGCTTTTCTGGGGAGAAGGCAGGGACCCTATCACCTGCAGGACGTGGCATGATTGCTCCCAGGGGCAATACACAGCAGCTCAGGTCATGGAGGTCTTGCTGGCAGCAGTGTCAGAAGTCAAGTGTGGGATTCTGCAGAAGATGGCGGTCACATCCGCCAAATGCAGGACCGCCATCGCTGGAGGCTGCCACCATTGGCCCAAGTCCACCAAAGGCAGCCATGTGTTCCAATGACAATGTCCACCTGGTTTGTAACCGTCATGATGACTTCGGCCGGAGGAGTCAGGTCACTTCCTGTAGAGTAGGTCAGGAAGATGCAGTTTTAGAGCTCATATATGTACGATGAATTAATGAAAGTTACTCATATCTATGATAATGTGTTAGGTGCTGGCATACTGTTTACAAGTATCAATGTGGATGTCGTTAGTAGAGGAAGTGAAATGAGATATTATGGGTTATGTACATGAAACAGTGTTGTTACCATACTAATGACAATCTAAAGATAGTATAGATGCAACAAATATGTGTTAAATGTCAACTAAGTTGATGTAACTTTTATTGTCAGTTACATGTATCTCCATTTAGAGAACATGCAAGGGTTTATGGGATTTGAATACAGTACACTTTCATATTTTGCCTAGCTATGTGCTGAATACCACATATTCACTGTTTCATGTGACATGATTTAGATATCTGTGTGAAATTGGTGTGATCATACTTATGATGTATAGATTAAGTCATTCACATACATTCTGGTGTTGTCCCACATAGTTACCATGGCCTGAGGAGAGCAAGACAACTTCCAGTGTACCGTCCACTAGCAGACCTGGAGACCATGGAGGAGTGACATGTAATCTAAATATATTGCCTGGATAGGCGTACAATTATGGATCTATGTCGTCAGTTGGAGCCAGATCTGATGCCTGCCATTCACAATCCTAATAGCATATCTCCCAATGTTAAAGTCATGTCAGTGCTGCACTTCCTGGCCAACGGGTCCTTTCAGAATACAGTGGCCCTACATGCAGGGATCTGTCAGCCCATGTTCAGTATGGTTTTGAAGACTGTACTGTCTGCATTGTTAAAACACCTGGACAGCTACATCAGATTTCCCCAATGTGAGGATTTGGCCCATGTGAAGGCAGATTTCTATGGTTTTATACATATTCCAGATGTGGTTGGAGCCATAGATGGCACCAAGGTAGCCTTGGTTTCCCCAAGTGCAAATGAACAGGTATATAGGAACATGAAAAACCTCCACTCCATAAACGGCTGAATTGTCTGTTTGGCTAACCTATACGTTTCACAAGTGTATGCAAGGTATCCAGGATCAGTCCATGATTCCTTTATCATGTGGAACAGCAATATCCCACTGCTGATGACACGACTATACACAAAGAGGGCCTGGCTGGGTGGTAAGTCATATATGTCATGTGTGTCTGTACCTTTTTTCATGCTACCATATATGTGGATGTCCAAGATTAAAGTTTGGATTGGTGTCACTATACCTTACAGGGGACTCTGGCTACCTGAACCGTCCTTGGTTATTGACACAAGTGAGGTACCCAACCACCCATGTTGGGTGGAAAACCTACTCGGGGTAGTGTGCAGGTCCCTCAGCACCCCAGCAATGGAAACCAGGATGGCATTTTGGTCCTGTCACTGTTGCATGGCTTCCTGGTGGTTGTCCATCTGCAGCTGTTGGATCTCTCCCATCGTGGTCAGTACCTGGCCCATCATGCCTTTGGAATTTTGGTAGGCTCCCAAGAATTCGGAGATGGTCTACTGGTCAGTTGTGTTCCTGGGAGCCCCATCCTCTGGCCCACACCATCCTTCCCACGCACTCTACCCCCACCGACCTGTGCCCCTGGCACAGTGTGCCCACTCTTACTGGTGACAGGACCATCATTGTCAGGGGTGACAGGAGACTCAGGTACCTGTACTGGGGGGCACACAATGAAGAGACTGTCCTCAGGACACAGGTTTGGGGGCGAATGGTTGCAACAGGGCTGGGAGGAGTCATTGTGGGCAGGGTGAGGCTGAGTGACCAGGTGTCCCAGATGGGCCAGCTTCATCCACAGTGTCCAAACATCCAGGGGTGTTGTCCGCACTGGGGCTTTCATCCAGAGGGGCTATGTCAGTCTCAGATCTCCTCTCCATGTTGGGGATGGCAGGGTTACCTATAGGAGAAGTAGAACACACAGTTGCTGTAAGTGATGCACAGGTGATGTATAAATTAGATGACTAAACATGGTATGTGAGATGTCCACACTGCCTTTACAGGCTCTCCTGAAGTGGCAATGACAGCTGCTACTAAATCTGTGTTAGTGCAATGTGGGACACAGAGATTTGCAATTGCATCCAGCATGCTCCAAGCTCTTGGAGTATGTTGGTGTTTAGATTACTGCTTATACCCTCATATCTTGTCTGTGTAAAGACATATCAAAGTACATTTCCTTCCTAGTAAGAATTTTGGCATCATTGAATCAACTAAAAGCTAAACTAGGCACAATGGTGTCAGAGCTGGCACACAATGTAGTAATTCTAATTTGCCCTAGGCCCCTGTCTGGATGTACTGCAAGTGCATCCAGTTTGCCATTTAGTTTAGCTTTTCTCAGAGGTATGGGATACAGCTATAGCTGTGATTTGCTTGTAATGGTACCAGTAGCTGTCATTGCCATAAATTGTTAAATGGTTGACCATTCAGGATGTTACTTTGATTGTTAGTTTCACATGCAAAACATTCCAAATTTAGTGCACTGTTATGGTTCTGTTAATGATGAAACAGTGCCTTCTGGGAGTTGTAGTGCTCTCAGTTCCCAGTACTTTATGTGCCCTTCCCACACACTGTGGCCCAAGGTGAGTTTACTTGACGTGTGGCATGGCAGAGAGGGGTATTTGGAGATTTGGACAGAGGGGTGGTGGGTGGTTTGGTCATTGGGGTGGGGAAAGGTGATCAGTGAGCATGCAAGACAAAACTGTTTGTTAACATGAATGTTGTAGGTTACATACCCAACTCCACTCCCCCAGGTATTCCTGTCAGGCCCTCAAGATTCAGGATGTCCAAGACCTTCTCCACCCATGATGTGAACTGAGGGAGAAGAGGTGGGGGCCCACCGCCAGTCTTGCGGACCGCCAGCTGGTGCCTCGATGCCATGAAACGTACTTTCCCCCTGAGGTCGTTCCACCTCTTCCTGATGTCCTCCTTTGAGTGTAGATGTTAGAAATGAGGTGTCTGGTTGGCAGTCAGTTTGCAATCTGTCCAAGCAGGGACCTTTGCTCTAATCAGGGAAATGGAGAAACACACCCCTGCTTACCCCTTCGGTAGCTTGGCCCAAGCAGTCAGGCTTACCTCAGAGGCAATGTATAAAGTATTTGAACCATTGCACACAGTAATAAGGTGAAAACACAACAAAATGGCACCACACCAGTTTAGAAAAATAGGTAATAGTTATCTAAATCAAACAAGACCAAAACGACAAAAATCCAAATACACAAGGTAAAATATGAATGTTCAAAAGAATAAGAGTCTTACTCCATAGAAAACAATGGAAACATTGATTTTACACAAAGTACCTGGTGGGCATGAAAAATACAGCCGCACAGGCAAGCTTACATCAGAAAAGTCAGCGATGCGTCTTTTCCTTATTCACAAGTCAGGCCATGCGTGGTTTCTTCTCCGGTCGGATCGGCAATGTGTTGTTTTTCTCACTCACAAGGGAGCTATGCGTCGATTTCCAGACGGGGCACCTCAGATCCTCGCAGGTTCACAATGACTTTGATGCCCAGGGACAATGCGTGAGAAATCTGGTCACACGGTGTTAGAAAACCCCGCTGCGTGGGGTTTGCATCGTTATCTGTAGCCGCAAGCGGGTGTTGCATCATTTCTCCAGCCGTGGTGCATCGATCTCCCAGCCTGGATGCAGGTGGATCGTCGATTTCAGCCGCGAAGCGGGTGGCGCATCATTTATCAGCCATGTTGCAGATGGTGCATCGGAAATCTCCCTGCACGGTGTTCTTTGCATGGATTTCAGCTCTTGTTCTGACAACTATACTTTTCAAGGGCTCAAGGTCTGTATAGGGCACTTCTTGGCAGGGCAGGAGTCTCAGCAGAATGTCCAGGGGCTGGCAGATGAAGTCTTTGATGGCCCTGATACTTTAAAACAGGAGGCAAGCTCAGTTCAAGCCCTTGGAGATTCTTGTTCAAGCAGGAATGCACAACAAAGTCCAGTCTTTGTCCCCATTCACAAACAGAAGCAGCAACTGCAGGATAACCCAACAAAGCACAGTCACAGGAAGGGGCAGCACTTCTCAGCTTTTCAGCTCTTCTCTTTGGCAGAGGTTCCTCTTGAATCCAGTGACCTGAAGTGTGGGGTTTTGGTTCTACTACTGATACCCCCTTCTGCCTTTGAAGTTAGCAAACTTCAAAGGAAAGTCTCTGTTGTTCACAAGATCCTGCTTTGCTAAGGCCAGGCCCCAGACACATACCAGGGGGTTGGAGACTGCATAGTATGAGGGCAGGCACAGCCTGACCACTCCTCCCTCCACTCTAGCCCAGATGGCTTATCACTATCAGGACATGCATGCAATACCTCAGCTCCATTTGTGTCACTGTCTAGAGGAGATTCACAAACAGCCCAACTATCAGTCTGACCCAGACAGGGAATCCACAAACAGGCAGAGTCACAGAATGGTTTAAATAAGAAAATGCCTACTTTCTAAAAATGGTATTTTCAAATTAACAATCTAATAACTAACTTCACTAAAAGATGTACTTTTAAATTGTGAGTTCAGAGACACCAAACTCCTTATTTCCATCTGCTCTCAAAGGGGATCTGGTTTAAAAATATTTAAGGGCAGTCCCCATGATCACCTATGAGAGAGTTAGGCCTTGCAACAGTGAAAAACGAATTTGACAGTATTTCACTGTTACGACATGCAAAATGCATCAGTACATGCCCCACCTTTAACATACACTGCACCCTGCCCATGGGGCTATTAGGGCCTACCTTAGGGGTGCCTTACATGTATAAAAAGGGAAGGTTTAGGCCTGGCAAGCAGGTACACTTGCCAAAAACTGCAGTGGGAGGTCTGAGCCATGTTTACAGGGCTACTAATGTGGGTGGCACAACCAGATCTTCAGTCCCACTAGTAGCATTTGATTTACAGGCCCTGGGCACCTATAGTGCACTTTACTAGGGACATACTAGTAAATCAAATATGCCAATCATGGAAAAGCCAATTACACATATCCTTTACACAGGATAACTTGTACTTTAGAACTGGTCAGCAGTGGTTAAGTGCCCAGAGTACCAAAAACACAAAACCAGAGTCCAAAACACAGTCAAAACATGGGAAGTAGAGGCAAAAAAGACAGGGGAGACCACACCAAGGATGCCAGGTCTAACAGTGAATAACTGCCTACAGCATTCACCCTGTTGACTATCCTTTGCCACAACTCAATTTTCCTGGCTATTGGTGTTTGCTGGACCTGTGATCCGAATAAATATGGCTCTACCCTGACAATTTCATTCACCATGACCCTCAACTCATCATCTGTGAAACATGGATGTTTTTGTGGGGACATGGTAGTGGTGCTAAAGACAGTGGGGTAGTGAAAAAAGGATGAAAAAATGTTAGTGATGAGGTGTGGGTGCTGTGATGTGAGTGGGTGACGGTTGTTGTGTATTGTGTGAGTTGAAAGATAGTGTCTTGTGTATGTTGTGCAAGTGTGGGTTGAGTGCTGAGTGAAATGTGTTGGGGTGCCTATTGTTTGTTTAGCTAGTTCTTAATATTTTTGCTAGTCTCTGGTGGTGAGTGGTGTTCTGGTTTCAAAGGATTGTGGGTTGTGTAGGGGTGTGTTTTATAGTGCAGTGTGTAGGTGTTTTTGGGTGGGTGAATGTGTGTCAGCTATGGGGTATTCAAACTATCCAATGTGGTGTAGAGTTCTGACTGATGTGAGTTCAGACCGCCGCGGTTCGCCCTGCTGGTGTTTTTTCGCTATGGAAGATCTGCTCTCGTGATTTGCGGATAGTAATTTGATCGGATGATTTTTGTGAGTCTGGTGGTGCTGGTGGTCAAACCACCTTTTTTCCAACTGCCAGTGTTCTGGCAGTTTCGGGAATTCAGCAGTTTTTTGGCGGCCTGAGCTGTGTACCTCTTAATACAGCTGTTGTATGACTGCCAACATGGCGGTTTCTTGGCAAACACATCAGTGTTACTATCAGACTGCCAAAGTTGTAATGAGGACCTATGTGTTAAAAATGAATATAATGATGTATATAATCAATTAAAAGTAATGCATTGTTGTATAAGTTAGTTACATTAATTTATAAAATAAAAAAGGCTTATTAAAATCTGTTATAACAAAATGAGTATGTTTTAGTTTTAGATTTTTTAAACATCAAATTAAATGTTACATTATATTTTAAATAGTTTACATATTTAAATTTATTTTAACATTACTTCTTATGGAGTTTTATTTTAATTCGGTACCTCTGTTACTTTCAATGGGATGGAAAGTATCAGCGTGTGGTTGGCCATGTGTGGTGCCAGACTTGCTCTAGCTGTGAGTTGGAGTACATTTACAAATATATGGGTCCTTTATGGCTGAAGGAACTATACATGGGCAGTTTGTGAAGAGTACATGGCATACTGTTTTGTAAATGATTGCATGTCCCTCCCTAAACTACTCAGAAATCCTCCATAAACCAACCATACTTCTCCCATAACCCATCCCCAGAAGTGGGAAGTATTTGCCAATTTGCAGCCACTCTTCTCTGTTCTGCCCACATTCACTACTATAACGTACAATTACTTGTGCGGAGACATTTGCATTTGGGGCATAGATCTCTGCACATAAAAGATAGGTGAGGCAGAGACATAGACATAGACTTCTGAATGTTGGTATGTGAATAGTATGTTGTAGTAGATTAGTAGTAAGGTGAGCTAAAAATTCTGCTCCACCGGCAGAATTCCTTGGTGTTTTGCCCACTCCACATTTCACTTGGAGCACACAGCCCCAGCAAAACTCCAGCAACCGCCGCGTGGCAGAGTTTTTTCTCACATGCAGCCCAGTGTGATTTCTCCACGTGGGCAGTCATGGCAGGTCGCTACAGCTCACATTGAAAAAACTGCTGCTTGTGTTGAGAAAGCTGCAGCTTAATTAGAAAATCTACTTGAGCTGCAGGAAAAAGAAGCTCACTCTGGTGTGCCGTGTCGTGCCATTTTTGCCAATTTTACAGCACATGACAAGCTCCCGGCACAAAAAATTGAGGCAAGCAACATGACATACCAAAATTCTTCCACTTGCAGAACTCCACGGAATCTCACTGAGTTTTTAGGTAACTCTGTGCGTGAAATGCCACAGAGAGAAAATTCACAAGTTCCGCCCAGGCCTAGTTAGTAGTACTACTGCAGTTCTACTAAATGTACTTTAAAATGCAGTTTGTAAATAAGCCCAATTGTGTAGTATGACTGGACACGTATAAAAGCTTTGTGGGCTCTTCAGGCTTGTAGTCATTCCAAAACAACCAGCAAAACTGCATTAGTGTCAGAACAACAGGTTCTACTGTGTGAATTATCAACATGTCATTCATGCTTGTCCGTTACCTTTCATAGGGTGTGTGGATTATGACTGGATCTGTAATGAGTACTCAGTGATTGTTAAAAGGACTTATTTAAGGAATCTGCGTATGATATCCTGAATAGTCAGGAACAACTGCATACATAACAAGTTTGGGTGCAAGAAGAATATGGTTTGATCAATGAAAACTAGAAAGGTGATCTGCCTTTCCGTTAATTTTGTCAGTACTGATTGTAACATTGAAGTCATAGACGAAAATGAAAAAGACCATCTGAAACCTTATTACCAGGCAATTGAACTGGTTGTCCTTTCATCTGGAGTTATCTAATATTTACTGGATACAGAGAAGTATTCAGGAATGTAGAAATTGGCCCTCTCTACAGGGTCACACCCAGACTTTTTTCCTTCCTCCTCCTACCTTTTTGCTGGATTTTAGCATGTTGGCTGTTGGCCTTAGGACTCTGTGCACTTTAGTATTGCTAATCAGTACTCAAGTGCTTGTGCTCTCTCCATAAAACATGGTTTGATTGGCATATACCTGTTTGACATATTTAATGTACATGTAAGTCCCTTGTAGAGTGGTATACCATATATCCAGGGCCTGTAAATTAAATGCTACCAGTTAGCCTGAAGCACTTATTGTGCCACCCCCTTAAGTAGCACCTTAAAACATGTCACTGGCCTGCCATTGAAGCCTGAAGGCAGCGTACCATTGTAATGCCGACTTGGCATTTAAAGCTCCTTGCCAAGCCTTAAACTCCCCTTTCATTACATAAAGGTCACCCCTATGGTAGGCCCTAGGAAGCCCATAGGGCAAGATGCTGTGTAATTAAAAGCATGAGATGTAATATTTAGTTTTATATGTCCTAGTAGTGAAACATTCCCAAATTAATTTTTCACGATTGTGAGACCTACCCCTCCGATAGGATAACATTCGGGATTTCTTATTAGGTTTAATATGCTGTAAATCCTAAACCAGAGGTGGTAGATATGTCATTTTTGATGTTGATGAACTTGTAATGATAAACCCTCTTTAATGGAAAAGTTGAACTTTTCATTACAAGTTTGAAAATGCTACTTTTTAAAAAGTTGCCACATTCCTGCCCTGAGCCCTCTCTGCTTCCAGCCTGCCTTAGGTCCCTGTCATGCCGTGGCGGCCGCGGCTCTTATGGCGGCCGCGGCTGCAGGCACAGGTCGCCGCAGCGCGGCATTCCTTTCATGCCGCGGCCTGTGGGCGGGCCGCGGGGGAAGCCGTGGCTGGTGCACAGGCCGCGGGGGAAGCCGCGGCTGGCGCACGGATCGCGGGAGAAGCCGCGGCTCGTGCGCTGGCCGCGGGGAGATCAAGGGACCTAGTCAGGGGTTGCGGCACTCGCCGCGCCCCTTTCCTTAAGTTCTGCTTCAAAGGCAGACGCGGCAGGGCTTGAGACCCCGAGTGGGTTTCAGGCCTGACCGCGTAAAGCGCATTAGTGCGCTTTACATCCAGTTTCCTACTACAGCAACTAACATCTGCTCACCACTTACCAATGTCTCCAGGCAAAGGCCGAACCCTTGCACATGGTGGTATTTTTATGTCTGCCTTTTCCTTTCCCAGCATGCTACCCACTTCCTCTCTTCCCAGCATGCATTGTTTCTCTTTGTTTAGACGCATGTACCTGATTCACTATTACATTCTCTTCCCCAATCCAAGATGGTGGTGTTTCTACTTCCTGTTTCCTACTTCCTGTTTAGAGGTATATAAGGGGAATTCAGCTGCTTGTTCATTGCGTTGCAACACTCCTTGGTGGTAGTCACGCTCTGATCGATTTCTTCCTACGAATCCAGTGTTTCCTGACCTGTCTTTGTTCTCCAGTTTTCCTGATCTTCATCCTAACGTCTTGGTGTCCTCCTTTCGTTTCAGGGAGTTCCAGTGGAGGTTTTTTTACCCTACTGGGGTTTTTCCTCTGGGACTCCTTCTGGAGGGCACGGACTGTAGTGGTTTGCTCTTACCATACAGCACCGTGGCTACTGGAAGGGGTCGCCCCTACCTCGGCCAGAGCAGAACCTGACGGAACCAGGGTCATTCCCCTACGCTTCTCAACTTCAACGGTAAGCCCATTGAAAACCGTGACAGTCCCATCATTGGGTGTAACTGACAGTTGAGACTTTGTGAATTCACCCCAGACAGTCACACAATAGTGGGATTAGCAGAGGCTGAATGGGCCATTAACTGACTTGGTGGGGTGACAGAGCTAACCACAGCCCCACTTACACCTGAATAGACTGTGCTCTGCTACCACACAATAGGCTTAACAACCCTACATTGTGAGTGCAGCTACCAGAAGCCAGGGCAGGGAGGCAGGAAACTCCTAGAGCTTCAAAGAACCCTTCTGGATACTTTCCCAACTTCTAGAAGCAGGGCACCACGGTATGAATAAAGGGCTCCCAGACCTACTCTTCAGTTCACTACAGCACCGGATGAAGGACTCCCAGAAACCTGCCTGCTGTTGTGGCCTGCTGTTCATTAGGCCAGAGTGCTACTGTACCTGGAAGGACTACTTTGCTGCCTGGAACCTGCATTGAACATTCAGAGACCAGCCCTGCAACTTTACCTGCACCCAGGACTACAGAAGTGACACCAATGACTAGCTTCTCAGGCCTCATGTTCAGAGCCACAGGGACATAACAGGCTCCCACCATCTTGAGCCCACACCTGGACCCAACCTGAGTGAGTCTTGAACCCCCCCAAGGGGTTTCCACCTACACCTGGAACCTTGGTTGTGGTGCTAAAAGTGCCTAGATGGCCATTATCTAAAAGTGAGGACTTGCTATTTTGAACTCTAAACTTCTAAAAATCATAACTCTGCTTCTACTAATTGGTTTTGAATGGTTTTGGTGTCAAATAATTTATGAACATTTTCTCTATTGTTCTAAATTGGTTTGGGATCTTTATTGTGCTGTATTTTCACTGTATTGCTGTTTATGTACCACATAAATACGTAACACATTGTCTCTACTTTGAGCCAGACTGTTTTTTATGCCAGGCTCCCCAGGGCTAGGCACAGGTTACATTAGTGACTTCTTGTGGTTCACCCTGAAAGAGATTGTGGCTGTTTCTTGACCAGGGCTCACACCTCAGTTAATAAACAACCCAATTTCTCACAAGGGATAACACTAGGATTTTTACACGTTTTGCACACTTATGCTAGAGTAATCCTTACAAAAATTATTAATGTTATTCCTTGTGTTATTTCACAAGTGTAACACGACGAATCATCTTGAACAGACTTTGTTCATATTATGTTTGAGTTGCATCCAATATTAAAGTGTTGGCAGCGATGTAGTATATTGCCCAGAATGAAAGCACAGCAATAATGTGCAATCAATGTGATACAGCAGATGAGCTTATTACACGGAAAGCCAGTCAGATTACAGATTTAGGGCCTGATTAAGATCTTGGCAGATGGGATACTCCATCACAAATGTGGCAGATATCCCGTCTGCTGTATTACAAGTTCCATGATATTCTATGAAACTTGTGATACGGCGGATGGGATAGCTGTCACTTTTGTGACAGGGTATCCCATCCGCCAAGATCGTAATAAGTCCCTTAATGTACATATCACTGAAGCTATTTATTTGTATAGAAGTATATATTAGTATTTGTTCGCTACTTTTTATAACTATCATACAGGTTTCATTAATCTTGTAACCATCTTTCATCTATAGAAAGTCATAGAGTTTTCACCAACCAAGGAGTTAGTTATACAGAGATTGCCACAAAGTATATCAGAAATAGTGAATTAGACTGCAATGTTAAAATATTAAAATATATATTTCTTGTTTTAGATATCAATGCTTCTGCAATGCAGATTGAGCGCAGCAGTAAGATCAGGCAGAGGGAAGCTAGCCAGTGGCTCTGTCTCTCTCTCTTTCTCTCTCTCTCTTGTTCCATCCCCCTTTCCCTGGGTTTACTGCTGACCAACACAAATATCCTTTTAATGATTGTCTGCAGGGCTCCTGTTAGATCAAGGTTATTGGGTTAGTGGAAACTAAACACTGAATTGTTGTGGGAATATGTTGTGGCAGACTTTAACTACTGCAGGTTGGAGTGATCCATAAAAACTTACAGCTGATGGTTAGCTTCAGCAGAATGTTGACTTCATTTCTGTAAAGATGACTAAAAGATCTTTGTTGACTATTGTGTAATTTCATTCTGCAAGCAAGAAAGTCTATGGGCCTCATTACGGGTTTGGTGGGCGAATTGTCAGACCACCATGTTAACAGTCCCAAAAAGGCCGCCATATTGGTGGTCATTCCTGTGACGAGTTATGCAGGGAGGACCACCAACCAAAAAAGGCAGACCACCAGCAGTGCGGAGGCCAGGAAATAGGTGGTCCGACCTCCAGTGCTGACAACACATTGACCAACCACTGACCTTATTACAAGCACAAAGTCACCATGGTGGACACTCATGGTGGCCAGATAATGGTGGTCCAAACCACGGTGGTTTGCGATCACCAAAGTAATACACAACGAAACATTAGATGAATTTGAAAACAACACAGCTGACACACATTACCACACTGGGCACACCTGCAACAGACACTATAAACACACCCCTTCACACATCGCAATCCTCCGCATTTTCACAGCAAGACCCAGCAAAACAGAGCAAATATACTAATCCACACACCTTAAATTAGGCACCCCCCTTTTTTCAATATCCCATACAACGCCCTGCATATACTTCACTCCATTCACACCCTATTGCACCACCCCTCTTTAGTAAGTCACTTTCACCTCTTTCTATATATTTTTTGTTTTTCCATCATGTCACGTTAACAAAATCCCTGTTTTGCCAAAGATGAGTTGAGAGTCATGGTGGATGAAATCGTAAGAGTGGGACCACAATTGGGGAACAGGGTCAAGACTGATTTGCATATGGCTGGGTCCAAACTGGAATGGCATGGCGAGCAAAAAAACTGATGGATCAAACCCAGATCTGTGACTGGGGGTGAATGTGTGATTTGGTCTACATTCCGTCCATCAACTGTTCTTTTTGCATTTGTTACCCCAAGTGGGAAGGGTATGCCCAGATGTGGGTCCAGTGCTCACTATTCCACCAGATTCAAGCTAGCCTGGCTGAAGAGGGGTGATACTCCGAAACCCGTCCCAGGATGCTTGTTTCTGGTCCAGGGAGGACCTGGCCTGGCAGTTTGGGCTGGAATGTTCTCATGGGGAACAGTGTCAAGACGGATTTGCATATGGCTGTGTCCAAACTGGAATGGCATTGCAAGCAAAGAAACTGATGGATTAAACCCAGATCTGTGACTGGGGTGAATGTTTGATTTGGTCTGCATTCCGTCCATCAACTGTTCTTTTTGGATATGTCCCCCCAAGTGGGAAGGGTATGCCCAGACATGGGTCCCTTGCTCACTATGCCACCAGATTTAAGCTAGCCTGGCAGAAGAGGGGTGATACCCCGAAACCCGTCCCAGGATGCTTGTTTCTGGTCCAGGGAGGACCTGGCCTGGCAGTTCGGGCTAGACTGTTCCTTTGGGGTACAGGGTCAAGACTGATTTGCATATGGCTGGGTCCAAACTGGAATGGCATTTTGAGTAAAGAAGTTGATGGATTAAACCCAGATCTGTGACTGGGGTGAATGTTTCATTTGGTCTACATTCCGTCCATCAACTATTCTTTTTGCATTTGTTGCCCTAAGTGGGAAGGGTATGCCCAGACATGGGTCCAGTGCTCACTATGCCACCAGATTCAAGCTAGCCTGGCTGAAGAGGGGTGATATTCCGAAACCCATCCCAGGATGCTTGTTTCTAGTCCAGGGAGGACCTGACCTGGCAGTTTGGGCTGGAATGTTCCCATGGGGAACAGGGCCAAGACTGATTTGCATATGGCTGTGTTCAAACTGGAATGGCATGTCAAGCAAACAAACTGATGGATTAAACCCAGATCTGTGACTGGGGTGAATGTTTGATTTGGTCTGCATTCCGTCCATCAAAAGTTCTTTTTGCATATGTCCCCCCAAGTGGGAAGGGTATGCTAAGATATGGGTCCTGTGCTCACTATGCCACCAGATTTAAGCTAGCCTGGCTGAAAAGGGGTGATACCCCGAAACCCGTCCCAGGATGCTTGTTTCTGGTCCAGGGAGGACCTGGCCTGGCAGTTCGGGCTAGACTGTTCCCTTGGGGAACAGGGTCAAGACTGATTTGCATATCGCTGGGTCCAAACTGGCATGTCATTTTTAGTTAAAAAAAATGATGGATTAAACCCAGATCTGTGACTGGGGTGAATGTTTGATTTGGTCTACATTCTGTCCATCAACTGTTCTTTTTACAATTGTTTGAAGCACAAGTCCAGCAGGAAAATGGAAATGTGGGTCAGGATAGTCAGCAGAGTCAATGCTGTAGGCACCACCCCTTGCACAAGTAAGGACATCAGGAAAAGGTGGAATGACCTCAGGGGCAAAGTCTGTTCCCTACTCTTCAGCTGCAGGCCAAAAAGACTGGTGGTGGCCCTCCCAGTGCCCCATTACATATCTTTCCATGGGAGGACAAGTTCTTGGCCATGCTGCTTCCTTAGGGCTAGACAGGAATACCTGGGGGGTGGAGTCTGGTAAGTCACAACATTAAAAATGTCACCAAAATGCCATGCCATGTATGCTCATAGCTCACCTTTTGCCACATTTATTGTTACTCCACCCACCAGCCCAGTGTTCACTTGTCCAAAGACCCCTGTTTGAGAACTCCCAATTGAAGTGTACACACCTGGGGAGATAACATATGTATAGTGTGTGTAGTACAGGAACTAACACAAATACAAATCCCAGCAGGCACTGTTACTGTTACACAAACCACCAGCCCAGTGTTTCCTTCTCCAAATACCATTGTTTGTTAACTCCCAAATTAAGTGTACCTACCTGGGTGGGGGTCAACATTTGCATAGGGTGCATAGTACAGGGATTAACATGACTGCAACCCCCAGGAGGCACTGTTTTGATAACTCCAAACACCAGCACGGTGTCTTCTTCTCTAAATATTCGTCTGTGAACTCCCAATTGAAGTCTGCTCACCTAGGGGGAGAATATTGGTGAATTGTGTGTAGTACATGGAGTGACCTGACTACAACTCCCAGCAGGCCTTGCATCTGTGATGACTCCAACCACCAGTACAGTGGTCACATGCCACAATACATCTGTTTCACAACTGTCAAATGAAGTTCACTTACCTAGGGGGATAACATTGGTCAAGTGTGTATAGTTCAGGCACTGATATGACTGCAACACCCAGGAGGCACTGTTTAAATAACTCCAAACACCAGCACAGTGGACTCTACTCCAAATACTCCTGTTTGGGAACTCCAAATTGAAGTGTTCTCACCTGGGAGAATACCATGGGCTAACTGTCGAGGGTGGTGGGGGGTTGAGGGAGTGACATAATAGTAAAATCGAATAACCCCTGTTTCTCCAAAACCAAACACCAGCCCAGTGTACAGTTGCCCATATACCCCTGTTTATCCTCTCTCTGATAGAAATGGGGTCTTTGGTTGGCAGTCAGGTTTGTATTGTAAGTCACACACAATCCAAATTATCCTGTGCCCACCCTCTGGTAGCTTGGCACTGAGTAGTCAAGCTTAACCTGGAAGGCAATGTGTAAAGTATTTGTGCAATAAATAACACCATATAGCACCACAAAAATACACCGCACAGTGTTTAGAAAAATACATCATATTTATCTGATGGGATGCAGGTCAAAACGATTAAATGCAATAAGCATATGTTCAGATATCACTGTAAAAGTGATATAAAGGGGGTCATTCTGACCTTGGCGGTAAAAGGGCCATACCGCCGGTCAGAACTCCGCCATACTACCGCCGCGGCCGCGGTAAACCGCCACGGTCATTCTGACCACCAACTGTGAATCCGCCAAAAACCCGACATCCAAGGAAGGCCGCCTCATCAGCGGGCCGCGGAAAACTGGAGATGACCAAACCTCCACCGCCACGCCAACACAAACACGCCCATGCCATTCTGACCCACCAATCCACGCGGCGGTCTTTCAACCGCGGTATTCCATTGGCGGTACACACCGCCGCGCTCAAAATACACACACACATACAAAACACTGCCACATTGGGCAATTTGAAATACACACACCTGACACACATACCAACAACACTCCCACACATCCATACAACTATAAAACACACACCCACATCACCCACAAACCCCTACGACCGAAGATCAGAGACGAAGGAGAGAGAGACACATCACAGAATAGAGAGCTACATCACACAGAGGCACACTACACCATCACACACACCACATAGAAGCACAAAGCACCACACACCAACACACTCATCACCATATACACCACCCCACACCTCATCCACACCACCCCATGGCACCCCAAAGGCACCCACGCTTTTCGGACCAAGAACTCCGGGTCATGGTGGAGGAAATCATAAGAGTTGAACCGCAGCTCTTCGGCTCACAGGTGCAGCACACCACTATAGCCAGGAAGGTGGAGCTATGGCAGCGGATCGTGGACAGGGTCAACGCGGTGGGACAGCATCCCAGAAATCGAGACGACATCCGCAAACGCTGGAACGACTTAAGGGGAAAGGTGCGCTCGATGGTCTCGCGACACAACATCGCAGTGCAGAAGATTGGCGGGGGACCCCCACCCACTCCACCCGAATTCACAGCATGGGAGCAAGAGGTACTAAACATCCTGCATCCTGATGGCCTCGCTGGAGTACACGGAGGAATGGACTCTGGTAAGTACAATCTCAACTACTTCACCACCCCCCCAGCATGCTAACCCCCACCCCCACCCTCACCCCCAACCCCCCATCACACATCCTCCCTGATTATGTCTCTCCAGCACAACCCACCCAACACCAACCCCTGCATGCCCCCTCAAACTATGGACACCCATCACCCAAGCATGACCACTGCACATACCCCCCCCAAAACACCCCCACAACACCTCCCCCAAGGGAATGGCAGCACTGGGGGACAAGGGCACCAATCAATGGCACGCAATAGCACACACAGAAACAATAACCATACTCTCTTACCCCATGCAGGACCCGAACGCCAACACACCGGCCAGGAGGGTCCAGAAATGTCCATCCCCCCCCGGAAGAGGCCCCCAGTGATGACAGCAGCTCTGTCGACCTGGAACCTGATGACCAGCCCGGACCATCGGGGACCTCTGGACAGTCGGTTCCCCACACACAGGCCACAGCAGACCCAACCCCCTCTGGGACCAACAGCACAGCTCCCACCCAGCGGGCCCATGCCTCTGTCTATAGGACAGGTCAATCAGCGGTGTGTCTGCCACTACAGGGCACCCAGGCTAACCCACCACCCCAACAACAACAGGGACCTGGGGGCAGTGGTAGTGGGCACACCGTCCAGGGGACAGAGGCCGGGGGAAACAGGGCAACTCGGAGGGCTGCTGTGCGACGGGGGGGGAGGAGAGGCCCAGGGAACCCACTCTCCAAGAGGCCCTCACCACCATCATGGCAGCCTACCACCACTCCCAAGAGACGATGGCGACGGTACTGGCCAGGTTCCAGGAGATCCAGGCACAGCAGGAGGAACGCTACATGGGGTTCACCAATCAACTCACCAACATCTCTACCGCTATGGGGAGCATAGTCCAGGCCCTCAACCGGATAGAAGACACGTTGCGGGACCGTGTGGCACCACACAGGGCCCCTGTCACTAGCCAGGAACAGCCTACCACCTCCGCCGGCGCTAGTGGACAGGAGGCCCCACCACAACGACAGGCCACCAGAACCCCACCTCCTGCTGAAGAACAACCACCCCGCAAGAGGAGCCTGAGATCCAAAAAATCGACAGAGTAGGATGTCAAGACCCCCGCCAGCATGAGACACCCCCTAAAGTCATCCCACTGTCCCACATTGCCACCCTGTCCAACCTTGAACTGCCCCTGCTCCATCCTTCCACAGGCATATGGACAATGCACCTGTGAGACTGAGAACTGGACTCTGCCATGGCCATTACTCTACCCCCACCCATCACCGTGTTTATATCATGTACCATTATCTAGCACAAAAAATAAATCACTCAATGCACTGAAATCAAACAGGAGTCAGGCTGTATTATTTACAAATGTATAACACATTACCGATCAATTATGTTCTGTTAACTTTGTGCTGAACACATACCGAGATCAATAAGCATTAGTCCATGGGCTAACCAAGCAGTAGTCACGGAGTGGGTCATACAGCACTGAAAAGGGAAGGGAAAATCAAACATCAGTTTAAAAGAACTGGGGGGTCATGGACAAAGTTGAGAAGCAGGAGGCTTGCAGGAAAAGTAAAATGGCGTGGTTGATTCTTACCTGTGTGCTACTGAAAATACTGTTGGATAACTCTGTCCCTGTTGTCTGTGTCGTCCTCTGAGTCTTCCTCCTCTTCACTCTCCGCAGGCTCCACAGCTGCTTCAACACCACCATCTGGACCATCCTCCTGCAGGAAAGGCACCTGACGTCGCAATGCCAGATTGTGAAGCATACAGCAGGCCACGATGATCTGGCACACCTTCTTTGGTGAGTACATCAGGGATCCCCCTGTCATATGCAGGCACCTAAATCTGGCCTTCAGGAGCCCAAAGGTCCTTTCTATGATCCTCCTAGTTCGTCCATGGGCCTCATTGTACCGTTCCTCAGCCCTGGTCCGGGGATTCCTCACTGGGGTCAATAGCCAAGGCAGGTTGGGGTAACCAGAGTCACCTATTAGCCACACATGTTGTCTCTGTAGCTGTTCCATCACATAAGGGATGCTGCTATTACGCATCACATACACGTCATGCACTGACCCAGGGAACATGGCATTCACATGGGAGATGTACTGGTCAGCCAAACAGATCACCTGGACGTTCATTGAATGGTAACTTTTCCTGTTTCTGTACACCTGCTCATCGTCTTTTGGGGGGACTAAGGCTACATGGGTCCCATCAATGGCACCAATGATGTTGGGAATATGTCCAAGGGCATAAAAATCACCCTTCACAGTGGACAAATCACCCTCCTCAGGGAATATAACTCCGCATGTGTTTCGTCAGGGCAGACAACACTCTAGACAAAACTTTGGAAAACATAGGCTGAGACATTCCAGATGACATGGCCACTGTTGTCTGGAATGAGCCACTTGCAAGAAAATGGAGGGCTGACAGAACCTGCACCAGAGGGGGAATTCCTGTGGGTTGGCGGATGGGGGACATCAGGGCTGGCTCCAGCTGGGCACACAGTTCATGGATAGTGGCACGGTCAAGTCGGTATCGTAGTATGATGTGGCGTTCTTCCATTGTCGACAGGTCCACCAGCGGTCGGTACACGCGAGGATTCATCCTTCTCCTCGCAAGTCCCAGCGGACGGTGCCTAGGAATGACAACATGGAGCACAGAGTCAAGCCAATCACTGGTACGTTCACCACAGCTTGCATAGCACACGGTTATCTATGTTTTGAAAGGCGTGTATGTGTGGCAATGCAAGGCCTAGGCCTGTGTGTCGCAGTAGAAATTATGCCATGTAGGCCCTTGAAATGGCGGCTGCCTGACCTGTGAAGTGGGACAATGGGATGTGAGGTCAATGCGCAGGCGGAGCACACCGTGGCAGTAGGCGGTCGAAGACCGCTACACGGAGCCGCATTGGTTAACATTGAATGCTATGGGTTTCAGGAGCCAATGACGATGTGCACCGGCGGTAGCGGTACGCACCGCCGCGGTACGCACCGCCGCGGGCGTGACCGCCATTTTCTATCTGCCTAATCACTCGAGACCTGATCATCCACAGGAGAGGACCTATACTGCAAGTGCTGCTGTGACCTCGGTCTGGAAGTGACAATGGCTGCTGCGACTGGGGAAAGGGCCCCTGCCTTCACGTCTGAAGAGTTGGAGAAGCTCGTGGATGGGGTCCTCCCCCAGTATGCGTTACTCTACGGTCCTCCAGACCAACAGGTAAGTACACCGGGTGCACATGGAATGGGCGGTGTCTGTGTGGAGTGGGGTGGATGTAAGTTGGTGGGGTGGGGGGCGAATGAGGAGTGCAACGCACGACAGATGAGAGCATGTGCCATATGGCAAGGTTGGGGAGGGGGGGCCAATCACATCTAAAATGCAGTAAGTTGATGAATGTTTCCTTCCCACCCTGTACATGTCACATAGGTCAGCGCCCATCAGAAAGTCGAGATTTGGCGTGCCATCGCCAAGGAAGTCCGGGCCCTGGGGGTCCACGTCAGACGGGGCACCCACTGCCGCAAGAGGTGGGAGGACATCCGCCGCAGAACCAGGAAGACCGCCGAGTCACTGCTGGGGATGGCCTCCCAACCTAGGAGGGGTGCCAGTCGTACCCTGACCCCCCTGATGTCCCGGATCCTGGCGGTGGCCTACCCTGATTTGGATGGGCGCTTGAGAGCATCACAGCAGACACAAGGGGGTGAGTATCAGCACATTCTGCTATCTTTCTGCGCAGTGGAGGCGTCTGGGTGGGGGAGGAGGGTTGTGGGTGACATTAGGCCAGGGCGCTTTCTGTAGTGTAGTCCTCTCCCTTAGGCATGGCCCTGTGCTCCCGGCCCCCACCTCTGTAGGGTGACAAGTACAGCTATTGATGGTCCAGCCTCACACATCTGCACGTTTGTCCTCTCTTGACCTGTTGTCTTAGTCAGAAGTACTGAGTAGTGTACCCCGAATGCGCGGCTTAGTGCATGAGGCTCCTGTGTCTGTCCTCTCCGCCAACGGTGTTGACATTGCATGCACTCAACCTGGTCTTCTTTTTTCTCCCCCCCCCCTTCTTCTTCATCTACTTGTGCATGTGTGCATTAGCATCATCAGGCGGAGGAGATTTGGCATCGGAGCACGAGGGTGCTGCAAGTCACAAGGCCCCGGTGGGCCCAGGAACAGACACTGAGGGCACCAGTGATCCGGAGGGCGAGGGGAGCACCACAACGGGGACCGGTGGTGAGAGCAGCGACACAGACACGTCCTCGGATGGGTGCTCCCTAGCGGTGGCGGAAACATCCGGGAGCCCCGCCTCTACAGGTACAGCCGCCACCCAGCGCACCAGCCCCGCCCTCCCTGCAGCCCCTCAGCCTACGCTCCGTGCCGCTCGCCCAGGAAGGCGGCCGTCTCCTTCGCCCCAGGCACCTCAGCCCCTGCCCCTGTCACCCCTGCTGCCCTCAGTGCGGAGCTCATTGACCTTGTGAGGATGCTCATTGTTGGGCAGACTACCCTTTTGAATGCCATCCAGGGGGTAGAAAGGGAGGTGCATCGGAGCAATGCGTACCTGGAGGGCATTCATTCGGGTCAGGCTGCCCATCAACGATCGTTCACTGCTCTGGCCTCAGCACTGACGGCAGCCATTGTCCCTGTTTCCAGCCTCCCTCTTCTGACTGCCTCCAGCCTGTCTCTGTCTCCTGTTCCTCAGCCTATCCCATCCACACCATCTGACCAGCCTGCACACACCTCAACACCCAAGGGCAGCTCATCCAGACACAAGCACCACAGATCCCACAAACACTCACCCAAGCAACACCCAGATGCAGACATTCCAACAGTCCCTGCCACCCCTGTGTCCGCCTCCTCCTCGTCTCCCTCCTCCCTCCCTGTGACGTCTACACTCACACCTGCATGCACACCAACATCAGCCAGTGCTTCCATCACCACCACACCCTCCTGTACAGTCCGCACGCGTGCAGTCACCACCCCCACTGCCATTTACACGTCCCCTGTGTCCTCTCCCACTGTGTCTGTCACCCCCTCTTCCAAGACACACAAACGCAGGCAGTCACCCACCCAACAGCCATCCACCTCACGACAGCCTACAGCACCAGCACCTTCACCCAATGACAGCACACCTGACTCATCCTCTTCCTCCACTCCCATCACCACTTCTCCTACCCTTTACCTTGGCCCTAAAAAAGTTTTCCTGGCTAATCTTGACCTCTTTCCCTCCGATGACCTACCCCCTCCATCTGCAAAGAGCACCACAGCCACCACCAGCCCAGCTTCGGGTGTCACTGTTGTGCATGGGTTCTGGAGTCCACCCTTTGCCAGCAGTGACACCTCCATCAGCAGCAAGGACACATCCAGCCCCCCCCCGGCAAGAGGACCAGGAAACACAAGGGCCGCCGTGCGAGGACTGACACGGCTGCCCCCAAGGAGCAAACTTCGCCCACTTCACCAGCCACATCATCTAGGGGAGGCAAGGGCCCGAGAGCCCCATCTAAGGAGGGTAAGGGCAGCAGGGTGGAGAAGTCAGGCAGCAGGAGCGCGGAGCAGGTGGGCCCCACATGCCACATCCCAGCTGGAAAGGAGGACACCAAAGGGCCCAGGACTCCGTCCCCAAAGGGTCCAGAAGCATCACGGTCGGAGGGCGACTGAGCAGGGAGTCCAGGCCAGGTCTGGCTCCCTTGACCTACTGGATGTGCACCGCTGAACAGGGCCCGCCGTGGAGAAGAGCACCGCTGAACAGGGCCCGCCGTGGAGAAGAGCACCGCTGAACAGGGCCCGCCGTGGAGAAGAGCACTGCTGAACAGGGCCCGCCGTGGAGAAGAGCACCGCTGAACAGGGCCCGCCGTGGAGAAGAGCACCGCTGAACAGGGCCCGCCGTGGAGAAGCACCGCTCCGCTGGGCCCCGCCGTCTCAAGCACCGCACCGCTGGGCCCTTCCTGTCAAGCACCGCTCCGCTGGGCCCCGCCGTCTCAAGCACCGCTCCGCTGGGCCCCGCCGTCTCAAGCACCGCTCCGCTGGGCCCTTCCTGTCATGCACCGCTCCGCTGGGCCCCGCTGTCTCAAGCACCGCACCGCTGGGCCCTTCCTGTCAAGCACCGCTCCGCTGGGCCCCGCCGTCTCAAGTACCGCACCGTTGGGCCCCGCAGTCTCAAGCACCGCACCGCTGGGCCCTTCCTGTCAAGCACCGCTCCGCTGGGCCCCGCCGTCTCAAGCACCGCTCTGCTGGGCCCCGCCGTCTCAAGCACCGCTCCGCTGGGCCCTTCCTGTCATGCACCGCTCCGCTGGGCCCCGCCGTCTCAAGCACCACACCGCTGGGCCCTTCCTGTCAAGCACCGCTCTGCTGGGCCCGCCGTCTCAAGCACCGCACCGCTGGGCCCCGCCGTCTCAAGCACCGCACCGCTGGGCCCCGCCGTCTCAAGCACCGCACCGCTGGGCCCTTCCTGTCAAGCACCGCTCCGCTGGGCCCCGCCGTCTCAAGCACCGCTCCGCTGGTCCCCGCCATCTCAAGCACCGCTCCGCTGGGCCCTTCCTGTCATGCACCGCTCCGCTGGGCCCCGCCGTCTCAAGCACCGCTCCGCTGGGCCCCGCCGTCTCAAGCACCGCTCCGCTGGGCCCTTCCTGTCATGCACCGCTCCGCTGGGCCCCGCCGTCTCAAGCACCGCTCCGCTGGGCCCTTCCTGTCATGCACCGCTCCGCTGGGCCCGCCGTCTCAAGCACCGCACCGCTGGGCCCCGCCATCTCAAGCACCGCACCGCTGGGCCCTTCCTGTCAAGCACCGCTCCGCTGGGCCCCGCCGTCTCAAGCACCGCTCCGCTGGGCCCTTCCTGTCATGCACCGCTCCGCTGGGCCCCGCCGTCTCAAGCACCGCTCCGCTGGGCCCTTCCTGTCATGCACCGCTCCGCTGGGCCCCACCGTCTCAAGCACCGCTCCGCTGGGCCCTTCCTGTCAAGCACTGTTTATGGTTCACTGTGCCCACCATGCCTCCTCCTTGAGCAGTGGACACTGTCATCCACCAGATGGACTGTGGCTTTGCACTCCCCAGGATGGTGAAGTGGGCAACCCACCCACTGTAGAGACTTGAGAGACTGTGGCTTTGCACTCCCCAGGATGGTGAAGTGGGCAACCCACCCACTGGAGAGACTTGAGAGACTGTGGCTTTGCACTCCCCAGGATGGTGAAGTGGGCAACCAACCCACTGGAGAGACTTGAGAGACTGTGGCTTTGCACTCCCCAGGATACATCAATGGGCATGGTGGCCCCTTCGTGGATCTGGCGTCGTGGACTCATGTGGCTGTGGTGCCTCCCCCTTCCCTTCCCCCTGAGGTGCCTGTATTTTTTCATCAGATGCCCCTGCAGTGTTCTCTCCAAAGGACTCAGGTCTCCTGTGTGGGCTTTGCCCTTGTGTCGCTACACTGTAGCCCACGGACTGTTCCATTTAACTTTCATGTACAGGACTAATTGCCTCGGTTCTCCATGGCAGTGTACATAGTATCATTTTGTTATGGATATTTTGCATAGTTGATCGCTCCATATCAGAGTCTATTTTTTATATAAAATTTTCGTCCCAATTTATTTCTGTCTTTGCATTGTTAAGGGGGGTTTGGGTGGTGTCACTGTGCATTGTTGCTCTGCATTAGTGTGTACATAGTTTGGGGGGGGGTGGTCGCATATGTGTGTGCCGTAAGCTTCCCTCCTCCCCCCTCCCGTGTGTCGTAGGTGCAGTACTCACCGTTGTCGTCTGCGCCGGAGTTCGTACTCGTGGTAGATGAGAAGGTAGACGAGAGCAGGTAGGATGTTTAATTCGGGTTCCATGCTGTCCTCCTTCCTCGTGGAGTGTGTTTTGGTGCGCGTTTTCCCGTTCGTAGTCTGTTTCCGCCGTGTTTTTATCGGCGGGGCTCCCGCCCCGGAAAAGGTGGCGGATTGGTGAGTTGTGATAGTGTGGGCGGTACATTGTCTGCCGCCTGCCTGTTGGCGGTGACCGCCACGCTGTTTGTCTGAACCGCTGCGGCGGTCAGAGTGTTAATGTGGCGGCCTGTGTTGGCGGTTCCCGCCAGGGTCAGAATTCCATCTTTTCAACCGCCGGCCTGTTGGCGGGTTGGCCACCGCTTTATCACTGACCGCCAGGGTTAGAATCACCCCCAAAGTGTCTTAAGTCTTTTAAAAGCAAACAAAGGGGGTTATTCTAACTTTGGAGGGGTGTTAATCCGTCCCAAAAGTGACGGTAAAGTGACGGATATACCACCAGCCGTATTACGAGTTCCATAGGATATAATGGACTTGTAATACGGCTGGTGGTAAATCCGTCACTTTTCCGTCACTTTTGGGACGGATTAACACCTCCTCCAAAGTTAGAATAACCCCCAAAGTCTCTTGCAAGCACAAAGTACCTGGTTCATGTACAAAATCTCTGCAAAGAACCGCAGAGGAGGAGATGCATGGAAACAAAGGGGTGTGCGTCCATTTCTCGGGCCGCACACAGCGAGGCGTCATTTAGTTTTCACGCAGCGATGGCTGTGCGTTGATTTCCGGCACTTGGTCGTGGATCCTCTTTGGGTTGCGGGGTTTTTGGACACCCTGGGGACGGTGCGTGGATTTCCTGTGCTGGCAGGACGAAGTCACGGGAGCTGTGTCGATTCGGTGGCCGTTGCGTCAAATATTCCACCGCGCAGCAGGTGCTGCGTCGATTCCTCTCTGGAAGTCGGGCTACGGTGTTCCGGCTCGGCTGTGCGTCGATCTGGTGGGCCGTACTTCAAATTGCCGGTCGCTACGCTGGTGCTGAGTCGATCTTCTCGATACGAAGTCAGACTGCGTTGTTCCGGTTCGGCGTGCAGTGAAATTTTCACCACGGTGCAGGCTGTGCGTCGAATTTCGCCGCACAAGGAGTCCTTCTTGTAGAGATGAAGTCTTTTTGGCCCTGAGACTTCAGGAAACAGGAGGCAAGCTCTATCCAAGCCCTTGGAGAGCACTTCTTCACCACAGCCAGAGAGCAGCAAGGCAGCAGGGCACCAGCAAGGCAGCAGTCCTTCACAGAAATCAGACAGGTGAGTCCTTTGAGCAGCCAGGCAGGTCTTCTTGGCAGGATGCAGGTTTTGGTTCAGGTTCTGTTCTACTGGAAGTGTCTGAGTTGGTAGGGGCAGAGGCCTTGTTTAAATACCCAAATGTGCCTTTGAAGTGAGGGAGACTTCAAAGAGTGGCTTAAAAGTGCACAAGGTCCCCTTTCAGTTCAATCCCGTCTGCCAGGGTCCCATTAGGGGGTGTGGCAGCCCTTTATGTGAGGGCAGGCTACTGTCCTTTGACATGCAATTGTCAGGACCTCCCACTCTCCCAGCCCAGGAAGACCCATTCAAAATGCAGATGTATGCAAGTGAGGCTGAGTATCCTGTGTTTGGGGTGTGTCTGAGTAAATGCACAAGGGCGCTGTCAACTAAACCCAGCCAGATATGGATTGTAAGGCACAGAAAGATTTAAGTGCAGAGAAATGTTCACTTTCTAAAAGTGGCATTTCCAAAATAGTAGTATTAAATCCAACTTCACCAGGTCAGCAGGATTTTGTATCACCATTCTGGCCATACTAAATATGACCTTCCTACTCCTTTCAGATCATCAGCTACCACTCAAACAATGTATGAAGGCAGCCCCAATGTTATCCTATGAAGGGAGCATGCCTCACAGCAGTGTAAAAACGAATTTAGGAGTTTTACACTACCAGGACATGTAAACTAAACATGTCCTGCCTTTTGCCTACACAGCACCCTGCACTGTGGGTTACCTAAGGCATACCTTAGGGGTGACTTATAAGTAGAAAAAGGGGAGTTTTAGGCTTGGCAAGTACTTTTAAATGCCAAGTCAAATTGGCAGTGAAACTGCACACACAGGCCTTGCCATGGCAGGCCTGAGACAAGGTTAATGAGTTACTTAAGTGGGTGGCACAATCAGTTCTGCAGGCCCGCTAGTAGCATTTAATCTACAGGACCAGGGCACATATAGTGCACTTTACTAAGTAAATTACATAGTCCAATTGGGTATGATCAAATGTTACCATGTTTAAAGGGAGAGAGCATATGCAATTTAGCACTGGTTAGCAGTGGTAAAGTGCGCAGAATCTTAAAACCAGCAAAAACAGTATCTAAAAAGTGGAGGGAGGCAGGCAAAAAGTTAGGGGTGACCACCCTAAAGCTGTCAGGTCTAACGCTCTCTAATGCCCTTCAGTCACCTGGCATAATAACATTTCTCAAATGTTGGGAAGTAGAGGGAGTGACCTGACTGCAAAGCCCAATAGGCACTGCTACTCCAAGTACAAATACCACCTCAGTGTTTCCTTCTCACAAATGAAGTGTACTCACCTGGGAGGACAACATATAGATATTGTGTGTAGTAAAAGGACTGACATGAATGTAGCTGCCAGGAGGCCGACCACCAGCACAGTGTCCTCCTCTCCAAATACCCTTGTTTGGTAACTCTCAAATGAAGTTTACTCACCCTTGGGATGACATTTGTATAGTGTGTGTAGTAGAGGGAGTGACATGACTGCAAATCCAAGAAGGCACTTTTTCCATAACCCCAAATACCAGCATATTTTTCCCTTGTCCACATACCCCTGTTTCTCAACTCACAAATGAAGTTTACTCCCCTGGGGGGATGCATTGGTCAAAAGTGTGAAGTAGAGAAAAATAACCTGACTGCAACTCAGAGGAGGCACTGTTTCTCTGACTCCAAAACACCAGAACAGTGTACATTCGATCAAAGAGCCCATTTTGGAAAATCACAATGTAAGTTTACTCAGAAGTGAGGATACCATTTGCAAGGTGTGTGTAGTAGAAGCAGTGAACTGAATGCTAAGGCCAGGAGGCTCTGTATCTCTCACTCCAGATACCAGCCCAGGGTCCATATGCCCAAATAACCATGTTAGTGAAATCCCTAATGAAGTTCAACTCACCTGGGAGGACACCATATGGAATATGCTGGGAAGTAGGGGGAGTGACCAGAATGCAAATCCCAATTTGTCCTTTTTACCTAACCCCCAGCAATAAAACGGGTTTTGCCTGCCCAAATCCATCTAGTAGAGAACTCCCTGATGAACTCTACACACCTGGGAGGATGAAGATTGTCAAGTGTGTGTAGTAGAGACAGTGACATGACTGTAACTCCCAGGAGGTGCTGTTTCTCCAATATAGAACACCACACCAGTGGTCACTTGATCAAATACCTTTGCCTGCTACTGTAAGTCATATTTGAGGTTTACTCAGCTGGGAGTGCAGGATACAGGATACAGATTATGCCCAACACTGAGATGTGTCTGGCTACCTAGCTCCATCTTGACCTGCTAACACAAGATGTAACTATTGAGGACAAGAAGGACAGCTTACCTGTTGTGCAAAACAATGATCCCAAAGGCATCAAGGTGCATCACCGGAATGGTATTGGCAGCAGACACATTAGCACTGCAGTAACCACATGATGACTCCTGTCACCTATATAACAAACTCTTGGGTCTGCCTGCATCACATTTGACTAGACCTCAAAATGGGCCAAAAACCTACTTTGCTTAGCCACTGTTTAGCCTACACTAGTGGCAAGATGGTATTCTCAGCCCATCCCCCCAAGATACAATGGCCCTGATTCTGATTCTGGCGGGCGGCGGAGGCCGCCCACCAGAATTCAGCCCTCCATAATACCGCTCCGCGGTCAAAAGACCGCGGAGGGTATTATGAGTTTTTCCCTGGGCTGGCGGGCGGTCTCCAAAAGACCGCCCGCCAGCCCAGGGAAAAACTCCCTTCCCACGAGGATGCCGGCTCGTAATCGAGCCGGCGGAGTGGGAAGGTGCGACGGGTGCTGTTGCACCCGTCGCGTATTTCAGTGTCTGCTAGGCAGACACTGAAATACTTTGTGGGGCCCTCTTACGGGGGCCCCTGCCGTGCCCATGCCATTGGCATGGGCACGGCAGGGGCCCCCAGGGGCCCCGTGGCACCCCCTACCGCCATCCTGTTCCTGGCGGGCGAACCGCCAGGAACAGGATGGCGGTAGGGGGTGTCAGAATCCCCCATGGCGGCGCAGCAAGGATTCTAAGGGCAGCGGTAGGCCGACCCTGGCCCCGGCGGTCTGAGACCGCCGGGGTTAGAATGAGGGCCAATGTGTGGCTCATCTCAGCTTCAGGCAAGGAGATCTGGCATGGTCCACAAATATCATGTCAATACAACCAATACCATGTGTCCCTGTCACAATAGGACTACCTGCAAATCAAATATGTACAAGGTCTTTGCGAAATGTCACTGTAAAGTTTTGGAGGTAGATGTCACAATACAATCAGTGACATTGCATCTTTCACATCAACAGGTCGAGCTGCACTGGCCACACTGAGGCCACTGAAGAGACTGCCACTATCCCTGTGAATGAAACCCTCAGTGAAGAAGACACACTCCTGGACATGTGAATGCGGAGAATGGTTCTGGCCCATCTCGGCAACCTGGTCGGACACCAACAATGAGTCTTACTGTGGCCACATCAACACCTCCCAGCCTGGTTGCCACTACATCACAGGCAACCATTTGCCCCCCAACCTGTGTCCTTAGCACAATGTCAACCATCTTGTGCCCCCCCATTCGAAGATCCTGAGTTGCAGCACAACGCCTCTGACAATGATGGTCCAGGGGCCAGTGGGAGAGAGCACCCTGTGGCAAAGGGACAGGCCTGTGGGGGTAGGGTGTGTGAGAAGGATGCTGCCGGCCAGCGGGCTGAGGCTACCAGGGCTGATCTTGGCCAGGACACCATTAGCCATGTCTTGGGGGTCTATCAGGATTCCCAAGGTGTGATGGGCCAGGTACTTTCTGAACTCTGGGAAATGAAGCATCTGCAGAGGGACTTCCACTGGAAAATGTGTAAACAGTGGGAGGCTCACAATACAAACATGGCCACCCTAACAGGGGTTCTGCGGGACATTGACACCACCCTGAGTAGGGATCCCCAACAACAATCTACCCCTGCCTTTGGTGCATCTACACCAGGCCCTTCATTGGTGCCAGCCACTGGAAGGGAGGCCTTGTCAGGGGAAGAACCCACCCTAGATACCCCAGCCTCTGTAGCAGCAGATCCCCACCCTTCCACGCAAGTGGAGATGTCCAGCTAAAAACCCAGAAGATGCGGATGGCAAGACACCTACCACTGCCAACATGTGACCCCTTCCAAACTTCCTTTGTTTGTGTGCCATATATCCACTCTGTTGACTGTTCTTAAACCACCTTTCATTTCCAATGGGAGGAGTACACTGGACTTCCAAAGGTGTGACATCTACTCCAATGACTTCAACCACCAGGACTGACCCTTTCACCTTTCTGTTCCATCATGTCCCAACTTATATTCTTCACAAATTTCCACCTATCACAGTCATTGTGTACTTGCTTCTGTTCCACATTTTGCAATGTAGAGATGTAAAACCATGTGAAGCAAATGAGGAAGACACACAATATTAATGCAAGGAAGATATTTTACAGGTACAGTGCCCTGCTAAGGATTACTACCAACACACACAAACACATTGCTCCAAGTCTCTGGTCACACCAAACATTTTATTACACTATACAACACATAGGCTGTAGAAATGTCTGGACTGCCATAGCCAAAAACGTCTGACGCATATTGAGTCAAGGTACACATACCAAGGTACAGCCCCACAGACCACGGAAGGAAGGGCCTTGTCAGACATTGTCCTGTAGAATAGGCAAACAGACAAGTGGATGGTGTCACCAGCTTGAACCTTATCACATACCACACTAGAGTAATTCACCATCACATAAACCAAGGTAAAGGCAGAGGACAGTACAACAATCCCTTATCAGAGGCCCATCATGATCCAATGACCATGCATCTGGTGGTATGACACAAACATGTGTCAGTATTGTGGCATAGGCACTGTGGCCTGCAATGATGAAACACATCCACAGCTACATACAGGTCATACAAGAAGAGTGTTTAGCCGATGTGAAGGGTGAATGCCTTGCTCGCAATTGATGACAACATATTTAATGCCCACATAATAACAAATAATAACACATACGATGCATTTGGCCCAACAGAGCACATTAAACAAGTACAAAGTACTCATCAGACCTTCCACCCAAACACTGTTCAAGCTGCCTTGGCACAGGCCTCATACATTCCAAATTTGTGACCTACATTACCTGGGACAATGCATGACAACGTTGTCTGTCAGAACAGCATCAGACACCTGCCAGTGTCACAACTCTGAAATGCCCACATGAGGATGTCATGGTGAAGGTATCGGTACAAAGACAAAACAAGGCATGTAGACTTGAAAACATACCTATTACACAAATCACATAGCAAGCATCTGGAAATGAAATTAGATTGCAAGTAGACTAACACAAACAAATCAGCATCACCAAGGGGGGGGTATGTCAAAGGCTAACTCCTCAAGCACCCTTTCACTGAATAATAAACAGTATATGCTCCCAATGTGTTGCCTAAACACTCAACTCCACACATTCTGAGACCTACAGTACATTGTATAGTTATAGCCATGACATCCACTCATGAAAAGTAACTGTTGATGAGATCTTCCCACAAGTCAGCTCCTTCCTCTTCACCACTGTCATCCTCACTTTACATTTCAGGATTCTCACCTGGTGGCACTGCAGGCTCCCCCTCCTCTGGGATGTGATGGATATTCCTCCACAGGGTGATGTTGTGCAGTCTGCAGCATGCCTCAGTGATATCACACACTTTCCCAGGTGAGTATACAAGGGCTCCACCAGTCTGGTCCAGAGAGCGGAATCTGGCCTTCAGGAGCCCAAAAGCCTGCTCCACTGCCTACCTTGATCTTCCATGGGCCACAATGAAGCGGACATGCCCTGGCAGATTTGGATTCCTTATTGGCGTCAATAATCAAGGACAGTTTGGATATGCAGCGTCTTCTGTTAAGGCATGGGACATGTGTGCAACAATGAGTCACTCACTTCATGACTGTAGCACCAGACATTGCACACACACACAAACAAGACAGATGTGACTTACCAACCAGCCAAGCCCTCGCTGGGTACAGTTGTGACATCAACTGGAGTATGGTGCTGTTCTGCATTATAGAAGGAATCATGGTCTAAACTGGGATAACGGGCACAGACCTGTGAAATGTAGAGATCTGCCAAACATACAACTTGCATATTGATAGTATGAAATATACTTGTTCATTGGCCTGTGGTGGGACCAAGCCAACATGTGTGCCATCAATGGCCCCCACCTGGGCTAAACTCTCACATTGGGGAAACTGGATTTAGCTATCCAGGTGTTTAAGCATTGCTGAGAGGACATCCTTCAACACCAGACTGAACATAGGTTTGAACATGCCAACTGATAGGGCCACTATATGTTAGAAGGACCTTGTGGATAGGAAGTGCAATACTGAAATGTCTTGTACAATGAGTGGTATGCTGGTTGAGCTGGTTGAATAACTAATAGCTGACATCAGATCTGGCTCCAATTGACGACATAAGTCCACTATTATTTGCCTATTCAGATGATATAGCAGGATAATGTGGTGTTCTTCTATTTTCTGAAGGTCTGGCAGTGGAAGGTGGACATGCGGTTGTTTCATCCTCCCTCTCCCTAGGTACCTATGTATGACAGGACATGATTTGTAGCATTAGTCAGTGTGTCCACAGCAACACACATGATGCATGTCAATGATATCATGTGACAACGCATTTCTGAATGGATAGACATGGCATGCAGTATACATCACATCTGCCTTTAACACAAGGGTAACGTGGCCAACATTGTTTTATACACAGGTGGTCTCAACATGTACATGGACCTTACTCAGAGAAGTGCAACACAATTGCCCCTCAAAATGACCATCAGCAGTGGTGGATTGTGCCCCACTGTTAAATCCCATTGGTGCCCTGCAACATACTACAATGGTGTTTGAGTATGTGACAAGACAGGATAAGCATGTTTGTGGGCTCAAAAATACAGATCCACAGGTGTGATAGAGTTTCTACAGCTCAATACTGCATTTTAGGCTGCCAAAATTGCAGCTGCCTGACCTAATCCACTGGACAATAGGAACTGCCCGTGACTGCCGGTGGAAGTCCTCATGGCGGTAGGTGGTTGTAACCGCGGCGGACACAGCCATAGGCTAACGTTTTTGCCAGTGGCAGTCGTGGGCCAATGGCTGTGTCTGCTGACCATGATGACCGCGTATGTGGCGCAGATTCACTCACTTGACTCATGATACTGCTGCCAGCAAGACCTCTACGATCTGAGCTGCTGAGTGCTGCCTCTGGGAGCAATCATGCCACATCCAGCAGGTAATAGGGCTCTTGTCTTCTCTCCAGAGGAGCTGTAGAGGCTAGTGACTGAGGTCCTACCCTGTATGGGCAGCACTATTGCTCACCAGAGGAGCAGGTAAGTACCTCATCTGCACAATTTTCTCTGTACTTCACCATCTTTTCTCTCTTCACAGGTTAGAATGTGCCCATATGTGCCAGTTTGATTACTCACATGCCTGTTGTTGTAGTCTGTGTGGCATCAATGGGAGGGACAATGTGCAGATATTGGTGACCAGTGCCATATATTAAGTTCAGTGTTGTGTGAGGTTTTTGGGGTCCTAGATCCTCCTTGTGTTGGATGCACATAACTAGGTAAGGAGACATTACTGCCATCCACTGCCATTCCTTTCCTAATGGATGTTGTAAATTTCAGACAACCTGTAATGGGAATTGAGTGTCATGTAGGTTCTTTGATCTCAGCCTGCAGAGACCAGGGCCTTTCAAATATATCTGCAAGTATGGGACCTAGTTGAGGCTGGGGAGAGTCACTGTGACTATGCAACTGTGGCAGTGTGCCCACTCCCTGTACGCCAGCAGATCCTGTCATCTGGCCAATATGAGGATCTGGTGGCAAAAGCTGCCCTGAATGCCTCATTCCTTTGACTAGATTAGGAAAGTGTATTCATTAATCTAATCCATGTGTGCACTTGGCATCACTGTCAATGTGTGCTTAGACTCATGACAGGTCCCTTACTCCCACAGCTCTGTTGTCACCTTCACACAGGTCATATTTGTACTGTACAGGCTTATTGCATGACTGACAATTCCACAGTGCAGGCATTGTGTTTATTCCTGGGAGGCCATGATGTGTACTGTACAGTGCATGCCTTTGTTAGATGGAAGCCATCCATGTAGGATGGACACATATGTCCCAATGAGTGTTCTGTGGTACAGGTACTTAGCACAGAACCCCACCCCATGAAGTGGCATGAGTCTGCATTTGTTACTCCACATGTTCACACATGGACAGGGAATACACTTTCTGCAGCCACCATGACAGCCCTTTGATTGTTACTCAGGTGTAACGTTGGAGTTTGTACTCTGGCAGTTGCCTGTAGGGACTGCATGCAGAGAGTCATTCTCACAAAGTGTGAATGTGTTGATCCATTCATGCCTAAGGAGTTTACCCTTCAGAAGCCACATAGGTGTATAGTGTTTCATAGTGGCTCACATCACAGTACAGGTTGCTAGGGCACAGGCTACCTGATGTCAGTAAGCTTGCTTAGTCATTGTACGCCATGAGCAGGGTAGTAGGTTAGTCTGCAGATGGAAGTATATATGTGTGTAGTTATAGCCCTGTACTTATTGACTTGTGTGTGTCACACTTGGGGTGTATTGACAAATATTAAAGTCCTAGCTTGATGTTACTAACATGTATGTGAGTCGACCATTTGAGATTAAACTTGTGACCATGATCTCTTGATTTGTCTTTTACATCCATGCAGGTCAATGCCCATCAAAAGAAGACCCCATGGAGAGCCATCGACCGGAAGGTGTGGACCCTGGGAGTCCACAACCGGTGGATTTCCCACTGCAGGAAAAGGTGGGAGGACCTTAGATGCTGAGCCTGGAAGATCGTTGAGGGTTGGGGTTGGGGTGCCTGTTGGACCATGACCCTCCTAATGACCCACATTCTGGCGGTGGCCTATCCAGAGCTTGATGGCCGTTTGAGAGCAGCACAGCAGCCACAAGGGGATGAGTATAGGGCATATTCTTGCCTGTCCAATTGCCAAGTGAATGGGTTGGGTTCTGACAGCTCTCCCTGACAGAGGAGTGATTGTTTGTGTAGACGTCATGTGTTGTATACTGATGTGCCTTGCCTATTGGCCCAGGGACCTAGGACACAACTGTGTGCAATCCAAACACTACTTGCTCTCCAGGGAGGACATATGGTGGTGTACATTGATCAATCAAGTACTGTTTGTTGCTGTATGTGTAAATTCTATGCAACATACCACTAGTTCTCAATGTTACAGGCCAATGATAAGTAAGTGATGGATCACTGTCCTCAGCCGTGGGTCTGGGTAAATAAGTATATTGTCATCTGCCACCCAGAGATGAGTTGTCTTCAGTGTATGATGGGTGCAGGTGCCTCACTGCAGTCTGTAATGTGAAGATAGCCGTCACACATGCGACAGAGCCTACATTGTACTTTGGGCGCTGCTATCGATCAATACTTTCCCTTGGTAAGTGGGGAATGCCCTTTGACATAATTTATGTGCCATCACTGTTGCCAACATTCCTTGTGCCTACATGTCAGCATGTGTCCCTTTCTTCTTTGAAAAACATTTGCAAGATGCTGTTTCAAGCATGGTCCACCTGTGTTGAGGGGATCATTTCGGTATTCCTTCACATATGTGTGGATGCCAACCTGTGTGTGGGATAGGACATTTGCAGTGGGGGTACATTTCATGTTGTACACAGACAGCACTGTCACCATCGTTTATTGACTGTAGTAGCAATGAGGGGCATGACAGGTAGGCCTGGAGTTTTAAGCCACAATGTGTATTTATATGCCCTTGATGTAGCATCATGTGGAAAAGTGCACTGCACATGTGTAGTGGGTACGGTTTGTGACCTGACTGCTGGCATGCATCATGGAGTGACTTGTAGTTATGTTGAAATCACATGTGTTTGAGAACAAACATTCGTCCACAAACAGGCATCTGGGTCTGCATGACCCTAATGGAGACAATGATATGCTTCCAATTGGGCAACATGTTGATGGCCTTCAACAAGTACTTGCAAATCGTAGGGCCTCTCCAACATCCAATGGGCTAATGGTGTCTACTGATGCACTAAGAGTATGTCTTTATAAGGGGTGCCAGAAATTTGTGGTGTTTACCCTTGGGCTTGCTGATTCATTGTGCTGTGAATTTTGGGGACATCTCTCCCTGACATATTGCACATGATGTCTACAGTGTCCATTTCCATGCCACATGTGTGGACTATCTGAACAACATTAGTAATACATTCATGACTCTTTTGGGACAAAAATCATTTGGTGAAGTTTGCATAGGGGAACTACTACATGAGTATTCCCATGTCACCTTCACTAGGCTATTATGACTTAGTCAGCAACATGGCAGGATTTTGGAACAACTTTTCTTATTGTTGTGTCATTATGTACGTGACAAATAGATGAGTGCCTGACCTTGTGTGGGATCTTTGGGCATGCATTTTGCATTGGCTTACTATTGTATGACAACAGGTAACTGAGGTCTGTTCCATGGGCAAAGCTTTGAGGGTGAGGGGGTCCCCTACTTGTTGAATGGTTACTGTGATTGAAACATTTCAGCCATGCAGTAGTAGTTATCTGAGATCCTGATTTTCCTGTGGGCAACTGTTGACCATTTAGATGGCATGCATGCATATTGTATGGCATATGTATGGGCCACTTAGGTAGAGTTTGTTGCTGGGGCCTACTTGATATCATGGTAATGTTTTCTAATCAGAGCTGTTGTTCAAGTATGATCAGGCAGGGATATGTAATGACCCTATTTCTCTTTGTATTTGCAGCATCAGCACCGGCAAGTGAAGAAGATGGGGCACAGCCAAGTAGGGACGCATCTGGACGCGAGACCTCGGGTCAAGACACCACGGACATAGGGTCCCTACCCAGTGGCCCAGAGGGCAAGGAGAGTGCCACGGGGGAGACTTGAACATCCACTTTATCATTGGATTCTTCTTGCAGTGGACTCTCTCTAGTGGTGGAGGACCCATCGGGGCATCCCCCTGTACCATCTTTGTCCGCCACCCCGTTCTATCACCTCCCACCCTGTTGCACCCCACTTAGTAGGCTGTGCCCGCTCACCCAAGAGAGTGAGCGTCTCCTTTGCCGCAGGCACCTCTGCCCAGCCCCTGTGACCCCTGCTGCTCTCAGTGAGGAGCCTATTGACCTCTGGAGAAGTATCTCTGTGGGCCAGAAAGCCATTGTGAATGTCATCCAGGGATTGGTAATTAAACTCCAACAAACAAATACATTCCTGGAAGGCATTCATGATGCAATATCTGGCATACAGAGATCTTTTCAAGCTCTGGCCTCATCACTGATGGCAGACAGTCACCCCTCACCTTCCGTCCCCCTTCCACCTCCCTCTTCCCAATCCTAACCCCCTTCCACTACCAACCCAAAGCGCACAGACAGATCAACACGCATCCACCTCTACACACAAGAGCAGCACATACAGACACAAGCACCACAAAACACACTGGCACGCAAGCAAACTACAGACACCCACAGGTACAACAACAGTCACCACTTCCCCAGACACCCCTACCATTCCCAGTGTAACAAACAAAACATTAAGCATTCCCACAGGCACCACCACAACAGTCAGTGACACACCCACCAAACCCAGAATACCTGCAAACACCACACCAACAGATACCTAGACGTTCGCCACAAGCACCATACCCATAGACCCGCCCAAACAGACACACGTCCGCCACTACCAGCATACCCACAGACACCACCCCAACAGACACATCCACCACACCATTCCCCAACACTTCCACCTCCCAGACCCCCAAGACACACAAGTCCACTCACTCACCCATACAACATATACCTACCAAACACAAACATACCTCCCAGAAGCACACACCCAGGACATCCACAATGACAAAGCAGACAGCCACTCCCTCAACCTCTAAATCCCCACCCCCTTCTGCTGACCATCCCCATGTCCCTATTAATCTTTTTTGTTAGACCTTGACCTTACCCCTGTTCCCGCCATGCCCCTCCCAAACCCAAGATGCATCACCCACCTCCAAGCCCCTCCCTTCCACCTCCAATGTCTCCCCTGCCCCCTGCAAGTATTCATACCCTCCCCACCAAGAAGAAGTCCACCCCTCCCAAAAAGCAGTCCACTCCTCCCAAACCCAAGACCAAACCCCTCCTCCCAAATCTGACTCCCCCAAGATGATCCCTGAGGTACCTGCCTGCCCACTTGATGCCTCTTCCTGTGGAGGTACCTTGGCAGTTAGGAGTCAGGTGATGGGACCATGACGTGCCAACTGACATGGACTGGCCAATGCCTTGGGCTTTTTATATTTTGGATTTAATAAACTCAAACAGTTGGTTTTCCTTGGGTGTACATTTATCCTGCAATTCCTTTTCTACCTTCATTTTGTTCCTGAGTAACGTGTGTTGTCTGTCTACAGTTGTGCGTGTTTCAGCCTGCTTGCTGATCCATTTGTGTTGTTTGCAGTATCTGCCTTTGTGGGCAGTGCTGGTGTCCCCCAAGACAAGGGTATTTGTTGACTCTGTGGATATGTGGGTGGAAATGCAATTGTGGTGTCATGGCATTGTGCACTGTTTTTTATGGTAAGTATTTCATCTTGTGTTGTCCAATGTGAGCATGTATGATGTTAGACCTGTACCCCTGATATGGATTATGGATTCATCTGATGTGTATCAGCTTAAGTTTTATTTGTGCAGACATGGAGTGTGTTCAATTTTGCTACCTTTGTGTGCATTTGCCTGTGCTTGCTTCAATTTATCTGTGTATACCTTGCAGCTACTTCATGGAGAGGTATGTCCCATGCAGTTGAAGTTTTATGTGCTTTATTGACTTGCCCTTACACATTGTTCAGATAGGCATGTCATTTGGGTCCAATATTGTTTGTCCCTGAGATACCTAAATTGCCAGTTCCTGTGCAAATGTTGTTTTATGGGCAGTTGCAAGGTGATATTTGCCCCATTGCAGTCTCCTTCCCTAGGTGTTCTAGCTGGCCCCAGTTGTGCAGGTATTGTTTGCACAGTGTGCGTGGAGTGTTGGTCTCTCTGTCTGTTGTGCATCCCATTGTCCTTACATTGTGTTGTAATGTGGCTGATGTGTGGGTCCATTTCAGAGCTGTTTACTGGGAGTGTTGTTTGTGTTCCATGCCATGTCCATACATATGTGTGTTGAAAGTGATGATGGTTCGTGGCATGTGTGCAATATGAGTGTGTGAGTTGTACTTGTACATGTGATGCTGGTATTTTTGGTGTTGTGTGAGACAATGTTGTGTACCCTTCACTGTCCCTGTGCCTTAGATGGTCAGATGTGTGTTTTTTGTAGTGTTGTGGTGCAGTGTGAGTGACCTGTCCAAAGGTGGCATTTTGTGATTGAGCATACAGTATGTCCTTCTTTGTGAATGACTCTGACTGTGGACACAATGACACGTATACCTGTTGCCCGTTGCGTGACCCCCATATCATGTGGACAACGGCGCAACGATCTGTTGGTACTGTTAATTACACAGGTAGGTGTGTGTGTACTTACAGTCAGTTGCATCCACAGCGGCGTGGATTATGGGCTTCATCAATGATCATCAGCAGGACGTGCCTGATGGGCTCCAAGGCTGCACCGGATGTGTGAGCCTGCCTGCAGGTGAGTGTCTCCCTTTAAAGTCCCCATCTCTCCCTGCTGAGTTTTAGTTGTTGGACTACCACAGTCACATTGAAGGTGTGCAACCTCATAATGGGTCCATTGGAAACACAGGCTCACCCGGACCGTTTGTGCAGCCTCGTGGCCATGGCAGTCTGTGTTGCCTGACGGTGCTGGCGGGACCCCAGAGGTCTTTGCTCAATATGCCAGCATGACTCCTTATCTGGAGGTCTGACCGTAATGAGGCCCTGTGTGAAGCTTGCTTGGACAACTGATTTTAGATTGGGACCAAATCTGTAGTTTCTGCAGGTATTCCAACTTTCTTCTCTCAAACACTCTGTGAACAATAAATAGGAGTTTGAACTTTATTATTTGTGCCACTGAAGGCAGTGAGGCTACTTGTATACTGGAATTATGTGGTCTGATTTTTTCAGTTTGTAATATAGGCTTTTGTGCCTGTTTTTAGGCTGTTTGTCATACCTTGATTCATCCTTTACTCTCCCGCATAATGTTGTTGCTCTAGTCCAGTTAGTATAATACCAGAGCACTCAGTATTTAGATAAAATATCAAGTTCAAAATACTGGGAAACAGAAATATCTGAAAAAAAATTGTGATGCAAAAACATTGTCTAAAATATTGTTTTTTGGATAGGCAATATCCTTTTTAGTAATATTGTTGTTTTTAATAGTGTTTTCAGTAATATAGTTGTAAAGATATTGTTTGATAATTTTTAATATGTTTTAGTCAGTATATTCATGTATGTGTTTGCACAATTATTATTTCTTTTTTAAAATATAGTTTGAAATTTTAAGTCATTTAGGATTTTTATTTAATTTTTAACAGTAATTTATAGTGCTGTAGCAGGTTATTGGGTTTGTAGGGGAATAGCGTGGGAAGGTAATTAAGTAATAATTAATTTACATTGAATTATTAATTGTACTGATTTATTTTGCTTACACTTTAGGTTCCAGTTGCTTGAGTTTGTAGGGGTACCCTGTACTGTCAGTGCAGCCACCTAGGGGCCAGGGCAGGGGAGGCAGGAAACTCCTGGAGCTTCTGGTAACCCTTCTGGAAACTTCTCCCAACTTCTAAGAGCAAGGCACCAGGGTATAAAAATAGGGCTCTTAGACCCACTCTTCAGTTCACTACAGGACCTGAGGAAGGACTCTGAGAGGACTGCTTGTTCTGTGACCTGCTGTGCATTCTGCCAGACTGCTGGTGTGCCTGGACGGACTGCTTTGCTGCCTGGAACGTGTATTGAACCTTTACAGGCCAGCTCTGCTGAGGAGCCATGCATCCTCACATGCACCCAGGACATCGGAAGTGACTCCAAGGGCTAGCTTCTCTGTCCTCCTGTTCCGAGCCAGAGACATAACAGGCTCCCACCATCTTCAACCCACACCTGGACCCAGCCTGAGTGAGTCTTGAACCCCCAAGAGGTCTCCATCCACCCCTGGAACCTTCGTTGTCATGCTAAAAGTGCCTAGATGGCCATTTTCCAAAACTGAGGGCTTGCTATTTTGAACTTTGAACTTTAAAAAATCATAACTCTGGTTCTACTAATTGGATTTTAATGGTTTTGGTGTCAAATAATTTATGAAATATTTCTCTATTCTAAATTGGTTTGGGATCTTTATTGAGTTGTATTGTCACTGTATCGCTGGTTGTGTACTGTATAAACATGTAATACATTGCCTCTGCTTTTAGCCTTACTGCTTTTTATGCCAAGCTACCCAGGGCTAAGCACAGGTTACATTAGTGACTTCTTGTGGTTCACCCTGCAAGGGTTTGTGGCTGATGCTTGACCAGGGCCCACACCTCAGTGAACCAACAACCTAATTTCTCACAAGGGATAACACTAGAGATCAAGGATTTAGGGCCTCAGTATGAGTATGAGGCTGGCGGTCTTGAGACCACCAACTTCGCAGTGGTGGTCGGACCACCGCACTCCAGGCAGTCCAACTGCCACATTACGACCCTGTTGGTCAGACTGCCAGGGGTCTGTTGCCACCACCTGGAAAATAATTCCCGGTGGCATGGCGGTGGTCAGAGTGGTGGTCAGCTAAAGCAGCGCTGAGTTCAGCTCCCCAGTGCTAATCACGAGTCCAGTTTACACCAGCCTTTTCATGGCAGAGGCCATGCCATGAAAAGGCTGGCAGAAAAACAGTGCTGAGGGCGACAATGGGCCCCTCCTGCCTAACACTCTCAGAACGTGCAGACAGTGTGCATTCTGATGTGCTGAGGACACCCTCTGTGTGATGGCATTGGCCTTGGCTCCATAGGGAGCCAAGGCCAATGCTGCCACATGGTTCCCCAGCCTCATTTTGAGGCCTTTAGACTCGTTTTGCACACTTGTGCTGGAGTCATCCTTACAAAGACTATGAATTATATTACATGTATCATTTCACAAGAGTGACAAGAGGAATCATCTTGAACAGACTTTGTTTATATTAAATTGGAGTCACATACAATATTAAGGTGTTGGCAGTGATGGAAAAATGAATAAATATTGCCCAGAATGAAAGTACAGCAATAATGTACATTCAATGTGATACAGCAGATGAACTTATTACATGGAAAGTCAGTCAGATGACAGACTTAGGGCCTGATTACAATCCTAGCGGATGGGATACTCCGTCACTGGACCGCTGTGTTGGCGGTTGCAGTCGTACAGAATACTACGAAGCACCGCCAGCACCGCCACAGTGGTCTGGCCCCCACGGATGACGTTAGCCACCTGCAGGCCGGCAGAGACCATGTTTCACACCTCCAAGGGTACTGCTGCAGTCGCACCACCCCGGAAACCCAGGCGGAAAACGAACTGCAAAAAAGGAGACACTCACCTTCAGGAAGCAATACTTGTCCGAACTTGCCATGGAACCAGAACTAGACATCATCCCTCTGCTCCTACTGCCCAGAGACTTCGGAATCAATGCCAAAGGCAACTACAGCAGCCATAAGTGCACACACTTACCTGTCACTGTTGTATATTGCCAAAATTTGTGTGCTCACACAACATACCATCAGGAACGGGGCGTGAGAGTGACACAAACATGTAACCTGACACTGACACGCACACTCAAAGACGGTATCACAGTACCGGCCCAGTCACACACAATAACACACACTACCACAACCCCACAACTGCAACACCATCATTGCATTGGCAGGCACGTACAATAGACACGACCCAGTGACAAATCACACATGCAACACAATGTACCACCAACAGAGAAGGAACACACATAATCACATAACCACATAACCACACAACGAAGCAATTGACATACACAGCAAACACACAGCACATTGTATCTGATATACCATGCACCAAACCCACACACACACACACACACACAAAGCACACAAAGCTATACAACACTCAAACAAACACATGTCAACACAAACACCACTCAATACCACAACAACATGTCCCCAACATACACATGCCCATCACACAAAAACACCCATCACTGGGGGAGAAAAGCAATGCGCACAACCTCACATGCTGCCCAGGCAAAACAGGTAGCACAAGCACAACTTACACACAAATACTCACACACAAACAATGTCAGCCATTAACAAATCTGCCCTAAGAAAATAAATGCAGGACAAATATGTAACATCAAAACCAACAACTGGTTGGTCCAATTATGTATTAACAAATATAAATAGTAAATAATTGTCCAAGTCCATCAACCAGTCCAATGGGAAAATGTGCAACATGCACACAATGCACATCTGTGTGCCCTGAACTTGACTCCTGACTGCCATATAAACTCGACTGGTAGGGGCATCCAGGGGGCAGAAAGGCACCTCAGTGATAATCAGGGGCAGAGGGGGGGTTTGGGCCTCGGCTTTGGAGGGGGTCCTTTGAGATTGGGCTTGGAAGGGGGCGTTTGATCTAGGCTTATAGGAGGGTTAAGTTCTCTTGGGAGGGGTAGACTTCTCGGTGGGGGAGGGACATGGGAGGGTAGGGGAGGCTTTGGAGGTAGAAGGGATGGGCCTGGGGTGGGAAACAGAGCATTTAGGGGTCTCACGGAGGGAGAAGAGGAGTAGGGAAAAGGTCAAAACATGAAATGAACACTTATTTTGACACGCAGGGATAGTCAACAGAGGAGGGTTTGGGTATGGAGGGTGAAGGAGTGGTTCTCTGTCATGTATGTGTGTTTGTCATGGGTGCATGTTTGCGGGAGGTATGCTTGTGGGTGTCTGTTGGGTGGGTGAGTGAGGGCGTTTATGTGTACGGGACTGAGGGGGATGGAGGTGCCGGGGGATGATGCGGTGGGTGAGTTACTGTCTGTTAGGGTGGTGACTGCAGGTACGGTGAATATGCTGCATGTAGGAGTGTCAGTGGTTGTAGTGTCTGCGGGTCTGGTGACTGGGGTGGATGTCTGAGGGTATGCTATTATGCTGACTGTGGGTAGGATAGGTGTAGTGGCTGGATCTGTGAATGTTGGTGTGGTGTCTGCAGGTATTTCAGGTGTAGTGTCAGTGATGCTGGGGCTAGAGGGGGTGTCAGGGAAGGTTGTGACTTTTGCTGTGTCTGCATCTGTATGTTGTTGTGTGCCTTCCAGTGGTGTGTCCTATGTTTATCTGAGCTACTTTTGGATGTTGAGTTTGTTGCATGCCTGGCTGTCTGTGTGCTTTGGCTGGGTCAGGAAAGGTGGGTTTGGGTTTTGGAAGAGGAAGGTGGAGGGGGGACGATAGACAATGGGTGACTAGCTGCCATCAGTGTGGAGGCCAGAGCCTGAAAAGATCTCTGTAGGCCAGCCAATGCACTGTGAATGCCCTCCAGGAATGCATTGCCCTGTTGGACTTGAGTTGCCTGTCCGGGGATCACATTCACAATGGTCAACTGACCCACTGGGACCGACCTCAGGAGGTCAATAGCCTCCTCACTGAGGGAAGCAGGGCTGACAGGGAAGGACCAAAGGTGCCTGCTGCAAAGGAGACACCCACCATCTTGGGTGAGCGGGCACGTCCAATTGGGTGGGGAGCTACTGGGCTGGTGGTAGTAATAAGGGGGGAGTGGACTTAGATGGTGCTGGGGTGGTCCCAGATGGGTCCACCACTGCTAGGGAGTGTCCACTGGAGTAGGATTCTGAAGATGAAGATCTGAATCCTGCCTCCCCCGTGGCACTCCCCTCGCCCTCTGGGCCACTGGGTGTCTCGATTTCAGTGGTATCATGACTTCGGCTTCCCCACTCAGCTGTGCCCCGTCCCCTTCGCCTGCCAATGCTGATGCTGAGACATAAAGAGAAAGGTAGATGTGGAGGTAGAATTATCACATTCTTTACATACACATACATTACACCATAAACAACAGTAACATCATATCTATGTGTAAAACACCTCCAGGTAGGAACCATTTTGAGCAAACAGCATCTCACAACAACATACTTTCCACAACCGTATATAACAACAATGTCACACACAATATAAGCCAATTATCTGACCACTACATCACCATTCTATCAGTATAGACACATAGGGACACATACTATATCTGCACAAGATGATTTGTCAACATACACAGTGTGTACCTATACAGAGCATCACTGTGAAACAACAATCAATCAATGAGAATTAGGCGGTGATTCTAACCGCGGCGGGCGGCGGTCGCCGCCCGCCATGCGGTTACCGCCAAATGACCGCACCGCGGTCACAAGACCGCGGCGGCCATTCTGGCTTTCCCGCTGTGCTGGCGGGCGACCGCCAAAAGGCCGCCCGCCAGCACAGCGGGAAAGACCCAGCAACGATGAAGCCGGCTCCGAATGGAGCCGGCGGAGTTGCTGGAGTGCGACGGGTGCAGTAGCACCCGTCGCGAATTTCAGTGTCTGCTAGGCAGACACTGAAATTCTTTTTGGGGCCCTCTTACGGGGGCCCCTGCAGTGCCCATGCCATGGGCACTGCAGGGGCCCCCAGGGGCCCCGCGGCACCACCTACTGCCATCCTGTTCCTGGCGGGAGACCCGCCAGGAACAGGATGGCGGTAGGGGGTGTCAGAATCCCCATGGCGGCGGAGCGCGCTCCGCCGCCATGGAGGATTCTCAAGGGCAGCGGGAAGTCGGCGGTACACCGCAGACTTTCCGTTTCTAGCCGCGGCTGAACCGCCGCGGTCAGAATGCCCAGCGGTGCACCGCCAGCCTGTTGGCGGTGCTACCGCGGTCATTCGCCCTGGCGGTTTTTACCGCCAGGGTTAGAATGACCACCTTAGTGTTGACTTTGATATCATATTCATACATACTCAAAATCTATACTTGCTCAGTCCATTACCAGATGCCATGTCCCATGAAAGTTACCTCATAACATTCCAATTACAACGCAGCATGTTGCTTAGCAATCACATTCATAACTTGTAACTGTGTCTAGAACATTCACAAAGGCAAAACCCACAGATGCTCCTACTCCATTTGGCATATCCAAAGTTGGAGTATAATAGATTTCAAATCCATTTCAGCAAAATATGTATCAATAGTGTTTTTGCAAAGTTTAATGCATACTATGTGGACCTACTCATCTTAGCCATTCTCACATAGTAAATAAAGTCATGTATAGCAATAGGGGCCTACTCAGCACACAGGATTTACCCACAGACAACCCCAGGGACCATACCAACACCTTCAATATAATAGATACCTGTCATGTGCATGGAGGCCACATACAGTTCTACTAATCCTGATGATTATCAATCTCAAATCAACATTATCAAAATGCCAACATCACTATCAGCGCTTCAGACATGAGTAACCTTTCATCTTTGGAGTAAAGTTACACTGGCATAAACAACTTCTTAAGTGACTATTATTGAGACATACACCTAAAGTCCAGCAAATTGACTGATAACATATACCATTCCACCAACATGTGAATGTCAACTACAAAACCAACAACACAATGAAGTCAGTGTAAATAGAGCTTAGCCATCCTAACATTAATCTAAACGGATTCAGAATAGCTAAAGTAAGTATTCCAAACTTGGGTCACAAATCTTGAAAATGCCAGGAATTACCAATGTACACATGATATTGGAAAAAACAGCACATGTTGCACGATGTATAGGAGATGTCCTGCCCTATGCAGCATGCCCACAATACATTGGCTAAGGGAATGGCAGGCTAGCGACTTACCTTCACAATACCATGTACATGGTGCAAATAGTCTGAACTTACATTTCAATTATATGTCTTGCACTAGGAATGTGGAAATACCACCATGCTTTTCATCATGTAGGATGCGTAACCTGCATGTACATCACATTTTCCAATGTACAGTCCACACTTAATAATGGGGACACCTCCTCACACCTCTGAGGAAGTGTAGCAAGTATGCCATGTGAAATTTCAGATTGAGATCACACCCTCAATGAAATTTACATTTAGTTCACAACTCATGAATACTTCGCCTGTTTCTCACCTGTCAGACCCTATGTTGCACATAGAGGTAGATCCAATGGAATAGGAATGGACAAAGACCAAAGACCTGAACAACTTACCAACAGGATATCTGGAATATGGATCAGTAGGTAGGAAGGATGACCCAGCAGGTTACATATAGAGCAGTATAGTGGTACACATATGACACAGTCACATGTGCATCACAACATGCTTCAATACTATATAGTTCACATTGGTGAGTTTTATGTCCCTATAAACAATACAGTCTCCAAACCTGTATATCAATGTTCTAACCGGTGCACCTAGGCGTACCTAGGGTACCCTTTGCCTTTAGCACTTACCACATTGTCACAGCTTAAATACTTACACATTATACACTGAACTGGCAGAGGGTTGTACATGTGTGTAGTCAGTAAGTATGCCCTTGTGGCTGCTGTACTACCCTCAAACGCCCAACCACCTCAGGGCAGGCCACCACAAAAATGCAGGCCATTGGGGGGTCAATCTCCGACGGGCATCCATCCCTCGTTGGGAGGACATCCCAGCGCCTCAGGTTCTCCCTCCGCTTCCTACAGTGGGTGCCCCGCTGGCTGTAGACCCCCAGGGTCTGCACTTGCTAGGTAATGGCATGACAAAGTCCCTTCTTTTGATGGGCGTTGACCTGCATAGATGACACAGACAAAAAGAGAAAGTTATGTCCACCTGCAACATCTTCACACAAGTGGGCAGAACACTTCAGTCACAACAAGTAGGCAAACATTCCCTTCCTCTCAGTTACCATCTGCAGCCAGCCCATGAATGGTGAAGTGGAGTCTCCCATACAACATGCATGATCAGTACCTGGTATTGACTAGACACATATGACCAGGCCACATGATTATCCATAACATTGTATGTCTCTATAACCATTTCTCACACCATTATTGTTGTACATGCTGCAATCTATGTTGTGTATAAAGGAAGTTAGATTACACACTATCTACCATGTACCACTACTGTATGTCTCTCTATGCACATGTACACATTTCCATACAATCAGACATCATTGCCCAATCCCTCACTACCTCACATTTCATGTACACCATCATGCACTCCAGCTTTCACACGTTGTTATACAATTGGACTCACCTGTTCCTTTGGTGCACCATATAGCTGTTCATACAGGGGTAGGACCTCATCCACAATCTTGTCCAGCTCTTCTAGAGTGAAGGCGGGGGACCTATAACCTGAAGGATGTGGCATGATAGCTCCCATAGGCAGTACACAGCAGCTCAGGTAGTGGAGGTCTTGATGGCAGCAGTGTCAGGAGTCAAGTGAGCAATACTGCAGAAGATGGCGGTCATATCTGCCACATACATGACCGTCACCATCGGCGGACATCACCATTGGCCCAGGTCCACTAAAGGCAGCAATGTGTTCCAATGGCAATGTGCACCGCAGTTGTGACCGCCTACCGCCATGACGACATCCACTGCCAGAGTTAGGTCACTCCTCATGTCCAGTACAGTAGGTCAGGCAGCTGCCATTTTGAGGCAATTATATGTATGGCACAGTAATGGAAGGGACATCATTTATGATTACCTATATAGTACGATTAATATTTTAAGTGCTGCCTTCATGTTTAGTAGTCTTATTGTGCATGTGAGTAATAAAAGCTATGTAACGGAGGTATGGGTGGTAATGGAAATGATAACCTGTTCTCAGCATCCCATGTGCAATGTCAATGGACAATAGGTGCAACAAATATGTTTCTCATGTAAATCAGGTAGGACTGTCAAACACTGGCAGTCACAGCTATATGTATGCATGTAAAGTACATCAGAGGGTTTAGGGAATCTGAATCAAGGGAACTGTCATAGGATGCATAGTTGCATCTGACATCATATGGAGATATGTGTGACTTGTATATGAATAGATTCATTATGTGTACATTGTACATTCAACTACATTCTGTTTTGGTCCCACATAGTTACCTTGGCATGAGGAAAGGAAGACACCCCCCAGTGTCCCACCCACTGATAGACCTGCACACCATGGAGAAGACACAGATTGTTCAGATATATCACCTGAATAGGGCAACTGTCATGGATCTCTGTGTTCAGTTGGAGCCAGATCTGATGCCAGCCATTCACAATCCCAACAGTATACCTCCCATCATTTAAGTCATGTCAGTGCTACACTTCCTGGCCACTGGGTCCTTTCAGAATACAGTAGCCCTAACTGCAGGGATGTCTCAGCCCATGTTCAGTCTGGCTTTGAAGGCTGTACTGTCTGCATTATTGAAACACTTGGACAGCTACATCAGGTTTACTCAACGTGTGGATTTGGCCTATGTGAAGGCAGAGTATTATGCTTTGGGAAACATTCTACATGTGATTGGAGCGATAGATGGCACCTATGTTGCCTTGGTTCCCCCTAGTGCCAATGAACAGTATATAGGAATAGGAAAACTTACCACTCCATCAATGTCAAAGTGGTGTGTTTGGCAGACTAGTACATTTCACAAGTATCTTTCAAGTATCCTGGATCAGTCCATGATTCCTTCATCATGCGGAACAACAATATCCCACTGATCATGACACAACTCTACACAGAGAGGGCCTGGCTGGTTGGTAAGTCACATATGAAAGGTGTGTCTGCAAAGTTTTTCTTCTGCTATCACAAATGTACATGTGCAAGATATATGCTTCTGTTGTTATACCTAATCCTTATTGGTGACTCTGGCTATCCAAACCGTCCTCGGTTATTGACACCAGTGAGGTACCCAACCATGCCAGGGAAAGTCCACTTCACTGAGGCCCATGGAAGGACAAGGCATGTTATGGAGTGGACTACTGGTCTCCTGGAGACAAGGTTTTACAGTCTGGACAAATCTGGAGGAGCCCTCCACTACTCACTTAACAAGGTATGTCAAATTATTGTTGCCTGCTGCATGCTCCACAACCTTGCCCTGAGAAATTAGATACCATTTATACAAGATGAGGGGGAGCCAGCAGTACCTGTAGGTGGAAATGCAGATTTGACAAGTGAGGATGAGCTAGATGAAGATGAAGCTGGAGGCATCAGGGCAGATCTCATCAATCAGTACTTCAACTGGCCAAAGGTATGTGATGTGTTGTCAATAGTGTGATTCCAATTTGAAATCTACAAATGATGGCTGGCATGTCACCTCCTATTTACCATCATCTGTGAGGTCTTTGGTAGCTCCAATGTCAATGAGTCAGATATGCATCTAGATTTCTAGTTGGTATTGTGTACTGAACATTGTGGTATACAGGGTCATGATTTGTTACTGCACAAGCAAAGTCACACTTTCAAAGTGACTTGGCAGAAATGATGTATGCATGTTGACAATTATGTCCTATCCCTTATCTTTGACAATCACACATTTGCAGAATTTCAGTTTGGCTCTTTCTCACTGGCACGTCACAGACAGTGTCAGAGGCAGATGGGATTTGCAGGCAGATATGAGAAGTTGACATGGATGAAACCAGGTACTGATTAGCATGAGTATGGAGAGTGTCACTTACATGGCCAGACTGTCAGGACACTGCAATGGAAGTGTGTTTTCCTACCAAGAAGACCTGTGTGGTACTAGAGATGGTCAAATGGTGCCATGTGTGTGTCCCTATGTGTCTGAAACGTGAAAATGTTGAACCAGAGCCTCTGTCATCATAATGGTTTCTGTTGTATTTGACCTACCTTGCATGCAACTGTCAGTGTGTTACTACTTTGCAGACCAATGTGCATGTCTCCGAGGGCTGTTATAGGTGAGTGGCAAACCTATAGGTACCTGACCGTGGTAAGTGAAAAGTTCCAGGACTGGGGACATTAGTACTGATCTCAGTCTGTAACATGGGGTATGTTTATAGGGAAGCTGAGGTATGGGTGTGTAATAAGGCTTTAGATGGTGATACAAAGGACCAATCTGTATGCCTCCTGGCTTGAGGGAAGACTGATGTCCCTAACTTCAGTATCCTGTGGGTTAGTAGTGTATGACACCTAATCTGACTATCTGAGGTCACCAACAGTACTACTCTATCTGTTGATTGCAAATCTACAAATAAATGTGTGGAGATGGACAATACAGCTGTTTTAGCTCATGTCTATGTTACAATCCCAATGTAATGAGCCTCCTGGTGACACGTGATGTCCATAACAAAGGTTGTACAATACAGAGGGACATATCAGTACAAGGGTTGTCATACATGACAGTTGTACATGGTTGATACATGACACTTACACAGGACCTGTATAAGTGGTATTTATTGGTGATTGCAATACAATATGTGTGAATTGGACCAGAAATAACAGAAAGTAAACAATGAATGGTTCAATCATGGTAGATTAAATCTTCAGGGTAGCTGCTACACCATTTAGGAACACAAGTCCAGTGTCCTTGAAACATAGGAAAATGGAGTTAGGTTTCAGAGCAGTCAACAGAGTGTATTTGTGGCACACACAAGGGGAAACAATCAGGAGAGGTTCACTTTTGGCAGTGGGATTGGTCTTGGCATCTGCTCCTCCTAGATGTCTGAGTGGACATCCACATTTCCAAAGGGGTTCCTCTGCTACAGAGGGTGGGGTGTCTGAGGCATGTCCTTTCCCTGGCAGTACCTCCAATCCACTAGCAGCAACAGAAGTTGAAGGGCCTGAAGACTCATTACAAGTGGAAGAGGCCTGATGTTGCGTGGCAGACCTATTCAGGGTAGTGTTAATGTCCCTCAGCACTCCAGGAATGGAAGCCAGGATGGAATTTTGTGCCTGCCACTGCTGCATGGCTTTCTGGTGGTTGTACCTCTGCAGCTGTTAGATTCCCCCATCATGGTGAGTACCTGGCCCATCATACCTTGGGAATTTTGGTAGGCTCCCAACACTCGGGAGATGGTCTCCTGGTTAGTATTGTCCCTTTGAGCCCCCATCCTCTGGCCCACACCATCCCACATGCACCCTATCCCCATGGCCTGTGCCCCTGGCACAGTGTAGCCACTCCCAGTGGTGGCAGGTCCATCATTGTCAGGGGTGACAAGAGGAGACTCAGGTACCTGTGCTGGGGGGCACACAATGAATGAAACAGTGCTTGGGACACAGGTTTGGGGGTGAGTGGTTGCCTGTGATGTTGATGCAACAGGGCTGGAAGGAGTCAATGTGGGCAGGGTAAGGTTGAGAGTTGTTCACTGACCAGGTGTCCCTGATGGTGAAGCTTCGTCGTCAGTGGCAAACATCCAGGGGTGTTGTCCTCACAGGGGCCTTCATCCAGAGGGATTGTGGCAGTCTCTGGTGTCCTCTCCATGGTCCCAATGGCAAGGGTACCTGTGGGAAAAGTGTAACGCACATTTGCTGTCAGTTATACAACAAGTTGTGTTTAAGTTTAACAATTAGTGATGTTGTTTGAGATACACACACTGCCTTAACATGATCCCCAAAAATGACAATGCAAGCTGCTTTTGATATGGGTAATAACCTTTGTTGTGCCTACTGAAGTGTATGGCATGATACATGGCACAAAAAGCTGCATAATGTCTAATATTGTCAGAGTAGGAACACAATATGGGAGTAGGCAATTGATATTGACCTCTATCTGGATGAAATGCATGTGTATCCACTTGGACATCTAGATCCCCCCCCGGTTAGAAACTTTCCATTTTAGGAATCTTTTTTCTATGGGCAGTTTGATTGGGCAGTCAGCTGTAGCTCTGCTTTGTTTGTAATAGTAGTGGCATTGGGTCATTGCATTACTGTCATTTCAATGAACTGTTTCCCAGTAGAACACTCATGATGGGTTACATTGGTTGTTATTTTCACATGCGTGACATCTCACATTTGGTGCACTGTCCTGTTTTTCTTTATGGTGGAGTATTGCCTTCTGGCAATTGTAATGCTATCAGTTCCCAGGACCTGACATCCCATTCCTAAGGGCTGTTGACCCTGGTGAGTTTAATGCGTTTAGTGGACATGTGGCATGCCAGATAGGGGTATTTGTACACTTGGCACAGAGGGGTGGTGGGTGGTTTGGTAATTGAGATGGGGGTAAGGTGGTGAGGGAGCACGCAAGGCAAAACATTTTGGTGGCATGTATGTTGTGATGACTTATCAGACTCCACACCCCCAAGTATTCCAGTCAGGTGCTCAGGATGCAGTATGTGATGTAGGGGGAGAAGGCGGGGGCCCACCGCCAGTTTTGAGTACCACCAGCTGCTGCCTGGATGCTATGGAACATACCTTCCCCCTCTTCCTGATGTCCTCCATTGTGCGTGGATAGCTGCCTACAGAATTCTCTGTGTCGACTATTCTTTGCCACAACTCTATTTTCTGGCTATTGATGCTTGATGGACCTGTGCTCCAAATAGATGTGGCTCTACCCTGACAATTTCAACCACCATGACCCTCAACTCATCATCTGTGAAATGTGGGTGTTTTTAAGGGGACATGGTAGTGGTGGTATAGACGGTGAGGTAGTGTTACAAACATTTTTTTAAAAACATTAGTGATGAGGTGTAGGTGCTGTGATGTAAGTGAGTGACTGTTGCTGTTTACATTATGTTATTGTAAATTGTATGTTGTGTACGTTGTGCAGGTTTGGGATGCATGTGTGGTGAAATGTGTATGGGTGCCAAAAGTGTTTATCGATAAATATGTGATAGTTATTCCTCCTCTGTGGCTGTGAGTGGTGCTCTGTTTGCAAAGGATTGTGGGTTGTTTAGGGGTGCATTATATAGTGTGTGTGTAGGTGTGTTGAGTGTGTGGAACTGTGCCAGGTGTGGGATATTCAAACTATCCAATAAGTGTGGTGTTCAGTGTGATGTGAGTTCAGACAACCGCAGGTTTGCACCGCCAATGGTTTTCCACCGTGGAAGAACCGATGTGATTTGTGGATCGTAATGTGATGGGAAGATTTTTGTTGGGCTATAGGTTCTGGTGGTGGAACCACCTGTTTTCCATCCTCCAGTGTCCTGGTGGTTTTAGGATTTTGGCTGTTTTTTGATGGACTTCACAGTGTGACTCTTAATACAGGTGGTCAGATTACTGCCAATATGGCAGTCTTTTGGCAGCGCCAATGCAGCGGTCTTGCCAAAAGACCACCAAACTCACAATGACACCCATAGTTTGTAATTGTAATTGTAATTTTTATTTAAATTTAACAGTAACTTATAGTGCTGTAGCGCGGTTGTTGGGTTCGTGGGGGATGGTGTGGTAAGGTAATTAAGTTATAATTAATTTACAATGAATTATCAATTGTTAATTATGTAAATTATTAGCAATTATGAAAAATTGTATAATGCTGATATATTTTAGCTACATTTTAGGTGCCAGTTTCTTGGGTTTGTAGGGGTAAAGGGTAGGAAGTTAATTATTTAATAATTAATTAACAATCCATATTATTTGTTAAAAAGTTATTTAATTGATTAACAATTAGGTAAGTCGTTTAAAACTGATTATTTATTTGAGCTATATTTTAGGTATGGCCTCTTGGTTTAGTAGCAGTAAAGGTTGGGAAGTTAAGTAATAACTAATTTACAATTTAATGTTGCTTTTTTGCATTATTTGTTGATTACTAACTATGTAAATTAATGAAGTTATTAATAATTGTGTAATTGCTCTAATTTGGAATTGATTTTGCTATGGGTTTTAGGATGTATATGTGTATTACACGTGTGTTTCTAATTGTTTTTGATGATTTGGTTGGAACGAAAATAAATATTTATTGATACTTATATGCAATCTATTATTTGGTAATTATGTATTTATTTTAACATGTTATATCTTTTTACTTGTGAAATTTTGTTCGTGCTATGCTATGTGTTATTTGAATATGCTGATGTATTCATTGAAATTAAGGGGGTTATTACAACTTTGGAGGAGGTGTTAATCCGTCCCAAAAGTGACGGTAAAATGACGGATATACCACCAGCCGTATTACGAGTCCATTATATCCTATGGAACTCGTAATACGGCTGGTGGTATATCCGTTACATTTGGGACGGATTAACACCTCCTCCAAAGTTGTAATAACCCCCTAAATGTTTTACTATTGATTTTATCTTGTTTTTTGTAGTTAGGGAAATTGAATTTATTACATGTAATTTGATTTTCCCATTCCTCCTTTTTTATACTTATATTTATTTATAAATGTTTAAATACACACATATATATATATAGATATATGTATTTTAAAATGTTAATTCATAATGTTTATATTAAGAGTTTAATATTTGATTTACAGTAATAGGGTTATACATATATGTAATTTGTTTGAAATGAAATACTTTCCTTTCTGTTGTCCAGTCTGGAGTAGGAGTAATACATCTAACCCCTCCAAAGTCCAACACTTTCCCTACTATTGGGCTGACTGGAGTTGAGACAGTAAATCTTAACCCTCCTACTGTTGTGCTATTTTAAGTGGGAATAGTAAGGTTAACCCCTCTGAAGTCCAGCACTTCACCTACTGTTGATCTGAGTGGGGTAGGAATAGTAAATCTAACCCCTCCAAAACCCAAAATATTCCCTAGTTTTGCATACACTGGAGTGGGAATAGTATATCTAATATTCCCAGACTCCAATCCTTTTCCTACTGTATATATATTGTTAAGTATATATACAGTATTATTTGTTTATTTTTATATTTTATATTAGTTATTCTTATTTTAGTTTTGTCATTGTTATAGTATTTTAAGGAAGTATGTTTTGGGGGTTTACATTTTTCTACCTTTTATTGGCTAAATTAATAAATATGTTTTGTAATTGATTGGTTTGTATTTTTATGTTTTCTATGTTTATTATATATATTTATATACACATATATGTATATATATATTGTGTGTGTGTCTGTGCTTTTTATCGAAGGACATTTAAAATATTATATTACAAAATAAAATTAATATAATGTAAAATATATATTTTTGATAATTGTGTTGCACTATACATATAAATATATACACACACACACACACACATATATTTATATGTATATATATATATACGTGTGTGTGTGTGTGTGTGTGTGTATTTATATGAGTATATTTTTATATATAATAATAAATATTAGAGGAAGTTAATTTACATTATATTAATGTTCCTTTTATAATATTTAAGATTTACTACTTTAAACTGTATATATATTCAAGAAATCTATATTTTGTATGTTTTTGGGCAATATTAGTGTCAACAATATTTTTTCAGATTTTTTTGTACTTAAGAACATGATATTGTGTTAAACAATATTTTTTACACAATATTTTGGTCAACAATATTTTATACAATGGTATTGTGTCAGTGGTCTGAGTACTCATGTGCTCAAGTTAGCGGTTTGCCCAGGAAGGGCGAGAGAACCCTCCTCAACATCACAGGCTGGAAATTGGAGACCCTCATAATAGCTGTGATCTATTGTAAGCGAGGTCTGCATTAAATCAGACCTCCTCATTTGTTCCCTATTGTGCTGTGGAGAGGAATACATAGGTCTGATGGCTTGTATAACAGGAAAGTGAACGATGATTGGCTGCTGATGACCTTAATTTCAATGTTGGCAATAGTTTGAAAGCAGCAATTGTCTTTCACCATACTGCAGATTTCCCCAGATGTTTATGATTTCAGTTTATTTTCTGGGTCATTTTCCGGTTAAATATGGGCCTGTGGGTGAATATGGAATTGTATTTTATAGTAATAATCCCTACCACACTACATATAAATATAAGGATTAAAGATAATAGCAAGAAATCTTGCGGAACGTCACAAATGACCTCTATGAATAATATCTTCGAGGCTCATTATTAGTTCTGTAGGCCATCCACGATTCTGCCTGGGTGGCAGAGGCCCTGCCATTGCCCACTTGAAATTAGACTACCCATTGCATTAACTGATTCCTGACAGCTTGCTGGGAATTATTTTGCAAAAAATGCTGACACTGATGCAACTGGAGGCATTTTAGAAAAATAATAATATCAACAAAAACTGCCATGAAATGCCAATAGACATTGCCTTTGTTTTTGTGTTGAGAAAGAAACATCTAAAATGGCTTCATTTTGAAAAACAAAAACCCAGTGGCTCAGATGTGCCAGTAGTTTTATCCCTTAACATTGGAACTATTGTTGATTTTACCTGGCAGAAACGCCAAGCCTTATACAGTGAAACCAGTCAGAAAAGATATGCATGGGAAGACCCACCCTGCATAGGTTGGAGTTTCTGATAGATTTACCCTGGCAGCACTGTGGTGGGTGGGCTGCCATGTAGAGACTAATAATAGCAGAGCCTCAGCTCACTGCCCCTGCTGGTTCCTCAAAGAGGTGAGGGAACTGAAGGTTGGGCAGGGCAGGAGAACTGCTGATTTGAGGTGGTTCTGCCTTTTTATAGACTCTGTGGCCACCTTCATTTTGGCAACTCTAATTCTTGACTCTAGATGAGAAGGAATAGAGCACACTAGTGCATTCCCTGCTTTGTATCTTTGAGGGGAGTGGCAAAGTAGTATCTAGTCAAACTCAGAAACCTTATTTTGATCTTAAGTTACAGATCATGTTCTTCCGTCTTTCAGAGCTCTTGAAATTGGCTATCATGCAAAGCAATGGGCAACACACACATACACAATCTCTCTGTTGTCATGCATTATGCATTTGGTCATTTTTGGGATCCTCTTCTTGATGACAGTAAACTTTGGGATTCCTTACTAAAGTAAAGAACAGTTTTGTACAATTACACAACTTTAGTGTTCGAAATTCATCTTAAACATATATGGGTTGACATACAAATTAGGCATCTAGTGCAGTGTATATCTGCCAATAGCTCGTTCAGATTTGATCACTCAGACCCTTAAGAGTGGGCCTTCATGCCTGGGACACCAATACTTAAAGATTTTCAATCGAATCCACTATACTAATAAGGCACATAGGCCCATATTTGTACTTTTACACACAAAACTGCATTAGCTCAGTTTTGCGTGAAAAGTTATAGTGCCGGCTGGTGCTATTCCTGTACGCCGGCTGTGCGCCATTATTTAAGGCCCCCACTCCCGTGCTTGAATTTAGCACGTAGGGAAGTATTTGGCATTAAGGCCAGATTGTCATTTACTGCACGGGAACGCCCACCTTGCATCTCATTGACGCAAGGCAGATTTCCACGTTCAGAAAATTACGTTGCCTCCATAACTTTAGCGCTAGACGTGTCTAGCGCCAAAGTATACATATGGAGTTAGGTTTGCACTGAATTAGGGTAAAACAAATTACGCTACTTCAGCGCAAACCAAGTATAAATATGCCCCATAGTATCCAGAATGTGATGTTTACCATATTAACGTTGTTTGTGCTCGAGTCCTGGAACACAAAAGGCAAGCTTAGGGCTGGACATTAGTCATTGTGGCTATTAGTGATGTTTGAGTTCTGAGCTCATGAACACCCCCCCCCCCCCCCGCCCCACACACACACGTACACACTACCTGTCTCAGAAGCGCGTGACTGTTTTCTTTCACTACCCTGAGAGTGAAGTGCAGAAAAGGATTGTTCTTGGCCAGTTTACAGTGGTCATTTCCTCCAACTCAAGCAAGCGCTGATAGTACTGAGCAAATAAATCCCTCCTGATGAAAGACAAACAATAAAATTATCTCAGAGCTCTCTTTGTGTCATCCACAAGTCAAGCCCGGGACAGAGGAGAAGTTACCACTCTCTCTGGTCAGGGGGCGAGATGATGTGGCAGCTGCTGTGCTTGTGTCAGTCACCACGTCTCGGAGTGCAGCGAGTCTTGGTTGTTCACCGCACCAATTGCCCACCGTCCCACACTTGGTACAGAGAAGGCTCTTGTCTCAGTAGGTTGGGCACCGGGAAGGATTGTAACTTGGATGGTTGTCGCTGGGAGTAACAATCTCCAAAGAAGAGATGTGGTAATAGATAAAGAAAACAATGCAAAATTCGGAGGGTGGGGGAGATCTTGGGTGGAGGCTTGGTCCAGGAGCTTTAGGGGTGGGAATCGTTTAAGGGCGGGAAATTGATGGGTATTCACTGTTAGATGGTTGTTTAGTGCATGTTAGAGCGCGTGACATAGCTGAAAGTTTGTACAATATGAAGCCATCTTACTTCCGAATATAGAAACCCTTATTACCACAATATGTGAGTCTACATAATTTCCTCGTCTAAACTTTTTAATTCAGTGACCAACTTCGTCGTGAGAGGATCTGTATATGTATGTAGTCCATGTAGCTTGGACTAAGTACGAAATATGTGCCAGATTGCAGCTGGGTGCCCGTTCTAAACCTACTGCAATACACAAATAGTAGGCTTTCTGTATATGTACAGACTCTTTTTTTGTCACTGTAAATGTGTTGCGTAAAATTTGTCAACAAATCTTTGTGCGCTAAACACGTCAAACGAGCACATCCGTACAGTTTTGCAATGATTTGAAAAAAGCGGTGGAGGCAGCGCGTGCAGCACTCCGTAACAGCCATTAGAAAAGCGCGCCTGCATTATTCTGCGGGCTATTACCCTGTCGGTCTGTCCGCAAACGCCCAGCCAAGTAATGAATATCTCTAGAGTTTCCAATTATTCTGAGTGATGCTTGGCAGGCATTGCTGAGATAAATAAAGGATTGGCGACACATCCAGTCTGCAGAGCACCCAAGTGATTTTCCGTTATTTCCCCCGCACAGTCAAGGAAAAAAAATACCTTTCTTTATGGAAGCGGAATCATTTGCGAAACAATTAAATCAATATAGTTCAAAGGCCCGAGCTTGTCCAACGTCTCCTGCGTAGCGTGCAATATCGGGAAAATAGGCCAACACTTTTGACTGTTTAGGAGAATTTGTTTAACAATTCAAATCTTGTTTACTCGTTCTGTGACTGTGGCTTACATTTCTGCGGTTATCATATAAAATTATACTCACAGAGAGCAATGAGTATCTCTCTTCCGATTTCTTCCTTCTTCCTTGCTCCTTTCGGAAGAGTATCCTCATTAGCTTACATCAACATAGGACAAAAGATAGAAACGTACCCTCATTATGCCAATTAAATATAGATACGTAGACACAGAGAAGCACACCATACACTCCTACCCCGCACCCCCAACACCCCATCCCCCGTACCTCTTCCAGCCGCCTTCTTTCCTTATTTCCCCAGAGTTTTGCGATTAAAAATTCATTGACATCTGCATCTTCTACATTCGAACAGCAGGCCGAGGTAATAAGAGCAAAAGTCCGACTATCCGACAAAACAAGCAGTCCAGTCGATGAAAAGCCAAAGAAAGGTATGGTTTGTTGCCGAGCACATCGGATTTCTGAATAATGTGGAAATGAGGAATTTACCATGTGCTAGCAAAATTGACTTTGTAATTTTATCAGGGTAAATTTGAGCAGGTTAAACCTGGGCAAATTTGCCAGGAGGAAAAATTCTCAGTAAGGTGCAGCTATGCACCATGTATGGAGTGAGGGTGTTCATGGTTCTTCTGCTTTTATACAATAAAAAAGGGATCCTTTAATTATACGTGTAGCATTACAATTCTACTTTGAGGTTCTCTGAGATTTGGCTCAGGTAAAAAGAGACTTGCAGAAGACGTAAAAAAGGGACGGAATCGGATTACCAATCAAGCCTGAAAGCACGATAGCACCATTAACAGTTGGGGTAGGATGACCAACTTCTCACTAGGGTTTTCTAGATGCTGGAGAGCTACTGTTGTTACAGGACCTTGGCAGGTTCTGTCCGGTTACCTAGTGTGGCGTTGGGCCTGAAAATTGATGGCAGAGGAGAAACTACTTGAACGGATACATTTGCCCTAGGAAGAGACTGCTTGAAGTTGAATGGAAGCCATCTTCTCACTTTGGCATAGTTTCGGTTTTCCTGTGGCCTGAAGGATGCCAGGCATGGAATATTTTCTACAGATGCGTCTTGGTCTAAAGTTGTTTGCTGCCTTACTACAAGTACTCTCTACTTTTAGATGTGCTCACAACAATGGCGCTGTCGTGTAGATAAGCAGTCATAGTAATGCAAGAGGTGACATTCATGGAGAACTCAGGCCACACTATTACAACTATTACAAAGCGGAAGGTCAACATTAACCTCAATAATATCTGGGATGAAAAGTTAAAGGAAAACAACTAACAGACAAGGGAAAGATACAGAATAAATGCAGAAAGTCATTTTTTCTAGATGAAAGCTTAAGAGACAAATATAGTTGCATACTTAGGTAAATAGAAAAGGGATAGGCTTAAAGAGAACCAGCCACTGCAGTGAAGACAGTGACACAAGGAAATGCAAAGTTAATGAACTAAATTATATGGATCTATTGACAACTTATTGTACAAAGAGAGATGAATAAGAAGAAAATGGATAGAGACATTATTGGTGTTACTTGGAAGTGCTGAAGACTTGAAGAGACTGTCACTGACCCAAGGGAACAGACAGGAGCAATAACATATGCAAAGAAAGATCCATGGCGGTGAGTGAAAAAACAAACTGGAGATGGGTGTACAACTCAGAAAGCCGAGGAGGAGGTAAAAGCTCTTATGCAACACAGCTGACGGAACATTGATTGCTAGTGACAGGCAGTCTTATTATTGATCTGCAGAACAATCCGACATAGGAGGAAACATGCTTCAATACAGAACAATTGAACTCAACCCTGTGCTGCTGAGATTGACCAAGATATTCTACAGTTAACAGATACAAGAAATGCAAATCGATATCAGAATGTCACTGAGGATATGAGTGAAATCCTGGAATGGAGCTTGGAATGGTTTTGGTCAGCGGTTCCCAACCTTTTGACTTCTGTGGACCCCACTTTATCATTACCAGAACCCAGGGACCCCCACTGAATCATTGTTGGTATCTGGGGATCCCCCTCTGAGCCAATCCTGAAAGCCGGGAACCTAATGTGTTAATATTATTTAATTTTCTAAGCAGTCGCGGACCCCCTGAGGAGGCTTCACGGACCCCCAGGGGTCCCCGGACCAAAGGTTGGTTTTGGGTATCAATCATAACATAAACTATGCACAAGCATGCCAGAGCATGTGACAGGCTCTACTACGTAAACAAGGTAAAATATGCACTCATAGGTCTCTAGACAGTGCTACCTAGTGGAGAGGTGACTGAATGCTAACAGTTGCCAGTAAATCAGGAGAGTAATTGTTGGAATTTTTCAGGAGACCCCGATCAGTCAGAAGTTACTGGGCTCAGACTATGTCTACCAGAGTCATTTATTTCTGCTGTCTTTGGGCTTAACCTATCTACTAGAGCTAAAATTGACCACCAAGTACAACCTGTTAGCACTGACCCTAAGGGTAGGGTAGTTGAGCAGTGTATGTCTTACTTCCTTCTTAGGAAGGAAGTGTGAGGCTAGAGACTCAGCATTCAATAGTGTTTACGTAACAGGTAGTAAATCACTGTCCATCCAGTACTTTGATTTGTAAAAAAGAAAGTACTTTCATTTAATAACACACAATAAAGAAAATGTCTCACTGTACACATTAGCAAAGAGTGGCAAATTCTTCACTAATGGGAGCACTCCCCTCACCCTCTGTATGCTACTGGATAGTCTTTTCTGGTGCAGTACATTGGCCCTTAGCAGTGTGCCTGGGGAGGCATTATTGTGCCTGAAAGGATGTTGTCTGGTGCTCTGGCTATTCTCAGTCCCAACCAAATCTTTCTGTTAGACCCTCTCAAGAACAATGGTGTCTCCCTTCTGGGAACAATGTCTGTTCAACCTATAAAGCCCTTTGTGTGGTCTTCACCCAAACCTTGAAGAACCAGAACCTTATGGGCCTGGCGGCGCAGGGTACGCCTGAAATCTCCTTGGATTCACCTGCCTCAACTAACAGAGACACGGGACACTCTGTCAGGCGTAAAAGATCAGATTTTATTAGCTGCAGCTAGTACAGTTGTCCAAGAAGTACACAAGGTATGTTCTCAGGAGACTGCCCCTTTACTTTGTGGCGCACAATCTTATATACCGTATAAAAACCATTTATTAACTACATACACTCCCAGAACACATAGAAAGGAGCCAGTAAGAATAATGTAAAGATAGAACAGAGCCAATAGAAATGTCGGAAAACAAGACAGCACCAATAGAAGGAATTGGAAAACAAAGTATCAAGTGACTTAAGGTTGCCTCCCCTCCAGCTGTGTTTGTCACCCCTCCCTTGAACTAATTCATTAACCGATCCACAACGAAGTTGCATGTGGTGCGATAAGTTTGTGTGCGTTTGGAGGACAGTTGTGAAATGAGAGAATACTAGCAAAGGACAGCGAAGGCCAGACGATAAGATAAGATCGGCGGAGAATAGTGTGAGCCTACAGATAGTTGAAACAAGGATTAGAAAACCAGACAGGGATTAGTGTACTCGGTCAGACCTTAATACCAGCCTTGTAAAGATAGAGGCAGAAGGCTGTTTTGAACACCATGTTGCAGAATAAGCAGAAAAGGCAGAATGGACTTCGTTCGCTGTGCTGCCTGAGTGAAGGCAACATAAAATGGCGGCGGGCCACAAAATGGCGGGTCGATACGATCGTATTAAAAATCGAATTTCCTCAGACCCTCCTTTTGCCAGAACTCAGGCAAGATACACAAACTCATGTTAATCTGAGTCGATGTTTATGGCCATGAGGTCATCAAGCTGTTGCTGTACCATCATTTTGATATTCTCTGCTCTTTGTGACTTGGGTTTGGGAATACATGCAGTAGCACATAGGTTGCAGATGGCAGGACCGCAGTGCATACAAAGACAACAAGAGAATATAAAAGCTAAAATTACTCCAAAGAATGTCAATACCTTCCAACCCCATTTGGACAGTAATCCCCAAAACCACTCTGAAAAGGACCAATCTCCTTCGTCCTGATGAATCGACTCGGAGATTATGTGTAACTTAGAGATAGCTTGGTATACTGTCGGAGCGTCATTAGGTATGAAAATACAGCAACTTGATCCGATCAATTTGCATACTCCACCACGGTCTGCAAGAACAAAGTCTAAGGCAACACGGTTCTGCAAGGTCATAAGACGATCAGCCTGTAGTTCAGCTGTAATGTTACTTAAAGCTCCTACAGTGATGTCTATGGTGGTTTCTACGACACGAACCAATTGCCTTATATTTCTGCTGTTGGCCATTGGACCCCAGAAGGGAAGAAATCCTTTGAGGAAATCTCCTCCCTCTTGTCCTGCTGTGTCTTTCGAATCCACAATCCCTCTGCCATATCTATTTTTATGATGGTTCGCAGGAGCGGTGTATGTAGGGGGAAGAAGAAAGGCTATATAACAAGTACCAGAGAAATCAGCTGGCAACCATGTATAAGCCCTATCGTGGCAAACGAAGTATGTACCTTGAGATGGTACTAACAGCAGTGAATTCAGGGCTGAATAAACATATGTATGGGAACATAAACTTTCTCTTTGTCCGGTGTTTGGAGTTCTACCATTTATTTGCAGACAGAAATTTCCTTGTTGGGGTATGACCCGTATCGGAGGAGATTTTCCTTGCTTAACCTTATCATTGAGGCTGGAAATGTAATTAGTTATGTTCCAATTGGTATATGCTTTTCTTTCATCTATGGAAGCTTCACTTTTTTCCATGATTTTAGCCATAGCTACCATTCCCTTTATCAATAAACTATGACTGAAATCTGAACCAACACTATGTGAACTGACAGGTTGTTTAATTTTACTTTGATATGCATTATTGAAAATGACAAAATAAGCCCAAGCGGAACCTTCATAGGAGAATGGAAGAACTAAATATGGCATTCCTTTTTCTACCGTATGTGGTATGAGTCCACACACCCAACAGTCAGTTGTATTGATCACTAACTGATGTTGATGTAACAACTGGACGAAGGAATTGTTAAAGTATTCAGTTCTTCTGATGAGTTCATGCTGGGGAAGAGTGTGAAATAGGTGCGGAGAGATAGTAGAAGAAGATGTAGAGGTAGGAGAAGAGACAACTTTTTGCTGCAGAATAATAATGATCCAGTTTACAGATGCCAAAAGAATACACGACAATATAATGACGCATAGAGCAATACTACAACGACTACATATTTCTTTACAATTATTCTTTACATTTTTACTTTCTCTTTTATCTAATGTAGCCTCCATCTTTCTAAGTGGATGCTCACGGCAATCTTCCTCAATCACTGTAGTCACGATTATCTACCGTCCTATGACACTGTGAGGTCCTGCAGGCCTATTGCCACTTACTCAGGTCGTAACTAAGACTCCTACCGTGACCCTGCAACCGGGATAGAGTACTACATAGGAGAGAAATTTACAAGTTCTTTGGTCTTGGTCTCAAATTATAGCGTTCCTGTCCAGAGGCAGTCTGGTTTTGAAACAATGTTCCTGGATTTGTCGTGTTCAAGCGACGATGCGATGGTATTGCTTCTTGAAGGATGTCGTCGTCCTCTTTCTCAGAAAGTGTTCCAATTAGACGCGCATCACTGAATGGTACAAATTGCGGAACTTTCTCACTTTCAGAGTCACTGATGCCTCTACGGACCCACTGATCGAAAGGCAAGGGCAAAGGCACTTTCTTGCAGTGCACAGCATGCACCCAGTTTTTCTTTCCTTCGACTTTAACTGCTGTTCTTGTGGTCAAAAGAACCAGACGTGGCTCTCTCCATCTGGGCTCCAAATTTCTCTGTCGTTGGAAATTTTTCGTGCAGACCCAGTCACCTGGTCGGATGGAATGACCTGGGTCTGTGGAAGCCTCTGGTAGAGCACTCTGAACCTGTTGATGAAGAACACGCAATTTAGTTGTAAGGTCATGCAAGTAGTCAATCAACATCGGGTATGGCAAGTCTGAGTATTTCTTAGGGCGAGGAACTCCCCATACATTAGCTGGGCGACCAAATATCACTTCGTAAGGGCTAAGCCCCAAACGAGAGTGTACTGCTGTTCTGGTGGACAGAAGAGCCAATGGTAAAGCATCAGGCCAATTAAGTCCTGTGCTAGCTTGCACCTTAGCAATTTTAAGCTTCAAGGTTCCATTGTAGCATTCTACTAAACCAGCCGACTGTGGGTGATTCGCCGCGTGGAACTTCTGTTTTATGCCAAGACCTGCACAAACTTTTTGCATGACTTGACCCACAAATTCGCTCCCATTGTCACTCCAGACAATGCGCGGCAAACCAAACCTAGGGAAGAATTCTTTCAAAAGTATTTTGGCAGTTGATAAAGCAGTATTGTCCTTCAGAGGGTAGGCTTCTACCCATCTAGAAAAAGCACATACTACCACCAGAACATATTTGAGGTTGTTGCATCGTTCCATGTGAATATAATCGATCTGCAACACCTCAAATGGATATGTTGGAGGAGCAAAATGACCTGCTGGAGTTGGGGTTCCCTTTCCCGGATTGTACATCAAGCAAACAATACAATGTTTTACTACATTATTTGCACACTTTGGGATCCCCTCATTTTGCCACACTGGAGCCAGAAGTTTACATATTCCTTTTGCACTTAGGTGAGCTGGACCATGTGCCATAGTAACTACAGGTAGTACATAAGCATCTGGTAACAGCCAACGTTGATGTTCTGATAATTCAACCCAACATCCCATCTCATCTAACATTCCTGTACTTTCCTTCCACTTTCTCAACTCATTCTCCGTAGCCTCTCCTTGAATTGATTTCACACTCTCTACTGTATCTTCACACATTCCCTTTTCTCTTACGCAGTTTGCGGGACCTGCAACATACATTCGACTTGTGTTGTCTCTGGCTGTCTTTTTCGCTACCTCATCTGCAAATGCATTTCCTCGACCAACATCGTCCACAATCTTTTTGTGTGCACTACACTTCACGATCGCTATCTGAGTAGGCATTGTAAGTGACTCAAGAAGTTCAGTCACTAATTGACCATGTTGTATCTTAGTACCATGGGAAGTAAAGAATCCTCTTTCCTTCCATAAGCGCCCAAAGTTAAACGCTACACCAAAAGCGTATTGGCTATCAGTGTACACGTTTACTCTTTTTCCTTTGGATAACACACACGCTCTAGTTAAGGCTATCAATTCAGCTGCCTGAGCTGAATTATGTCTAATGCGTGCTGTCTCCACAATCGTATGCAAAGTAGTAATAGCGTAGGCTGAAACTGTATCTCCATTCGGGAGCTTGAAACAAGAACCATCTACCCATAGTGTTCCATCTGGATTCACTAATGGCGTGTCTTTTAGGTCAATTCTACCCTTAGTCTCTTCTTCAGTACGGAGAAAACAATCATGCTGTTCAGAGACATCTTTCTCTTCTGGAACAGGCAACAAAGTAGCTGGATTCAGGGTATTACATCGTTTGATGTGTATGTGACTAGCCAAAAGCGTCAGCTCATATCCGGACAACCGAGCACTCGTAAGATGCTGCGTTTTTGTCCTATTTAGTAAAGTATCCACTGCATGTGGCACCATAACAATGAGAGTATTATCTAGCACTACTCCAGCAGACTGTCGAATAGAAATTGCTGCTGCCGCTGTCGCCTTAAGACAACTAGGCAATGCTTTAGCTACTGGATCTAACGTAGCTGAGAAATATGCGCATGGTCGCTGTTGATCTCCAAAACGCTGCGTTAAGACTGACAATGCACAACCCTCTCTTTCGTGGACATAGAGCGTAAAGGGCTTACTGTAATCAGGAGTACCCAATACAGGAGCAGAACACAAAGCAATACGCAAATCAGTAAAACTCTTCTGACATTCGTCAGTCCACGGAAGAGGCTGAGGCGTATCTTTTAAAGTTAGCGCCAACAGCGGTTTAGCCAATAAAGAGAAACTCGGAATCCACTGTCTACAATAAGAAGTAATGCCCAAAAAGGCACGTACCTCTCTTTGTGTGGATGGCACTGACATTTGTGCAATTGCCTGAATTCGTTCGGGGGTCAATCGTCGTCCCTCCTTTGACAAGAGATGACCCAAATAAGTCACCTCGCGACAGACATATTGTAATTTAGAAGGAGAAACCTTGTGATTCAGATCAAACAAATGACGCAACAGTGCAACGGTCACGTTTTTGCAAATCTCCTCTGAATCAGCGGCAACTAATAAGTCATCCATGTACTGAATGAGAGCGGCACCGGACGGTAAGGAAAAGGCATCAAGATGACATTTTAGAGCTTGACTGTAAATAGAGGGACTTTCACAATAACCTTGAGGTGCGCGTTTAAACCGGAATCTTCGGCCTCCGAGGGAAAAACCAAAAATATCTCTACTCTCTTCGGCGATGGGAATACTAAAGAAAGCATTCTTTAGATCAATAACTGAAAACCAAGTCGCTGTAGAAGGTATCATCGTCAACAGAGCAGTGATATCTGGGACTACAGGAAACTGCGGTACGACAATCTTGTTTACCTCCCGAAGATCAATTACAAAACGATAAACAGGAGGCTGAGAAGGATCAGTGCGTTTAAGAACCGGAAGAACAGGACTGTTACATGTATTTCCTCTCGTTTCCTCAACCACACCCTTCTGAATCAAATCATGGACAATTTCCAGAAGTGCTTTCTCACCTTCAGTAGAGATTCTGTATTGCGGAATACGTGGCATTTCAGCATTGGGCTTAAGAGTAACAACATAAGGTGGGATCTCAAGACAACCAACGTCATTCGGACCCGTAGCCCAAAGCGTTTCGGGAAGAGAAAGCAATTCAGGTGGGAATTGATCTTTTGATAAGTACATTGGACTAGTCATTTTCTGTCCTAGAGTGAGGTATACACCAGAAGGTGAACAATATATCGTAGCATGCATTCTTTTTAATAGATCTAAACCCAACAGATTTTCACCACAACCATTCGTCAGAAGAAGCGGAGCTTCTAAATCATAAGGGCCTATTGAAACAGGCAAAGGGCAAGAAACTGGATTGCGAACAGGGGCGCCAGAAAATCCTACAGATACATTCGTTAAGCCAGACAAAGGTGCGCCAGGGAGTTTAGAATGAATGATAGAGCTTCTCATGGCACCAGTATCTAAAAGAAATGGCTCTGAAACACCCATTGTAGTGACATTAACATAAGGTCCATTCTGATCCACTGGAATTGACGTAACCCCCTTACTTTGTCCATGGCTGTCCTATTCAAAATGAAGACTTTCATTCCCTCCTTCAATATACTGATCCTCACTGTAATACTGTGTAGACCTAACATTTTGCTGGTCAAAGTAATTTCCGGAATTTGGAGGAACAAAAGAACGCTGCTCTTGGGTTAACACACCTCGACCTCTACCTCTATTTGCTGACTGAGGACCACCACGACCTCGTGAAGCAGATGTTGCTCCATTACGCTGCAACAATGCCGGACAACTGTTCTTAAAATGACCTTCCTCCCTACAATAAGCACATTGATTGGGACCTAGCAAAGGTCTTGGAATGAATGGTTCAGGCTTTTGATACAACCTCTGAAACTGCGGAGGCTGTTGAAACTGAGGCTGAACATAACGAGGAGGATAAGCCTGTTGCAAGAGAACTTTAGTTTTTAATTCTTTCGTCTTTTTCTCTTGTTTTTCCCTTTCTTCTTTGTCTCTATTTTCATAATATTGTGCAGTAGCCAATATCTGGGCGGAAGAAGAAACTGCCCATGAACTCTCGGAGTCTTTTAGCTTGTGTGATAGTTCAGGAAGCAAGTTATATACGAACTTATCCACAAATAATCGCTGTCCCCCTTCTGTAGCCATATCTTGACCACTGTGATCAATGAATGTCTCCTCGAATCGGGTAAAGAAATCGGAAACACTTTCATCTTTCTTTTGTTTACATGCTGCTAGCTTATCCCAATTAACTCTCAAAGCAGGCATCATTGTTTTCATTAATGTAATAATCCTACCAGGGAGTTCTGAGATCAAAGCGTCGGGCTTTGCACCACCTACTTGACCTCTATCTGCGGCAATAATAGCGTTCCAATCGCCGCCTAATTCTTGAGCGTGATCCTCTCTACGAATTTTAGCCCATATTGTCTGTGGAACTACATTTCCCATCAACATGTCAATATCTGCTAGATTCATAGTACATGCATCAACTGTTTGCGACAACTCTTTATAGTAACCAGCAGGATTTTTGCGTGGATCTGGTAGTGACTGTTTAAGTGCTAAAACTTCAGACCTTTTCCAGGGGACATGTACCCATATGCGCTGAAAATGCGCAGGAATAGCTGGATTAGCACCTGCTGCTGCAACTTCTTCCTTCCATATTGGAGAAACCTCTCTCATGGGATAGTTTTTCAGTGCTGTCCTAACTGAAGGATCAGAATCAGGAAAAGTCTGTGAGAACAATAGGGATCTGAAAGAAATAAGTGTTCTGACAGCGTTTTCAACCTTAGGACCCACAATAAGTCCTTTGTCAAAGTCAGCCTGAACATCTAACAGATCCTGTGGGACCGAACCCAAATTCATATCCTCCCATTCTTTAGCGAGAGTATCGCACATAACTTTAAAAACATATCTCTGCGTAGGTGCATTCCATTGCAGAAAGGTGGACATAATATCAGACGTACTATATTGAGGACCCTTCTTGATCCATCTACAAGCAAGTGAGTCCAATTTTTCTCGCTCTTCGGAGTCTGGGAATTGACTACGAGACTGTCTTCGAGAAAAAGCTGGAGACACATTTAAAGCTTCAAAGAAAGGTGATAAGAGACCAGAGACAGTATCTGCAAATTGCTTACGCATAGATGGAGAATTTGACATAAGGATAGGGGACAAGGTATTAGGTGAATTAACTAAAGGAGCATTAGGAATTGCCAAAGGAGCAGAAGGCAAAGGAGTTAAAGGCAAAGCTGGCATAGGCAATACTTGAGGAGGCAAATGTGGAAAAGCTGGAGCAGGCGGAAGCACAACTGGCGGCTGAACAGGCTGTAACATCGGGGGTGCATTAGCACCTTGTACATAGGGCGGAGGCAATTTCAATAAGTGGGACATTAAGGGATCTTCCTCAAAATCTTTTCTCTTATCAAGGGAAGAGATAGGCAACGTCGGATAGCATTTATCTATTGTCATTCGATGCTGTCTGTCTGAAATTTCCATTGCATTATCTATTTCATCATCTTTGAATTGCTGAGCAGCCTGTATAATCGTCATTCCCTGTGTTTTCCTATCTCGTTTCGCTTGTTTAATTTCTCTCTGTTTGGCTTCCTTACGCCAAAGGCGAAAAGAGTCAAACATTGCCGGCCGGGCTTTTCTTTTAAATAACGTTGCTTCTAAATTATCTAGCACATCAGTTTCGAAACTACCATTTTCTGGCCATTTTAAAACACCATCTTTCTTTGTATATCGGGTCCATGTCTTATTAAAGGCAATAGGACCAACACCATGTTTAGAATAGAGCTCATATGTGGGAGTTCCAACCGAAGGAATCGGACAGGAGTCCTCAAGCTGGGAGTCCCTATTACAACCAAAGCAACAAAGTTTTCCAAACTTAGTCAGACCAGACATCTCACGATTTTTACTGGCTGTTCACAAACATCAAGGGGGTAAAACTTTCAGTTTACACAGCACAAATGCACTTACCCCTCGGCTTTGGCCACTGCAATGGCCAAATCTAAGGACCTAAGGACAAAACAAAGACCAAAATTTGTGGGCGCGACCCACCAAATACTTAACTAAGGATGTCTTCTTACACCAACAGAGGCCCGTCTATCGTCTCGCTTTACCATACATCATCAAAGAAAGGGCCAAGGCAGGGCGGCAGTCAGGGCAGCAGTCGTCAGTAGCCGTCAGGAAGGAGTAACCGCGCTGAAAAAGACCTTCGGACCACTTCGACATACAGGGGTCGCTTGACGTGGCTCGCGATTCCTCCAGAATTTTCTTGCGGGGTTCCTCACGACCTTCAGGCAGAACTGGTACCGCTGAAGCCGCCCCACGTTGGGCGCCAGTTGAAGAACCAGAACCTTATGGGCCTGGCGGCGCAGGGTACGCCTGAAATCTCCTTGGATTCACCTGCCTCAACTAACAGAGACACAGGACACTCTGTCAGGCGTAAAAGATCAGATTTTATTAGCTGCAGCTAGTACAGTTGTCCAAGAAGTACACAAGGTATGTTCTCAGGAGACTGCCCCTTTACTTTGTGGCGCACAATCTTATATACCGTATAAAAACCATTTATTAACTACATACACTCCCAGAACACATAGAAAGGAGCCAGTAAGAATAATGTAAAGATAGAACAGAGCCAATAGAAATGTCGGAAAACAAGACAGCACCAATAGAAGGAATTGGAAAACAAAGTATCAAGTGACTTAAGGTTGCCTCCCCTCCAGCTGTGTTTGTCACCCCTCCCTTGAACTAATTCATTAACCGATCCACAACGAAGTTGCATGTGGTGCGATAAGTTTGTGTGCGTTTGGAGGACAGTTGTGAAATGAGAGAATACTAGCAAAGGACAGCGAAGGCCAGACGATAAGATAAGATCGGCGGAGAATAGTGTGAGCCTACAGATAGTTGAAACAAGGATTAGAAAACCAGACAGGGATTAGTGTACTCGGTCAGACCTTAATACCAGCCTTGTAAAGATAGAGGCAGAAGGCTGTTTTGAACACCATGTTGCAGAATAAGCAGAAAAGGCAGAATGGACTTCGTTCGCTGTGCTGCCTGAGTGAAGGCAACATAAAATGGCGGCGGGCCACAAAATGGCGGGTCGATACGATCGTATTAAAAATCGAATTTCCTCAACCTTTTTGCCTTATCACTCACTGCTTGCTGAAATAAGCTTTGTAAACTGTAGTACTCTGTGCACTTTGCTGCTGCTAATCAGTGGTAAGTGTTTGTACTCACTCCTTTAAACATGGTAAAATTGGCTTACACCCAATTTGCAATTGTTTTTCATTTATAAGCCACTAGTAAATGGTACTAAATATACCCAGGGCCTGTACATTAAATGCTAAAAGTGGTCCTGCTGCCCTGATTGTGCCACCTACATAAGTAGCATTTGAAACATGTCTCAGGTCTGTCATTGCAATCTGTGCAAGCAGTTTTAAACTATGATTTCAACCTGGCAAAATACACCTTTTGCCAAGATTAAGGGGCTCATTACGACTTAGGTGGGCGGATTACTCTGACCGCCAAAGCTGCGGGAGGGAAGCAGCTGTCATACTGGCTGCCTCCCTGCAGTCATATTCCGATGTTCCTGCCGTGCTGACCAGTGGGAACACCATATTACGATGTTCCCGCCAGTCAGGCTCAGCTCTCTTAATTGAGCTGAGTCTGACTGGCGGGAACTGGTTTCAGCTCCCTTAAGGAAGTCGATGCCAATACCATAGCTGCTAGACCTGACATCCATGGCGTAGTCTCCTCTGTCTTTTTTGCCTCTGCTTCCTATGTTTTGACTGTGTGCTGGACTCTGTTTTTGTGGGTTTTGGTACTCTGGGCACTTTACCACTGCTGATCAGTGCTAAAGTGCAAGTGTTCCCTGTTTAAATTCTATGTGTAATTGGCTTTCCATGATTGGCATATTTGATCTACTAGTATTTGTTATTTTATTTATCAGCTTGTTTGGTCAATTAAAACCATTACACAGAAAGAAGAGAAAAAAGAAGAAGGAAAGAAAGAAAATAAAAATAAAACAAAGAATCGTAAAATACAATATTAAAATCGGTTTAAGTTGAAGATATTCAGATGAATTATGGAGTACTACAAAGTTGCTTGCAGGCTGGTTGTGCGCGCTTGTCTTGCTTGTTCAGTCTCTTGAAGAAGGTGCCCTAAATTGTCCAAAAATGTAGCCAGTCTGCAGCTGAGCTGCACGTTGTCCCCTTTAAGCCTGACCGTATCGCCGGTCTGCACCTAGGCAGCCCCCTTTGAAGCCAGACTGGTCGTAGGAGCCTATTACGATCTGTTGTGGTGCTTAAACACAGGCTTATCTGATGGATCAGCATTTCCGGAGCCAGCCCACATAGTCGACAGGTGTCTGTCATATTGACTTGCATCCACCTAGGGAGGTGATTATATGTTGAAAGGCAGACCATTCAGTATTTCATGAAGGCTGCTTTAATCCATGGATTAACTGCTACTACCAGATAGAGTTGTGGGGTTAGAGTGCCGTATGATAACAAAACCAGCCAGGCATGGCTTCGTTTCAATAAAGCCTCTTTATCCTTAAGATGTGAGAGAGACTTGACACCTACTTTCGTAGCACGTTTGACAAGCTGGTCCGAGCTGAGTTTAAGATGTGAGAGAGACTTGACACCTACTTTCGTAGCACGTTTGACAAGCTGGTCCGAGCTGAGTTGGGGTAGTTGATCTACCAGGCCCAATGTTGTCAAGGAGGACTCAAGGTAGAGACGGAAGGGGGAAGTGGAGTCTGAAGTAATTTACAGTCAAATAAGAGAGCTTAGGGAGCCTTCCCTTGCTACCTTAAGTTTATGGCTAAGATTGATAAATGCCCCTTTCCTTGCTAGAGACTGCCCAACCAGGCCAAATTCTAGGCTGACTTGGGCCAGTGAAACATTATTCGGTAAGATGAACAGCCTCTTGAAAGTTCCTAGTAAAGTGCACTAGAGGTGCCCAGGGCCTGTAAATCAAATGCTACTAGTGGGTCTGCAGCACTGATTGTGTCACCCACACGAGTAGTTCCGTAAACATGGCTCAGACCTGCCGCTGCAGTGTCTGTGTGTGCAGTTGTAACCTGCCAATTCGACCTGACAAGTGTAGCCACTTGCAGGCCCAAACATTCCCTTTTTATACACGTAAGGCACTCCTAAGGTTGGCCCTAGGTCGCCCATGGGTAAGGTGCAGTCTGTGTTAAAGGTAGGTCATGTACTAATGTCTTTTACATGTCCTGACAGTGAAATTCTGCAAAAATCGGTTTTCACTGTTGCAAGACCTAGCTCTCTCATAGGTTAAAATGGGGCCTGCCTTTAAATATCTTTTAAGTGCAGTTTACCTTTGGGAGCAGATAGAAATTTGGAGTTTGGGGTATCTGAACTCACAATTGAAAAATACATATTTTGGTAAAGTTGTTTTTTAGATTGTCACTTTGAAAATGCCACTTTAAGAAAGTGGGCATTTTCTTGCTTAAACCATTCTGTGACTCTGCCTGCTTGTGCAGTCCCTGTCTGGGTTAGACTGACAGTTGGGCTGTTTTTGAATCTCAACTAGACAGTTACACAAAAGGGAGCTGGGGTGTAGCCTGCATACCCTGATAGGTCATCAGGGCTAGAATGGAGGGAGGAGTTGACACTTACACCTGAATGGGCTGTGTCTGCTCTCACCCTTTGTAGTCTCCAGTCACCTGGTGTGAGTCTGGAGCCAGACCTGGGCAAGGCAGGTTCTTGTGAACAACAGAGACTTTCCTTTGAGGTTTGCCTACTTTAAAGGCAGAAAAGGGTATAAGTAGTGGACCCAAAAACCTAGATTTTTAGATTACTTGTGGATTCAGGAGGAACCTCTGCCAAGGAGAAGAGCTGGAGGAGAAGTACTGCCCTTTGCCTGTGACTGTTCTTTGCTGGGCTGCAGTTGTTGCTTCTGCCTGAAAGAGGAGAAAGGATGGACTTTGTGGTATATCCCTGATTGTTAAGTATCTCAAAGGGCTTGGACTGAGCTTGCCTCCTGTTTTGAAGTCTCAGTGCCATCAAAGACTTCCTCTGCTAATACCTGGACTCTCTGCAGAGACTGCTAGCCTGCCAGGTGGTGCCTTACCCAGTCCATGGGCCCTTGAAAGGTGAAACTGGTGGAGCCAAGGTGGAAATCCACACACAGGAGCCATGTGGGGAAAATTATGATGCATCACCTGCAACTCAGCTGTAAAACGATGCACTACCCACATCGCAGCTGAAATCAACGCACCACCTGCATTGTGGCTGGGAAATCGACACATCACCTGCATCGCATCTGGAGAAACAACGCAACACCCGCTTGCAGCTGCTGAAAACGACGGAAAGCCCGTGCATCATGGTTTTCCATCACCATGCGGCTGGATTTCTCATGCATCATCGCTGGGTGTCAAAATCAACGTGAACCTGCGTGGATCCGAGGTGCCCCATCTGGAAATCGATACTTCGCTCTCTTGCGGGAGAGAAAAACAAAGCATTGCCTACCTGACCGGAGAAGAAACGATGCATGGCCTCACTTGCGAGTAGGGAATCAACGCATTGCTGACTTTTCCGATGCATGCTCGCCTATGCGGCCTTATTTTTGACACAAGCCAGGTACTTAGTGTAATAACGTTTTCATTGTTTTCTATGGAATAAGATTCTATTATTTTAACAATTCATAATTTTACTTGTGTACATTGAATTTTTGTCATTTTGGTCTTGTTTGATTTAGATAAATATTGGCTTTTTTCTAAACTGGTGTGGTGTCCATTTTGTAGTGTTTTCACTCTCTTACTGTGTGTTTTGGTGCAAATACTTTACACATTGCCTTTGAGATAAGCTAACTGCTTGTGGCAAGCTACCAACGGAGTGAGCAGGGGTTATCATAAGTGTGTATCTCCATTACCCTGACTAGAGTGAGGGTCAATGCTTGATCAGAGTGCAAATTGACTGCCAGCCAGAGATCCCTGCAATGGAAAGGCTGGTGGAAACAGGAGTCATGATCAGCAAGGTGGCACTGGGTCCAGCACCACCGTGGCTGACCATGAGTCCTACTGCCATCAGCCCATCAGAAACCATGTTCGCGGTGGTGACGGCTGTCCCCTGACGGTCCAACCGCTAGGGTCATAATGTATCGTTCGGACCGCCTGGAGTGCGATGGTCTGACCGCCACCACAAGTCTGGTAGTTTTTCACTTTAGTAAGCAATAACGTTTGATGGGGAAGAGGTAGAAATATGATTTGTCTCAAAATAATTGTAATTTAAAATCCTCTTTCATGATAAAGTCTGATTTTAAGTCACATTCCCAAAAATACCACTTTTGGAAAGTTGACATTTTCATGTCCTAACCATTTGGCACCTGCAGCCTGTGTCCTGGGTCAGTCACATGTCTGTGAATAGAGTGACAGTTGGCCTTTGTGTATTGCTCCCAGACAGTGAGACAAAGAGGGAGTAGATATTGGCAGGGTGGGGAGGGCAAAGCTGGTCCCTGCCCCATTTACATTTCAAAGGGGCTGTCTCCAGCACTGTCACAAAGAACATGACACCAGCCTATTGTCACCCAAGACTTCCTAAAGCCTGGGCCGGGGAGGAAAGACATTTCCAAAACCAGATGTGAGGGGAAGTCTAGAACTTTCTCCCACTTTAAAGGTTGACACCAAGTACAAATATTGGATCCTCAGATCAACTTTTCAGTTCACTCCTGGACCTGTGGATGACCCCCGGAAGACCGGACTGTACTTCAGAGGACTGCCAAGTTGCTTGAGACCTGCTTTGTACCTCAGAGAACTGCCTCACTACTACAAGAGGACTGCCCTGCTAATTGAAGCCCACATTGTACCCTCAGAGGACTGCTCTGCGGCTTGAGGCCTCCATTGCTGCTTGATCCCAGGTCTACCAAAGTGACTCCAAGGGATAGTGACTCCTAGGATTAGCCTACTGTTCTGAGCTACAGAGACACAAAAAGCTTCTACTACCTTGCTTTGAACCTATAGCTGGACCCTGACTGAAATGAGTCCTGTCCTTGAAGTGGTTGCCACCCAGTCCTGGACTCTCAGAAGTGGTGCTAAAGACCCAAGCAGCCAAAAACCAGAAGTTGGAACTTAAAAATGTTTCCACTAAAAGGTGCATTGCTGGTCGTCCTGACTCCAATGTAGCTCCTGCTATATCCATAGCAGAAAATCCTGTTCAGTGGCTCTTCTTCAGAAGGGTATTCGGCCTCATGGAGTCCTCATTAGCTACAGCCTGCAGCTTCGTCCTGCTGGAGATTTTCGACTTCCAAAAAAGTGTCAGAGTGTAAATGTAGAAATCTTCACCGCAACTTTGTCCAGCAGCTCCATAGAAACAATGACACCTCCTTCTCGGACATCTAAGTAGAGGCAAGCCTAGACTGGGCCAGATCCACCATGTGTATCCTTACAGTGCTCCATTACTGGCCGCCATATTTTTTGACTTTCCTCCAGTCTTGCACGACTAGATGTCGGTGGTTGGTGCTTTGATATTTTAGCCTCTAGTTGTCATTAAATAATTTAAAAATTAAAAATTCAAATTCTACTGATTGGCTTTCATTTGTTTGGGTGTCGTATCATTGGTCAAAATTTTCCCTACTGTTTAAAATTGGTGCAGGATTTTTCTTGTCTTGTGTTTCACTTTATTACTGTTTGAGTGCTGCAAAATACCTTATACATTTTCTCTATGCTAAGCCTGACTACTTTGTGCCTAGCTACAAGAGGGTTAAAAACAGATCCATTTAGTGGTTTTTGTATTACACTTTCACAGGGATTGTGATTGCTGCTTGAGAAGGTTATACACTCACTCAATTAATAACCCAACTTCCTACAATGTGCAAGTACCATTCTTTGTCCACGTGATGAAGTCTGTGAAGCGCTTTCACAGTCTGAGTCCACCTCTGTTAGTAAAGGCCACCCTACTTCAATGGAGTGCATGTAACACAGCCTACCATATAAGGATGTTTTAGTCAAGGCCTCAGCCCAACTGGCTGAGTTTGCTCTTCACGTTGCCCTCCACCTGTAACAAAGGGTAACTATCTGTTAACCTGCTAGCCTGTGGGGGTAGCATATGTCAGAGAACTATGGGTCAGGAAGGAGCAGTAGGAACCCCTGGCTTCAAACGAATCACCTGTTTCCTTTCGCAATTTCAGCCACACCTCACTGTGTGACCTATTGAAAGAGATCACTGGAATGCTCTGCAATATATTGTGCTTTCTGGGCTCTCCTGCCAAGCTTTTATCATAGGTACCATTAAGAGTATGCTTGATACAAAACAGAACTCACTGTGTCTGTTACCAAATGCACTGTTTCACTCTCCACATGCATACATGCAACAGCTACACTTATGTAGTACACGCAGGTGCAACATCCATTACTCTTATGGAATAGCGAAATACCCAGTAATTGGGGACTAGCAGAGCATGAGAGAGACCAATAGGCTACTCTCCCTCCCAGAACAGGAAACAGAAACAACTCTGACCTTCACTATACTCATTTTACTGCGACCACTGCCAGCCTTTACTACACAGGTAGATGACAGAAGTCCGTCTCATAAGAATTGGAGACGTACTTGCTGTGCTCCTGCAATCACAGAGCCCTGCTCTAAGTCTCATTCCACATCACAGAAAGGCGTCAGTGCACACATATACCTGTTACTTGTACTGAGGTGGGGGGTCAAAAACACTACAGCGTGCTATGGCTTAACGGGATTTAAAGGCAGGGAACACTTTCTCCAGAGTCAAGCAGGGGATCTTTCCCAATACCAACAACAATTCTTGTATTTGTATTTTTATTTAAGAAAAGCCCTGATAAGATTTGGGCCTAATACCCCTGGGAGATTACACTGATAGCACTGAAGTTGTTTTATTTTTATTTTAGGAAATCTGTCCAAGTAAATCACTACACTTTAATATTGTTTTTTATTACAGTGTGTTATCGTATTGTTTTTTTATTTTAATTGTTCTTGTTTTATTTTTAGACAAATATTCTTGTAATTTATTATTTGTTTTGGGATGATGAGATTATTGGGGGATTGTTGTGTAGTGTTTTTTAAAATGTACATGTTACTGTTAATTAATTATTTTTGTTATATGGATTTGTGCCACACCACTGTAAGCTGAAGCAAACCCCTTATACCACAACCATCTCAAAGTCTTCATTAGCCCACTCCTCCATCTCCAAATCCACAAAATCAGTCTATATCTCTGCCTTTAAGAACTGCTTCCACAGGAATAGATTACAAAACCACCTTCTCTAAACAACACACGCAGCATATCTCATCAAAATCAGCACTTGTCCAACCACTATCAATCTCCATACTAGCACTGAATTACAGTCACTATCTCTGTCAAACAGAACCATCAGACACCGGGTCACTTCTCATAATAAAGCTACACTCTCGTGCCCATCCTCAGTGGTGGAATTTAGAAATCTAAAGTTAGACCCTCCCGGTCCCTCTTAACACATGTCCCACACACCATCCACAGTCACCGAACATAAAAGAAATACAAACATTAGCACTATTGTGGGATATGCTTCTCCTTACCTACGACACAAGACAACACAACCAACTTTACTTCTATACATCCCCACCAAAAATTGTTCAGGGGTACTCACTTCTTGGATACACAATGACTCCTGCTTACTTTCACAAAATGAGTTCCATAAATCCCCTGTGTTGGAAATGGCCCTTTTTGCAGGGTCATCCCCAGTCTTTTTGCCTCCTGCCTCCTATTTTTTCTGACCTGTTGCTGTTGGCTTTTGAACTCTGAGCACTTTACCACTGCTAACCAGTGCTAAAGTGCATATGCTCTCTGTGTAAAATTGTATGTGATTGGTTTATCCATGATTGGCATATTTGATTTACTAGTAAGTCCCTAGTAAAGTGCACTAGAGGTGCCAGGGCCTGTAAATCAAATGCTACTAGTGGGCCTGCAGCACTGGTTGTGCCACCCACATAAGTAGCTCTGTAATCATGTCTCAGACCTGCCACTGCAGTGTCTGTGTGTGCAGTTTTTAACTGTAAATTCGACTTGGCAAGTGTACCCACTTGCCAGGCCTAAACCTTCCCTTTTCTTACATGTCAGACACCCCTAAGGTAGGCCCTAGGTACCCCCAAGGGAAGGGTGCAGTGTATGGTTAAGGTAGGACATATAGTAATGTGTTTTATATGTCCTGACAGTGAAATATTGCTAAATTTGTTTTTCACTGTTGCAAGGCCTGTCCCTCTCATAGATTAACATGGGGGCTACCGTTAAATCTGATTAAAGTGTAGATTCCCTTTGGGAGCGGTTGGACATGTGGAGTTTGGGGTCTCTGAGCTCACAATTTAAAAATACATCTTTTAGTAAAGTTGATTTTAAGATTGTGTGTTTAAAAATGCCACTTTTAGAAAGTGGGCATTTTCATGCTTATACTATTTCTGTGACTCTGCCTGTTTGTGGATTCCATGTCTGGGTCAGTTTGACAGTTGGGCTGGTTGCACCTCACACTAGACAGTGACACAAAGGGAGTTGGGGTGTAGCCTGCATATCCTGATGAGCCATCTGTGCTAGGAGGGAGGGGAGGAGTGGTCACTCACATCTGAAAGGGCTGTGCCTGCCCTCACACAATGCAGTTTCCAACCCCCTGGTGAGTGTCTGGGGCCTGGCCTGGGCAAGGCAGGATTTCACATTCAAAAGAGACTTTACTTTGAAGTGGGCCTACTTCAAAGGAGAAATTGGGTATAAGAAGGGCACCCAAAACCACAGACTTTAGAAACACTTCTGGAACCAAGAGGAACCTCTGCCTGGAGAAGAGCTGAATAGCTGAGGAAGAAGAGCTGCCCTGCCTGTGACTGTGCTTTGTGGAGCTATCCTGCAGTTGCTGCTTCTGCCAGAGTAAGAGGGCAAAGACTGGACTTTGTGTGCCTTCCATCTTGAGAAGAAATCTCCAAGGGCTTGATCTAGAGCTTGCCTCCTGTTGTTTGAAGTCTGAGGAACAGCAAAGACTTCTCTCTGCAAGCACCTGGAGTCTCTGGAGAGACTCCTACTCTGCCCTGTGGTGCCCATCCAGTTCCTGGGACCCTGAAAGGAGAAGCTGGCAGCCTAAAGACAAGGAAATCCACGCAGAGAGCGCCGTGTGGGGAAAAGATTGATGCGACTCCGATCTGCGGCTGAAAAAACGATGCGCTGCCGGCTCCGCAGCTGAGAAAACGACGCTCGCAGGAAACGCGACCGAAGAATCGACGCACGTAGCAGGAGAAACGACGTGCAGCTTCGCTGACGGAGGCTGGGAGATCACAACCTGCGCTGCAGGGATTTTAGATCATCATGCGGCTGGATTTCCGACTCACGTACCGCCGCGCGGAGTTATTTTTGACACACACCAGGTACATTTTCACGCTAGCAGCGCTAGTGTGTGTTTAAAACTACTTAAAGAATCTTTTTGCATTTTTATTGATAACTTGACTTGTGTATTGTGGATTTTTGTCATTTTGATCTTGTTTTGTTTAAATAAATATTTCCTATTTTTCTAAACTGGTGTTGTGTCATTTTGTAGTGTTTTCATTAGGTTACTGTGTGTGTTGGTACAAATACTTTACACCTAGCACTCTGAAGTCAAGCCTACTACTCTGCCAAGCTACCAAGGGGGTAAGCAGGGGTTAGCTGAGGGTGATTCTCTTTTACCCTGACTAGAGTGAGGGTCCTTGCTTGAACAGGGGGTAACCTGACTGTCAACCAAAGAGCCCATTTCTAACACCCAGTCTCTTTGAGAATAACAGTAATGGTACAGAGAGCCATGATGCAAGAACCTACTGGTCCATAAACTTCATCCATCCACTCAACTTTGGTACGCTCTAATTCACAGGAAAAAAGGCAATCTGACAACCAGTCAGGGAACACTGATTATTGCTACAAAGGAATATACTGAATCTAACCAGACTCCAACGCACTCAATCTATAAAAACACCCCACCGCAGCTAAATTGTATACAAATTTATACACGTTCCATGAGCAAAAACAAAATATCTTCAACTGACTGACTTAAACCATACATATTATTTGTCACAGAAGCTAGGAGAGAATATGGGTCTAGTACTTTTTGAAGCAATTCCAATATGATGCTTAGTCCTGAATTGACAGGGATAATAAGGAGGAGGACTGTCAACTGTTTTCAAGGAAACCAAAACAACCACAAAAATGTATGATGTAATAAAATGCTGCAAAGGTGTTCTCATTAGTTGCAATCCAAGGGCTACATTCACTTGCCACTGCCTCCTCAGTTCTTGAATTGGCTTGTCACCTACTCTGTGCCGTATGCTCGGCCCACTCCACCCCTGCTTTTCAATGCCAGGATACTCTGCTGTGTGAGTCACGCACTCTACAAACACACAACATGACGTGACATAACGTAACATAAAATAAAAGAGGTTGTCATAAGTGGGCAACAAGCACGTACCATTTATGTTTCTTCTCTAATGACACAACATGGATTAGAGTACTGTGTAGAATTGTTTTGTTTACAGGTATAGACAGGCGAAAACAGCCTCCTTGTCAAACTGGAAAAATAATTATGCTCCTGGAAGTAGGCGGAGAAGTCCATGGTAAGCATTTGAATTTAAGTAGATGAGTTAGGGCCCAATGTGGTCCACAGCCTCCTACAGGAGTGGAAGTAATAATGTTTGCTGCCCAAATGGACTTCTGGCCACTATATTTTGAGATATCCACCTGCTTGGAAGAATTCTATATGCCTTCAGCCACTGTGGCTCTTAGGAAAGCATTTGAAGTTTGCTGAGTGACTGCCATGTTCATGTTGCCACTCAGAAAACTTAAAAAAATAAAAAATAATCCAAAGTGGGATTTTCTTTTTATGAAACAAAAATAACAAATAACTCTGATATTAGGGGAGGTTTCTCCTAGGGTGTGGCGGTCACTTTTATTCCTATTTGAGACCTCCAGGTCCTGAAGAGCACAATAGTACATTCGACAATCCTAACTAAATAGGCTGGCATGATGTTCTTACATCAATGGCCCCAAGTCTGTCAGGCCATCAGTGTAAGCTTTGATTTTGCAGAAACATGACGGTCCACCTGACTCTAATTAGAGCAGGCGAGGTCTCAGTTTGCCGGACAGCGTAATCTGCCACATTTGTAGCACACTACCCCGTCTGCACACTACCCTGTCTGCCAAACATTAAGGGCCTGATTTAAGAAAAGTGGTGCTGCACCCAGTGCAGCGCCACTTTTCTTGTACCCCTTAGCACCCCTCTAATGCCACCATGTGTGCACTGTATCTAAGATATGGCCCACCATGGTGGGAGTTAGGGAAATTAGCATAAACAATGTTCACGCTAGTTCGGAGCTTTGCAGGATTAGCGTAAAAAATGTTGACGCTTATCCTGCAAAGCCCATTGAGGCTCAGTGTAAACTATGGTGTGCCTCCTTTTAACACCTGTTCTAAGCAGGCATTAAAAGTGTTGAAAAAAATGGCTCAAAGAAATCTCTTAGATTTCTTTGTGCCATTTTTTCGGTCCCCCTAATGGGGGAACGCCCCCTTTGCATACATTATTCCTGGTGCAGCCATTATGTTGCACAAAGGGTTACAATCATGCATTGCACCACTTTGTAAATTTGGCACCGCGATTTTGGCCTCATTGGACCACATCAGCATAAACAAAAGTACGCTAATGTGGCACAAGGAGATGCTGGGGGCCTCCAGATTGTTGACTAATTAACATGGGGTTGTTTGTTGGCGGCCTAGAAACAAGTTGCTATTGCCCTGTCCAAGGCTTGCCAAGACTTAGGGCCTGAGTATGACTTTGGCGGAGGGGGTTACTCTGTCCCAAATGTGACGGATATCCCGCCCGCCGAATTACGGGTCCATTATATCCTATGGAACTCGTAATTCGGCTGGCAGGATGTCCGTCACATATGGGACGGAGTAATCCCCTCCGCCGAAGTCGTAATCAGGCCCTTAATGTGAAGTATGACACAAATTCCATTCTAGGATACAGGATGGCGTACATGACCAAAGTTCTTTATATTCTGGTTTATGGCTAAATTTTGAGGATCCAATATGGATGTGCGCTCTTGTGATGAGGAACTATATTTTTTATGAGGTGTGATGTCTAGCTGGCATCTGATGTGGTTGCAAGGTACTTCAAGACAAAGGTATTAAAATATAAAGCATTCCAAATTATAGCAGTGTGTGCTGTGAAGTAATGTCTTGCCTTTAATGTACGTGTATATAGACAGATGGCCATCAGAAAATAATGGTGAGTCTTTTAGCTCCATTAGCTCACAGTGCAATGTCTTCTTTTTCTACTACTTTCTTAGTTATTTTCTGTGTAATTTTCATTCTTGCATTGACATTCTCCTTGAAGATCATGTAAAAGCTGGCCAGTCACCATTAGTCTAGCAGGTTCACTCAGATGATTTAGATGATTAAAGTGCAGTGATATGGGAGAACGTGTATGGGCAATCCTAGCTAGTTGTTTAAAGCACAACTGAATATAAGGGAACAGAAAAACATGTTATGAAATACCAAGTATATGTTAGGTGGTTCTCTGTTAAAGGACTTACAGTGCTTACCCACTGGTCTGACTCAGTGCTTAATTTGTGCTTGTTGTTTCCGGTACTGGCACTCATTTCTGAGGGCCGGCGCTTAGTTTTCTGTCTCAAGCATTTACTGCAAGCAAAAGACACGTGGGAAAGACGGAGGAAGAGAAAAACGAAAAAGTGTCAGAAAGGGGAAAAGCTGGAAGCTGCAAGAGTGAGCTGAAGGGGCAGGGAGTGGATGTAAATGGATTGAAGAGGCCAGAGATGGCTTCAGGATTACACTGCCTCAGTATTATGTGCTCCTTTTAATTGCAGCAGCTGAGTGTTTAGGAGGAGAGCTTTGAGAACCGGCACCTTTTTATTTACAAATTAAGCACTACTCTGACTTCAAGTGCGGTTCTTTAAACAATGAATCAGATTTTTGTGGTGTGGTGTTTTTTGTTTGTTTGATCTGTGTGAGATGGTTTTCGTGCTGCCCCCCACACATCTATTAGTTTTAAGACAGCGGTTTTTGTAGGAGATGGGCTAAGTCGTGTGCTGCAGTTAACTCAGCATTGATTACATCTGAATGGATTTGAATTAAAGATAATGTTCTGAGGAAGAGAATGAGAAAAGCAGTTGAAAGTTGGGAGAACGTAACTGAGGTTCTGGTCTAAACGCAGACGAATTAATCTAGTTGTAAGAGTGATCCAGTATCCCCCCGAGGACTGTGGCCAAAAACAGAGAGGGGGATACCCTGTAGACCAGCCCACAGACCCTGGAGCTTCTTAGCTAGTATGTATGCCACAAGGAGGCAAGGCTACCAGTCCTGAGTCCAGGGCCAGATGCCTCATCACCAAGGACATTCCTCGTAGTGATTTTACTGATAAGCAAATGTGCTCCCTAACAGTCCTTGCATTCCTACCCAACGGCCTAGGGAAAATAAGTACTGGGCATTTCCCATGGGCTTGAGGGTTCTCGTACTAATCTCAAACCATCCATGTGCATTCTCAGGCGAATGCACATCACAAGCTCACTTTAACATATGCAGCTTGGTTTAAGGGCTGGCTATATTAAATGGGTTTCTACAAATGCATGTGTATGTTACTTTCTTTCTTAAGCAGTATTAGTCTTGCAGAAGGCTGTTTTCTTCTGCCATTTAATTACGTTTCACACAAGCAACACCCACGCATGTTTGATTTTATCAGGTCTAAATTTCGCCACAAGTGTGACATAACCATCGCACTAAGATTCACGTTTTCCAGAAATTGTATTCCCAGTTTTCATAAAATGAAATGTTGCTTGGGTTGGTATGAGAAAAGAATCATAGTGGGTTATGTTAACGAGTGGATTCGATGTAAGGACTGTTACAAAGTTAAGAAAGATGGATATTTTTCTTAAATATAAGACCACAAGCAGAAATGCTCACACCAAGAGTCAGTTTATGGTCATGTGCGCACCTGTGTCAACTTAATGATTTTGAGTCCTTGAACAAGACACATTTGGTGGCCCTCTCTTGGGAACAGCTTTGAATGTTTTACACTTTTTCAGCTAATCCAACCCCTCAAGAGGCCAACGGGTATTGAGTTATATGTGCAATTTTCAGAATCGTATGCAAAAAAAGCCAAAATCTCAAGCTGCTCGTGACTGCCAGGCAAGCAATACCAAATTAAAGCTTGAATAAACATTAATACAAACATTTCATTGTGGGATCTGGCTTGGGGGCAGCTTTAGTCGTTTATCCAGCTCCTTCAGATAATAAAGAAAAATCATAAGTGATAAGAACATACATAGAGGACTTTGTGTCAGCCTTATTCATCCACTGGTCTGATCAACTGACATCCATATTTTTTACTAGTCCACTACAGTATACAGCATAGAGCAATGGGCCAGCCTACTTCAGCCATTGTCTCTCTTGAACTACAAAAAACAGCATTTTGCCTGAATACATTTGCACATGGCATGATAACGTGCACGTCCATGTAAAAAAGTGCACTTCAGTGCCAGGGCCGGTGGGTCAATTATTTTTGCAATATCTCTTCTTTCCATTCGTTATTCTTTTTTTGTATTCTTTTTGTCATCCTTATGTGTTTAAACTGTGCCTTCATGTTACAGTAGTTCAAAGCCAAAAGTCATTGTATCAGTAAGAATCATATTTTGTGTGATGTTCTTTAAGACTAAAAAGTGTCTTGTTATCTGTTCTGAGCAATACTGTTCTCATAAAATTACATGCAATGTTTATATTTTACTCATCAATCACATTTTTATTGGAAGCATCCCCATATTCCCACACTGTTTCGGTAGGAACACATTTTCTTTTTTTCTTCTTTTTATTTTCGTAGCATTACCTTGAAATAAAAAATAAAAAATAATTTAAAAAAAACATCATCAACTTGACCAGGTCAGGGCTACTCGTTTTTCCAATACTTAGTTGAGTTGTACCTATATTTATTTTTATATTGTAAAGAAGATTTTGCTTGTAATTCATTGTCTAACCAGCCTGTTGCATCCACTACAGGAAAGAAAAGATAAGGATGATTGTCTTATGTAATGGTCGAGTGCATTATCTTAGGATAAGACGTGCTTTTCAAGCACTAAATTGCAGTTTTACTTAGCCGATAGACATAATCTCAAATAATACTGGATGAAATTTTATTTTAGTTATACCAGCGTAATTAGGATAATTTTGGTAATTTTGTGTAACAAAATTTATGCATAATTACTACGATTATGCCAATATGCCACTCATGTAATGAAACTCCCATTTGGGGAGGACTTGTAATGCAAGATTCATGAAAACAATGCGATTGGCATGAACGTGAGCAGCACCTTCCCAATGTGAGTGGCAGTTCCCTTAACATTGGCAGTCAACAAATATATAAGGTTGATTTTTTTTCCTGAGCAAACAAATGATGTAATTTTTGAGCACGATACTACAAATCCGAATGTGACCGGCAGGTCTTTTAATTCGGAAGAAAACCAACTGGAAATTATATTTTTGAGTTAAATTTTTACTTGAACTGGCTGGGTGGGTAACTTTATGAGTGCGAACCACCTTTTTCCTTTTATAACAGGATGAACGTGCTATTGAGACTGGGAAGCTACTGGACATTCAGTAGTTACTTTATATTCTTGCCCTGAAGTATTTCCCCTCTTCTTTCTTCAGCCCTTAGCCATTTAAGATTTCGATGTTGGAGGGAAATCATTCTCCACTCTTTGTCTGCAAAGTCTGCTATGTCCACATCCTTGGAATATTTATTTTTTAAGAAAAATCAAATAAGTTCAATTCAATACTTTGCAAAAAGTTTGTGTTGTAGGGAGGGCAGGCACCACTATTTTTGTTCCTTTTTTCTTTTTTTTTCTTTTTGTTTGTTTCTTGTTGGCTTACCCGGATTTAGGAGTAGAGGTCATTGTGGAATTAAGTTATTTTAAGGTATAATGTTTGCACATTTTTCGAGAGGCCTGATATTATAAACATATTTTCTTCATTTCCTTCTGTTATTTGTGAATTTTGTATGGATTTGTTGATAATTTTACTGTTTTGTTATTTTGCCGTTTGGAGACTAGTATGCCATGCAGTAGGCCTTGCGTGTATTTTTTCATATATATCTCACCTCCCCTCTTGTGCTCCCTAACTTCTCCCCCCATTCCTAACCTGTTCCTTCCTGCACCACCACACCTTCCTGCACTCCTGATTAGCTCTGCCTGACGCCCCCTGCACTCCTCCCCCTGCCAAGGGCCTATTTAATTGTGGCAATAGGGGGAGAGAGCAGTGTACAAGCTCAGCGGACATTCCTCTGGCGCACCAAAGGTGTGTCAAGTCTACGCCCATTGCCACAAACCCTGGTTCGTCTGCTGCCCTACGTTGCAGTGTTTCTCTGATCTTTTAACCCAGGACACCTGTCAACATGGTGCTGCGGCACATCACAGCACAACATATAAAAGGATTTAGTCTACACCCACTGTCATTTAGCATGCAGCATCTCACCCAGCAAGACCACTCCCTTCTCCCAAACTATACACAGCAAAGCACGAGCTCCCACCTACAAACCTGAATGCCAAGACAAAATCTTAATCATGCTCCTCAACATCCACTCTCTCAGCAAGCATGCCACGGAAATCTGGGACATGCTAGTTAACAACGCCCTAGACCTCCTCTTCCTTAAGGAAACATGGCTGACCTCTGCAGGACATAAGCGTGCACAGCAGGACCGCAAACATAAAACAGGAGGAGCAAGTGATATAATATTCAAGGAATTCATCAATTGCACCACGACCATGGAGAACCTAACCCATTAACTGGAGCACCTACATTTCAAACGTCGAATCTCAGCAACACGCATCCTGACAAGAACCCTCGTCTATCAACCACCATGACCATAACAACTTTCACTGACAGCATTGCAGATTTTGTTGCTCTCCTCACCATCATCTCATAGACTACATGACTAACCCACTACCTGGAGCACCTACATGTCAAACATCAAATCTAAACAACATGTACCCTGACAGGAACACTCATCTATCAACCACCAGGACCATAACTACTTTCACTGACATGACAGCATCGTAGATTTCGATGGTCCCCTTACCATCATCTACATAGACTACTACGTGCACACACATATACATATATATGTAAAAATATGTACACATTAGGTTGAAGAAGGCGGTCACGCCGAAACGCGTTCCTGCTTGGTTATAATAAACCTTTCTAACCTTCGTGGAGTGCTGGAGCCTTAATGTTTATTTAAGGAAGCGTATTTCATATATATATATATATATATATATATATATATATATATATATATATATATATATATGTGTGTGTGTGTGCATATATTCAGATATAATCTACATATATGCAATATGCACTCTTCTCCAAAAAATGAGTGGCCTCAGTCCTAGTTCCTCATCTATGGGCCGCACACCCAGACCGAACCTTAAAAGCAAAAGTGGAGTACTTAAGGGGAGATTTATTAAATGTCTCAAAAATGCATTCTCCACTCCAAGTACAACTAACCCTCTTATGCCCCCATAACTCTGCCACATACATCACTGCCCCAAGAGCCTGTGACCTAGATAGCTCACAAACAGGGCTGATTGGCTTAAAGGTTATGGCCCTCATTCTGACCTTGGCGGGCGGCGGAGGCCGCCCGCCAAAGTCCCGCCGTCAGGTTACCGTTCCGCGGTCGAAAGACCGCGGCGGTAATTCTGACTTTCCCGCTGGGCTGGCGGGCGGTCTCCTTCAGACCGCCAGCCAGCCCAGCGGGAAAGAGGCTTCCACGATGAAGCCGGCTCGGAATCGAGCCGGCGGAGTGGAAGCTGTGCGACGGGTGCAGTTGCACCCGTCGCGTATTTCACTGTCTGCGCAGCAGACAGTGAAATACATTTAGGGGCCCTCTTACGGGGGCCCCTGCAATGCCCATGCCAGTGGCATGGGCACTGCAGGGGCCCCCAGGGGCCCCGCGACCCCCCCTACCGCCATCCGGATCTCGGCGGTCCGACCGCCGGGATCTGGATGGCGGTAGGGGGGGTCAGAATCCCCGCGGCGGTGCAGCAAGCTGCGCCGCCGCGGAGGATTCAATGGGGCCGCGGTACACTGGCGGGACCCCGCCAGTGGTGCCGGTCCGACCGCGGCTTTACCGCCGCGGTCGGAATCCCCATTGAAGCACCGCCGGCTTGTCGGCGGTGCTCCCGCGGTCCTCCGCCCTGGCGGTCAAAGACCGCCAGGGTCAGAATGAGGGCCTATGTCTTTAAAGGCTCTCCCTAGACCACCAGTAAATTGGGTTAATCTTAACTTTTATATGTTCATGTGCAGTAGTTAGACCATTTGCTCTGATAGCGTGATTCCCAGGTAATCAAGCACCTTGACCCGCTCCAAAGGGACCCACTGAGTTTCGTCCCTAGCCTCTTAGATGGGGATGGATGGAATACAATGTACTTCATTTTACCTATGTTAATTTCCAACTCCCTCGCCCTACAGAAGTCAACAAAAAAATCTAAAGTCCTTTGTAAGCCCATTGGATATCTTGACAATAAAAGGGTATCGTCTGTGAACATTAGCACAGGAACCTTAAGGTGAGCTAGTCTGGGTGCATCACAACTTTATTCCGATCATCAATTGCCCGATTGATATATAGTTAAAAATGCGCTGGGGCCAATACACAACCCTGACTAACTCCGAACCAAAAAGGGTTCTGTAAGATCTCCTAGTTTGCCGAACCAAACCTGGGTAAAACTCCCCTCTTTGAGTCTCGGTAGGATCTCACACAAGTAGGTAGGGATCCCTATTTTTAAAAGAACCTGCCACAGAGTATCTCTTGGGACCGGGTCAAAGGCGGCCCAAAGGTCCGCAAATATTAAATAGAGACTAGCTCCTTGCAGCACCGTAGTTTTCCTATATATGAGCTGGAGGCAAAATACTTGGTTCATAGTGGAGATACTTTGCCTAATCTGACCTGAAGAGGACTAGGAACACTATTTTCTTCAAGCCAGGCATGGAGTCTCCCTAAGATCACATGCACAAACAACGTCTGCATTGAGTCTATTAAGCTAATTGGTCTGTAATTAGCTGAAATCAGAGGTGAGCCCTTTTTATAGATGGGTATTATTTCAGCTCTGGCCCACAAAGCTGATATAGGCTGACATAGGCATCTCCTCCAAAATGGCATTAAATAATACCCCCAGATAAGGTGCCCAAACATCGGGTGAGGACCTCTATTAGTCACCTGGAATTCTGTCTAAGCCAGGTGCCTGGCCTGGAGGCACTTTGGAGATTGCATATAGCACCTCCTTGACTGTAATCATAGCATATTTGTCTGATTTTTCAGGCACCCCACCATACGGACACCTAAAGATCCATAAATGACAGGTGAAAGTCATAAAGGGACGGGAAAGTGCTCCCACCATTGTTCAGCAGCTATATCACTTTCAATTGGGCCATTGGTCTCATGCTTCCCCGAGCCAACAAATCGCCAGAACGTATGAAAGTCCGTGTTCCTCACAGCTAAGTGCAGGGATTCCCATCTCTGGATCTCCCACTTTCTCTTTGCAGAGTCTAGGATACTCTTGTACTGGCTTCTAGTTGTTCGTACCAATCCGGGGTCTTTCAATTTAATGGCCTCGCAGAGATCCAATTTGGCTTGCTGGCACTGCTTCTGAAACCACGTGCCCAGCTTTTTCTTACCACTGCCAGCTTGTTGCTCCACACAAAATAAATTTTTGAGCTCACCCATTAACTTCTTATGCACATTTCCCAAGCATGACCACTGGTTGGGGGACACCCTGGATTCTAAAATCTCACCAACCTTGTCTAAAGCGAGACCAATGGGGATAAAGAGTTGATTGAAGGATTTAGGGGACTGTACAACTTCATTCCACTTAATTGGATTGGAGGACAGCAGAAGTCTATCATCCAGCCCAGGGGTTCCTTTGCTTTTCCCCCTTGAACATAAAATCTCCAGGTGAAGTGATGGTGCGTTATGGTCACTGTTATGCCTAGCTATAATTTCCAAATCCATCACATATGCCCAAAATCTGACATCAGTGAGGATGTAATCAATCAATGAGGTCCTGCCAGGCCGATTAAATGTCTGACACCCTATTCAGTCAGACGTAGTTCGACTATTGCACGTGTGGATGGGATGATTTAATACAAGTGCATTCATATGGAAAACCAGCGGGTGCATTTCCTTACTGGTTAGGAACTGGTCAAGGGGATGTGCCACAGACTGTCCTCCACTGTCACCAGATCATCATCTACCCCGGAACTAATGGGTTCAAAGTGACAATTAAAGTCCCCTCCTATCAATTTGAATGCACCTCTGGGAAGCTGAGACAGAAAATCAGACAGCCACTCACAACTGGGGATTCCTGTCCAGACACTACAGGCCTGGAGTAAACATTGACCACATATAATTTAATATTACTCATGGGCGAACATTAAAGACATAAAATATCACTGTTATGTGTTTCCTCATCCAAAACCGCGTACTACAAATAGGAGGGTACCCAAGTGGACAATCCCCCGAGGGCTGCCATAGATTAAATGGCATACCCTGGATGTTGAACATCCCCACTGATCCATGACCATTGGAATATGCAGATATCATACTGTGTTATAAAGGATACCCAATCAGGGTTTTTTCATTTTGCCTCATAAACCAGCCACATTCCAAGAGAACACTTTAACACAACTTGGGGGTCTTGGTTGCTGTATAGGAAACTCGACGGCCTCAATCCTCTCAACCCCAATTGACTCACGCTGAATGACATCCCCAAGCACATCCCTTCCTTCCCTTCCCTCCCTTGATTGGTCAAAAACAGTGGAAGACATCATGAGCTCCTCTGGCCTAGGAGCATCCCCAGCAACCTCTGTGAATTATCCCCATTTGAACCTAACCCCTTGCAGCCCTCCTCAAGTGGGGTGGTAAAATTAAGAGATCTTATGGGTTCCATAAACCTGGGGACATTGGCCATAAAGGCTGCCGATGACTCCATGAAGTCCCTCATAACAAGGCCTACAACTACCATGCCACTAGGATAGGAGCAGCTGCTAGTCTTGCTGATCATTTCATCAGGATTGGTGCTTCAATAAACATATGAAGATTGTTGCACTTTTTGGTCTAGAGAGGGGCAATTAGCCATACGTCAATTCACCTCTTCTAGGGACACTGTAGTGGCCACATATGCATTCCACCCACGTAGAGAAGCATCACCACTATAAACTGTTGAGTAAAGAAAGTGAAAAGCCTCTCTTCCAGACGGTGCCAAAAAGCCCAGTGGGAAAATAGAGATGCCAGGACCCACACTCTGGCCAGGGGGCTGATGCTGTAGAAGTATCTGGGCCATATGAGGATTCCTAAAGTTTACAATCACACGGTCCCCTGGCCGATATTTTAAACACGCACCAAACCAACTTACTTGTCTGGTAAAAATAATATTGTCCACCAATGAATGGGGAGAATTCCTGTTTTGCATTAGTTAATGCATACCTTTGTTTTTTAATTCTTCATGTGACTCCCTTTGGTCCGCCCTCAGCTTGGGGATCCCGGAGTGAACCACCACTTGTGGGCATGAAGCAGGGGGCAGATTAATGACAATGCAGTTCACACTATTCCCCCAACAGCATCCCTTGTCACCCCTGCCTTTGCCCCACCCCCCTGGCCACAGGCAACAAACCCCCCCGACGTGGCTCAGGAGCAGCCCACCCCTGAACAACCCAGAGGCTCAAGGATTGTCATTTCTTAGGTTCCTTGGATCTAGCACAGTCCCACTACATGAGGCGGTTACCAACCTGGAATCCAAAGTAGGGTCCCTTCGCTGGGACCACAGGCTAGCTTCTGTTTGGGTTCCCACCAACGGGATAATCTTATTTGCCACATGGGCCTGACTGCATTTCTTTATGGGTCAGTTCCAGTCTTTCGAGGTGTGCTGCTAGATACATAAGCTCCACCACCAGCACACTCCTTAGAACGCTCAGACCCAAAAACTGCCCTCTTTGTCGATTGCATAGTTGTTACTTCCATGCTAATTCGTTTTGATGGCCTACTGACCCAGAGGCCACAACAACTTGCAACCTCCATGACCCCCAAATCCTCATGGGTTTGCACTTGAATGCCTTCAAATTGCTTTGATTTACTGACACTGCTTCTCTTAGTTACTAAACGAGGGGCATTTTGGGAAGACCCCAAACCATGTTCATCATCCCCTACAATATCTGAATAATGAGGCCCAGTCCTAGGGCCACAGTTAAAGCATTCAAGGCCACCTGGGGCATGGCGGTTGGGCTTCTACTGTAGAGCGAAGATGGTCGTGAGATAAAGAGAGGCACCTCTCCGTAAGTTCGATTTCCATTGCTACAGCCCCAATTGCCTTATGCATCATCTTATCAATTGAAGTAGGCTTCAGAGAAGCAGCAGATAGATGATCCAAGCATTTATGTTTGCCCATGCTGTGACAGGGTTATGAATTAAAAAGACACCTTTAGCTAATGCAATAAAATCCACGTCGGTGAGCCAGATACTCAAAAGCCACCCAAAAATCTGAAGGGGCGTAAACTCACCGAAAAACCTCCTCAGCTGATATATCAAAGAGAGGGGGCTAAGCCTCCTTCAGCCAATGACGGGTCGAGTCTAGGCTCAGTCTTCACCCAGTCTTTGCCTGGGCACGTCCCACTCCCCGGGCATATCCCTGTGAATATATGTGCCTCCAGGCATGCGAATTAGCAGTACGGACCTCCTGCCGCACTAGATAGTGGGAGGTGTAGGCAGGGTAGATCAGGCTCCCCTGTCTCCAAACAGCATAGCATCCCGCACTGCAGGAGTAGCCCAGTGAATATATGCACCTCCAGGTGTGCAAATTAGTAGTATGGCTCTCCTGCCTCCCTGGATGGTGGGAGGTGTAGACAGGGCAGATGAGGCTCCTCCTGCCTCCAAACAGAGTAGCGTCTCATGCCGTGGGAATAGCCCAGTGAATATATGCACTGCCAGGTGCAAGAAATAGCAGTACGGCCCTCATGCTGCACGGTTTGTTGGGAAGTGTAGGCAGGGTAGATCAGACTCCCCCGTCTCCAAACAGCATATCGTCCCGCGCCACAGGAATAGTCCAGTGAATATATGTGCCTCCAGGCATGCAAATTAGCAGCATGGCCCTCCTGCTGCACTGGATGGTGGGAGATGTGTAGACAGGGTAGGTCAGGCTCCCCCGTCTCCAAACGGCATAGAATCTCTTCAAACAGCTACACTTAAGTGGGTGCGCGAGCGCCGTTTAGGTCTGTGAGTGGTTTTGAGTGTCTGTGAGTGGGTGTGTGAGTGGCTGCATGGGTGTGAGAGTGGGTGTGTGAGTGCGTAAGTCAGTGTGTGAGAAAGTGTGTAGGTCTGTGAGTGAGTATATGTGTTATTTTAAAATTGGGTTCTGGGTCCACGGATCCACCCGAATCCATGAGCATCCAGGAGGATCTGTGTAGATCTGTGGATCCTCAGGTGTTAACAAAACATATTTGGACAATTTCTTGTCCATGAGGGGTCTCTCACACACCCCTCCATTAGTCCCCCTTCTATCACTTTTTAATTTCATTTTCCCCACCGGGAACCAAGTCCCAATGAACAGAATGGTGGCAATAACTTTCCTCTCAAGTTGCGGCCAGGCAATCATGGCATTGCTGTTGGCATGTGGACCTCAGAGTCCACGCAGATCCATTAAGGATCTGCAACGGATCTGCGTCCCTTGATGTACAACATTTCGTTTTTGCTTTAATAACTCCTAAACTACTGAATGAATTTACACCAAATGACAAAAAGGGTTCTTCCTGGACCAAGATCTAGCTTTCTGCCAAATTTGGTGTAATTCCGTCTAGCAGTTTAGGCTGTAGTAGTTCCCTATGTGAAATTGCATGGGAAAATGGGTTTTGGGACCCCCCCTTTTTTTCGGTCCCCATTTTGCAGATCACCACAAAACGTTCCACCCAGCAGCTGAAGTGAGTTGTGTACTAGAAACTTTGTGAAGAATCATCAAAAAGTTATTAACAAAACAAAAAACACTTTTCCTATGGAAACTAGGTCCTAACTACAACTACCTACTGGCGACCATCAGTTGGTAATATATATATATATATATGTGTGTCATATAAGTAATCACGCTCCATAAAGAAGAACATACTTGTTAAAAGTCATTACACTGCACCGGCCCCAAAAAATTGGTTGACTAATGTGCACACAGGCTTCCACAAATGACACCTTATGGCTTGAATATGGATGAGGAATTATTTGTCCATTTATGAATGTGTAGATTTTCGAGCTAGTAAAGATCAGCATTGAGGCGATGTATGTAGAAATATAGGCCAAATACGAATTTGAACATAAGAACTGGAAAGATATGTAGCTGAAAATCCATCTTTAGTGAAGTAATTAGTTAATTGAAAAGAATGGGATTTTATATTATTGAATCATGTAGAATGTCAATAACCTAACACATCCTATAGTGATTTATTCTAAGATCAGTTGCACTTAGCATATGAAAGAAATCGACATAGAGATGCAGGTATCAGTTGGGATCTATATGATAAATAATGCGCAATTCAGCACTTAGCTTGAAATGTATTTTTTGAGGTCATATTTTTCACAATTAGTTGTTATATTCCTTTGCTTAGGTATGTGATTGCACATAGGAATGAGGGTGTACATAAATGATAATTTTATGCCAACACAATAAGTTCATGAACCATGGGACTTCAGACTGATTAATTTTTACATAAATGACATGTACCCTACTGAGTTCTATCAAAAACGGACTTATTCCTAGCAAATAAAAGACATAGGCCCTCATTACAACCCTGGCGGTCGGTGATAAAGCGGTGGTAATACCGCTAACAGGCCGGCGGTAAAAAAAATGGAATCATGACCATGGCGAAAACAGCAAACACAGACAGCCACTTTAAAACTCCGACCGCCATGGCGGTAGCAAAAAACACCGCAGCGGACACCGCCAACAGACAGGCGGAACACAATGTACCACCCACACTATTGTAAGGCACCAATCCGCCAGCTTTTCCAGGGCGGTACCAACGCCAGCAAAAGCACGGCAGAAACAGTACACAGAAGGTAAACCACTCACCTCTCGACACTCAATGAAGAACCAGGACGTCATGGAGCCCGAACTGCAGGTCCTGCCCATGTTGCTGTATCTATTAATACACCACGAAGTGGAAAGAAGGCGGCAACGACGACGGTGAGTACTGCACTTAGCATACAGGGGAGGGGAGGAGGGAAAAGAGAGGGACACCGACAGGCAAAACGCAACACCCTCACCCACAACAACACACACACACATATCCAATAACATCACAGATACACCCCGTAACCCCCTGGAAGAACGCAAGGACCAAACGAAATGAGTGTAACTAGTGTAATATTGGAACAATTAGATAGCCCAAGAGAACAGCAAATAATCAGTATACACAAATATTTACATCAAGTACCCAAGTCTGTACACTGTCCCATGAAATATCCATGGACCAGTGGTCCCCAAAAAGCATGGGCGAAACCCACGCATGACACCTGCCTCAAAACGGAGAGAACACTGCAGGGGCATCAGGTCGGAAAAAAACAGGCACCTCAGGGGGAAGGGGAGGGAGGGCACCTCTGCCGGATGATGGTACGATGCCACTGCTCCTCGAGGGGGCTACATGCCCACTGCTTCGTCCTGGGGAGTGCAAAGCCACAGTCTCTCAAGTGGGTGGGTTGCCCACTGCTTGGTCCTGGGGAGTGCAAAGCCACAGTCTCTCAAGTGGGCAGGTTGCCCCCCCCACTGCTTGGTCCTGGGGTCTGCAAAGCCACAGTCTCTCAAGTGGGTAATTTGCCCACTGCTTGGTCCTGGGGAGCGCAAGGCCACAGTCTTTCAAGTCGGTGACATGTTCCACTGGTTCTGGAGGGGTCTTTGTGGCAGAGTGCTTTATCCTGCCAAGGACTGTGTTAGGACTGTGTTAGGGGATGCTTTTCTCCACTGGTTTTGGAGGGAGCTTTGTGCACAGAGTGCTTCATCCTGCCAAGGACTGTGTTAGGATTGTGTTAAGGGAGGCATTTCTCCACTGGTTCTGGAGGGGGCTTTGTGCCCAGAGTGCTTCATCCTGCCAAGGACTGTGTTGGTGGATGCTTTTCTCCACTGGTTCTGGAGGGGGCTTTGTGCCCAGAGTGCTTCATCCTGCCAAGGACTGTGTTAGTGGATGCTTTTCTCCACTGGTTCTGGGGCTTTGTGCCCAGTGATGCTTCACCTGGGGTGTGGCATTTTGAGTTCGTCTCACCTGGGTGTCACAGCCACGCGATCTACCCAGAACAGGTAGCATGATACTCCATGGAGGCAGACCCACACTCCATCCTGTGGCAACTTAGGCTGCCAATTGCTGGTCCGTGTCAGTGCTGGAGGTGGTGTCTCAATTGGCGTGTCCAGGGTCCAGGACGTCACCTGCAGACTCTGAGGGCTGCACACTGGGGATGGGGCTGACGTCCGACAGAGTGGCATCGGCTGTGCACGTGACGGTGGTGCAGGCGACAGTGGCTGCGGCGGAGATGCTGCCAGTGCTGGCCGTGGTGCAAGTTACTGTTGGGGTGGATGGAGACACCATACCGTCTCTGGCAGCCTCGGATGGCTGATCCTAGGGGAGGATGCTGCAGACTGATGTTGTGGCAGCAGCGGTGCAGGTGGCTCTGCAGGTAGCAGTACAGGTGGCGGTCGGAGCGGCGGTGATGACTGTGGTGCATGTGGCTGCCATTCCTGATGATTTGGTGGTCACCAGCCCCTCACCAGGTGACATCGTGCCCAGAGGTGATGTGCCCTTTGGCTTGTGGCCCTTCCCCATCTTGACAGTTACTGCAGGGACCTTGGTACTGTCCACTCGGTGTTTGTGCGAGGCCTTGCTGGGTGGGTGGTGTGACTGTCCCCTGCTGGAAGCCGGTCCCTTTATGAGCTTTGCAGGTGGTGGAATAGGGTGATCCTTCTTTTCTGTCGGTGGCACACTGGCAGCTCTGACGGGTGCCCCCTTTGACCGTACTGGAGTAGCAGGGTCACAGTGGATGCAGATTTGGTAGCTGAGGTGCTGGGCTGGGATCTAGACATCCTGGCCCTAGGAGAAGGAAGGGGGGGTGTAGGGAAGAGGTTCAGGTTAGCTAGGTAAAGTTTTTTTGACACACTGGGATGGGAAGATGAAGGGGGTTTGGGAGTGGAGGAAGAGGTAGTGGTTGTAGGAGGCTGAGTTTGGGTGAAGGTGCATGGGTTGGAGGCTGTTGTGAGGTGGATGGCTGTTGAGTGGGTGTGTCCCTGCGTTTGTCTACTTTGGGAGGAGGGCTCACAGACACCCTGGGAGAGGATACAGGGGACGTGTGAATGGTAGTGGGGGTGGTGATTGCACGTGAGCGGTGTGTAGTGATGGGCGTGCTGGTGATGGAGGTAATGGCTGAGGATGTAGTGCATGCAGGTGTGAGTGGAGACGAGACTGGGAGGGAGGTGGAGGACATGGCGGAGGGGGACACAGTGGAGGCAGTGGATGTTGGTGTGTCTGCATGGGTATGGTGTTTTTGTGAGTGCCTTTAGGATGTTTCGTACTTATGTTTTCATGAGCCACTTTTGTGTGTTGATGTGTGTGCATGCTGGTCTGATGGTGTGCTTGGGACAGGCTAAGGTAGAGGGGATTGGGTCTGGGTAGTAGAAATTGGAGGGGGAAGGCTGGACACAGGGACAATGGCTGCCATCAGTGCTGAGGCCAGTGCCTGAAATGCTCTCTGTTAGGCCGCCACGCCAGAATGAATGCCCTCCAGGTGTGCATTTGTTTGCTGCAAATGCCTCTCGACACCCTGGATGGCATTCAGTATGGTTGACTGCCCAACAGTGAGGGATCTCAGGAGGTCAATAGCCTCCTCACTGAGGGCAGCAGGGCTGACTGGGGCAGATCCTGAGTTGCCTGAGGCAAAGGCATTTGCTGCACACCTGGAACCCACAGGAGCCTGACTAGTTGTAGATGCCCACTAACACTATTGGGGTTGGAGTGCCTCAGAGCCTGCCTCACAAGAGACCTACTCTACCAAGTTCGCCCTGGCCTAGGGGAACCCACAGCCCACATCCCCCACCCAGACACATTGTAAGGCGTGCAGAGTCAGCTGATTGAGACTGTACTCACCCCCTTGTGGCTGCTGTGATGTCCTCAAGTGCCCATCCAACTCTGGATATGCCACCGCCAGGATCCGGAACATCAGCGGGGTCATGGTGCGACAGGCACCCCTTCCATGTTGGGAGGCCATCCCCAGCTGGGCCTCTGCCATCTTCTTGCTCCAGCGGCGCAGGTCCTCCCATCTCTTGTGGCAGTGGGTGCTCTGTCTATGATAGACCCTCAGGGTACGCACTTCCTTGGTGATGGCACGCCAAATACCCTTCTTCTGGTGGGCGCTGACCTAAAGGAAAGGTACAGGATGAAATGAAATTACTCCCCCATCCAGGCCATCACACTCATTGCCCACCAGTTCCCACCCATGCCCTGATACACATACACTCACCATCCTCACATGCAGGCCTCAGCCCCCCCACACATGTATCTTCCATCCACACCACTCCATACATTCATGGCCCACGCATCATGCTCACAGTGTACTCACCTGTTTGTCTGGAGGACCGTAGAGTAGCGTGTACTAGGGGAGGACCTCATCCACCAGTTTTTCCAACTCCTCCGCAGTGAAGGCAGGGGCCTTTTCCCCAGATACATGAGCCATTGTCGCTTCCAGACTGAGGTCACAGCAGCACTTGCAGTGTAGGTCCTCTCCGGTTTAAGGTCAGGTACCAAGTGAGTGAACAGATAGAAAATGGTGGTCACGTCCGCGGTGGTGTGTACTTTCACCACCGGCGTACATCGTCATTGGCCCCTGGAACCCATGGGGCCCAATGATAACCAATGCTAAATTGCGCGGCGGTCTTTGACTGCCTACCGCGATGCTGCACAACGCCAGCGCAGTTACCTCATTTCCCCTTGCCGCTATTTCAGAGGGGCACATGGCATGGCACCTAACTGCATCACAGCACATTTTGGCAGAAATACGGACAAACTACGCCACACACGGATTTACTCACATTACTGCAAAAACACTTGTGCAATCTATGTGGTACATGACCCTCTGCTCACCCTTCTCCTCCAGGGGCACTGGCATGCAGCCCTTCTCCCTAAGTCTGTACAAGCCTTAGGGACCCCATGCCCTTGGGGCCAACATTCTTAATGTAAGGGCAGGAGGGACCATGGCCCCCTTTTCACAAACCTCTACAGGCCTGAGGACCCCATTCCCCAGCGCCTTCTTTTTTTTTATTAAAGGGGGGACACAGTCCCCCTACCCAAGTCACTGTTGCCCATGGGGTCCTCATCTCCCAGGGCCTTTTCTTTTCAAAAAGGTCAGGGGCCGGGTGGGCCCCCATCCCAACCCACTATTAGCTTCATCCCCTGTGACCTTTCAGTTTGAAAATGGGAAGGGGTGCACTGCTCCCATTTCAGAGCCTCTATAGGCACTGGGAAAACATGACCCCCTCCACAAGCCACTATTGGCCTCAGGGACTCCATCCCTGGGGAAATTTTAAAAAAGAGGAGTGAGCAAGCCCCCCTAGGATGCTATTGGCCCCAGGGACCTCATTCCCCAGGGCCAAAACATATATAATTAGGGGAGGGGAGCATGGGGCACCCTAGCCCAGCCAATAGGCACCCCAAGAACCCCATCCCCCAGGGCCAAAAACATTTATATTAAAGGCCTCTCCGTAGCCCAAATGGGCCTCACAGACCCATCCCCCTGGGCCATAGATTAATTATAGGGAAGAGGAGTGGGCACCCCCGAGCCTTAGGAGGTCCAGGGGACCCCATCCCTCGGGACTAAAAACATTTATATTATAGAGTGAGCCTTATGGCCCTCCTCTCTGAGCCCAAATGGGCCCCAGGAACACCATCCTCTGGGGCCGAGTTCCAATTATAGGAGACATGGTTTCAGGCCCCTCTCCCTGAGTTTTAAGAGTCCCCAGGAGCCCCATCCTCTAGAGCCTTATTCATTATAAGTGGGCACCAACAAAACATAACTTTGTGGAATGCAGGGGTAGCCACAGGACCCCAGAAGCCCCAGCTGGCTCCCACATATGAGTCGGAATTGCTTCCACCCAGATAGAGCAGCTGCTTCTGCTTGCTATTGCTGGGCAGAAGCAAACAGATGTTTCCTGCCAGAAAAGTATGGGCAGGGAAACAAAAGATTCTATTTTAAATTATTACTGAAAACAGACTAGAAAATCAGAACTCCAGTGAGACATACAACTGAACCAACTGTCTTGTTTCTCTTTTCAAATCCCCTTTTACTCAGGAGTCCACCATGCCTACAGTGAATTCCTGTTGAGTGGTGGGTTCTGGTAAGGCAGGTTGGAAATAACTGTGGAGGTTGTGGCAACCATACAAGGCAGGTGCATCTGAATTCATGACAATTTGGGAAGCCGACAGAGACTTTCTTGTTCGAACTCCACGAAGCCCCAAACATTTTCATTAGATGACATAGGACAAGCGATAACAGAGTTGCAGAAGGAGACTGTGGAAATTTGCAATGAAAACCAATGGCTTAAACAATAAGGTATACAAATGTCTCAAAGAATTGATCAAATACATACTTCACAAGCACCACTGCATGATCAGGCTTCGGCAAGAGCAACTCACACAGTCTTGATCAAATTGTGTCCCCTATACAAACTCCCCTTGCAACTCCAGAGAGGTATTCTAGAGACCTTCAAATGTTAAATATTTTTATTAAGTAATGCAGGGTGCATTTTCTTTGTAAATGTTCTGCCTTTCCTACACCAGAATCTAGGGTGGCATGTATGCTGTTGTATTTGATGGGAGATGCAGCAGCTTGGTCTGTAGTATTGGTGGACCAAGATAGTCAATTACTTTATAATGTGGATGAACTTCTTGTGTATTCGACGAACATTAGCACGAAGTATAGATTCAGAATTATCAGATTTAAAAGAGGGGAAGAAATATTTAGTAACATACCTCACCCAGTTTCAGCAATTAGTTCTAGATTCTACTTAGCCGACAGAGAAAAATGCAGCATTATTTTATAGAGTGTTAAATGATGAATTTAAAGATATGTTAACTCAAGTTCCAGACAGACCAACAAATCGTGACAAATTAATTGAATTAACTTTAACAATTGATCATAGATTGAGTGAGAGAAGGTAGAAGTCCATTTTTTGAGGAGGCTAACTTAGGGGATAGACCACAACAACCATCTCCTGAACCCATGCAGATAGGGTCCATTCACCAACCCTTGTCAAAGGAAGAAAGAGAATTGCATAGAACAAGTAATTTGTCTGTACTGTGGCTCAGATAAACATTTTCTTTTCATTTACTTATCTAATCATGTACTTTCGTTTGTCCAAAGAGACTGCTCAGAGGTTGGCCAGGAAACCAGAAAGTTCAACAGAAGGTTGAGACGACCCATTGAGCGATAAACTTAATTCAGCCCTATCAGTTTTATTGAACACTATTCAACCTGAAACCTCTCATATTAGTATTGAAGTAACCTTTTCTGAATATGATCAGGAAATTGCAGAAGGGGTAGCAGTAACTGATTCTGGGGCAGCAGGAAGTTCTGTGGATTGGACGTGGATGTACAAGCAGGGGATTACTCAAATTAGGAAAGAAAGACCTAAATTGGTAAGAGAGGTAGATGGGACTCCTTTGACCTCTGGCCCTAATACTCATTGTACTTTGCCTTTAAAATTGATCAGTTTATCAAATCATAGAGAAGAAATTACATTTGACATTATTGATGCCTCAAAGTTTAGAGTAATATTGTGTGTGCAATAGTTCATTTAGCATAATCCTACCATAGATTGGGAAAATGGTACAATTAAATTCAAATCACGTCAGTTTCAGAAGAATTTTAATGTAAGACAGGAGTGCTATGGAAGGGAGGTGGCCATATTGAAAAGCCAAATCATAATGACCACTATGCCAGGTGAAAAGGGAGAACTCACTAATTTAGAGAATAGGAACCCTTTGGAATATCATTATTGTCTTGACGATTTCAGTAAAAAGAAGGTAGAGAAGGGAAACATCCTAAACAACTAGGTCTAAACCACTACTTGCCTGAACCACTACTGCTAAACAACTAAAAAGTCTCTACAACTAAACACTGAACAACTACTGTCTAAACAATAATTGTGCCTGAATAACAATTGCCTGAACAACAAATTTTAAGGTAAGGTTTTCTTTTTGGTTTTTATGGTTTATTAGTTGTTTGTTTGGGAGGGGGCAGCACTTTAGCCCTCCATTTTGGGGCAGAGGAGTATCCTTGGGGTGGGGAGCTGGCATCACACTCATGTGCCCCTTAGTGGCACCTGGAGACTTTGGGAGTGGAACAGGGTCAGACTGGGTGCTGGAGGTACTGGGCTGGGGGGATGGGACCTTCCTCTTACGGATAGGATGGGGAGGTGGGGGAGGGAAGAGGTCAAGTCAGGAAAGGAAAGCTTCTTAGGGAAAATGGCGTGGGATGTGGGAGTAGGGGTGGGAGTGGAGGTAGCGGGAGTGGTTGTAGGAGGAGGAAGTGTGTTGGACTTGGGTGCAAGTTCATGGACAGTGTGCATGTGTGAGGTGGATGGCTATTGGGGGTCTGAGAGCGGGCGTTTGTGTGCCTTTGGAGGGGGGCAGACAGGGTGGGGGGGTCAAACAAGACGTGTGGATGAATGTTATGGTGGTGTCTGCAAGAGAGGTGGGTGTGCAGCATGAGGTGGTGGTGGTGACTGCGCATGTGGTGTGAGGGGTATATGTCTGTGGGCCTGCTGTTGTGTTGACTGTGGGCCAGGCTGTGCAGGTGGCAGGTTCAGGGACTGTTGATGCAGTGCATGCAGGTGTGAGTGCCGATGTGACTGTGGTGGGGGAGACAGTGGAGGCAGTGGATGATGTGTGTGCATCTGTGTGTTGGCTGTTTGAGTGCTTGTGGACTGAAGAGTGCTGCCTGTGTTTGTCTGTGTGAGTCTTGTGTGATTTTTTGTTTGCATGCTTGTCAGAATGTGTACGTGGAATGGGTTTGGGGTGAGGAGACTAGGACTAGGAAGTGGTAGTTGGGAGGGGGACTGAAGAAACAGGGACACTGGTTGCCATCAGTGAAGAGGCCAGAGCCTGCAGGGCCACCAAGGCACAGTGAATGCCCTCCAGGAAGGCATTGCATTGCTGCATCTGGGATACCAGCCCCTGGATGGCATTCACTATGGTTGACTTCCCTACAGAGATGGATCTCAGGAGGTCAATAGCCTCCTCACTGAGGGCAGCAGGGCTGACTGGGGCAGGGCCTGAGGTGCCTGGGGAGAAGGAGATGCCCACCCTCCTGGGTGAGGAGGCACAGGCAACTCGGTGGGGGGCTACTGGGAGGGAGGTGACATGGAGCTTCCATCAGAGGAGGAATCGGAGCCAATGGCATCAGCTCTTGTCCCCGCTGTGGTGCTCCCCTCGCCCTCCATCCCACTGGTCCCCTCGGCGTCAGTGGACTCTGCCTCCTGGGTCCCGTGTGCTGCAGCTCCCTCACTTGCCAGTGCCTCTGCTCCTTCGCCAGATGATGCTAATGCACACATGGACAGGATGACAAAAGGAGAGGGGGGAGAAAGAAAGGCAGCACAGGATCAATCACAGCCCCAGCCGATGGCATACACATCACTGTCACACACGAAGACTGAAAATGGGCAGTATGGACCACACTGCCATACCAGCTGCCAAGTACCACAGCAGGTAGGAGCCAAATACTGCCATCTGCACACCAACTGGGACCAACTAAGCCCTGTCTCCATTGGAAAGCCAGCAACCTAGCTATCAAAAACATGCATTTCACCCAATTCACCTAAGCTGGTCCACGCAGCAATGTCTGAACTGGCATATTGGGGCATCCACTGACTAGTACCCTGCACCCAAATCCCATGCCAGGCAACATAAATGGTTGTCAAACACACTGTAATCACCCCCTTTTGGCTGCTCAAGTGCCCATCCAGCTCTGGGCCATGAGGGGAGTCAGGTCCCGACAGGAACCCCTTCCTCGTTGGGAGGCCGTCCCCAGCTGGGTCTCCGCAGTCTTCTGGGCCCAGTATCTCAGGTCCTCCCATCGTTTCCTGCAGTGGGTGCTCTGCCTGCTCTAGACCCCCAGGGTCCACATGTCTTCCTTCTGATGAGTGCTGACCTGCAGAGGAAACACAAACAGAAGAACACCCTGAACCAGACAATCCAGCCTGTCCCACATATGGCCAACAAACTGCATTTGCCCCTCATCAGGCACACACATGACCCGTACCTCTGCATTCACACTGCCACCAGCCATAACCCCTAAATGACACACTGCCAGCACACACACACACACACACACATCTCCAGGCAGCCATGTTGCATGCAACATACCCATGGTGTACTCACTTGTTGGTCTGGAGGCCCATACAACTGCCCATACAGGGATGGGGCCCCATATACGAGCCTCTCCAAGTCCTCCAATGTGAAGGCTGAGGCCCTTTCCCCTGCTACACGGGCCATGGTAGGTTCCAGACACAGGTCACAGCAGCACACTGTGGAAAGTCAGGAATCAAGTGAAGTGATAGAATTAAAATGGTGGTCAGATCCGCGGCGGTGAACACCGTCACCGCCGGCATTGATCATCATTGGTTCCCATACTCCATATCGGGCCATGTTAGCCAATGAGGAATTGCACTGCAGTGCAGACGGTCTCCCACCATGATGCGAACGCTGGCGGAGTGAGGTCACTTCAACCTGTTCCTGCATACAGGACAGGTGGTTGCCATTTTCTACTGCTAGTACACATGTACAGATTTAAAAGTGTGTCATGGTAGTCGAATGTACACACCTAGACAATTCCAGTGTCCAACATACAAGCATGCTCTGTGTACACTGCTGTAGTGTGTTCATGTTGTCACTTCCTTCTTACTTTTGCTTTCGCTTAGGTACCAACCACTGCAGAGAAATAGGAGAAGGAGGCAAGCACCCGTGTACAGACCCCTTGTGGACCTGGCTACACTGGAGGACCGGCACATCATACTCACTACTGTCTGGACACGGCCACAATCACAGAGTTGTGTGCACAATCGGAGCCTGATTTGCTACCTGCTATCCGTTGCACAATAGTAATACCCCCTCTTGTGCAGGTACTCTCAGTGCTCCATTTCCTGGCAACAGGCTCTTTCCAGGTGACAGTGGGCTTGGCTGCAGGAATGTCACAGCCAGTGTTCTCTATTGTGCTTGCAAGGGTTTTGGCAGCCTTGCTCAAACACATGTGCAGCTACATCGCATTCCCCCAGGTAGATGAATTACCCACTGTGAAGGCTAGATTCTCTGCAATGGGACATATACCACATGTTACTGGGGCCATTGATGGGACCCATATTGTCTTAGTCCCCCCAGGGACAATGAACAAGTGTACAGGAATAGGAAGATTTTCCACTCACTCAATGTCCAGATGGTGAGCCTTGCTGACGAGTACATCTCCCGTATCACTGCCAAGTATCCTGGGTCGGAGCATGATGCCTTTGTCCTGAAGAATAGCAGTGTCCCACAGCTGATGGTATAACTACGGAGGCACAGAGTGTGGCGTATAGGTGAACCTGAGTCCCAACTTAATGTATGTCAGTGTATGCCTTCAGGAGTAAATACCCCATGCCATTGTGCAGGGCTAAAGTGTGTCTCTCACTTCTTGCAGGTGATTCCGGAAACCCAAACCTGCCCTGGCTCCTGACCCCTGTTAGGAATCTGAGAACAGGGGCTGAGAATAGGTACAATGATGCTCATGGGCATACACCGGTAGGATTGTTGAAAGGACCTTCTGTCTCCTGAAAGCCAGGTTCAGGTACCTCCATCTGATAGGTGGATCCCTATGCTACTCCCCTGAGCAGGTCTGCACGATTGTTGTTGTGTGCTGCATTTTGCACAACTTGGCCTTCAGATGCCATGTGCCCTAGCTGCAGGAGGAGCGGGGTGACAATGCAGCTGTAGAAGCAGTGGACACTGAGGACAGCGAGGAAAAGGAAGAGGTGGAGGATGTGGACAACAGGACACATATGATTCAGCAGTACTTCCAATGACAATCAGGTAAGACTGTTGAACTAAACGTTTCTCCATTTCAGTGTTGTGCTGTGTGGCTGTAGCATAATGCCAGTCATTACCTTTGCATCCCTCCTGACTGTCACCTATGCCTTCCCTTATTGCAGATGTTACTGTGGTTACATAAGTGAAATGCTGTGATGTATACAGACTGCTGGGACACATTTGTAGGATTGATCAACATATTACTGTACATTTCCACAGGATCATGCAGTTCATTACAGTTCAATACATTGATTACCTTCAGATAAAGCGCTATCATTCATGTTGTGTCCAAGGGTGTTTCTTAAAAATTGGTATACAATGCAAAGTGCAATAGAGTGGGGTGATGGTTGCCAAACGTCCAGTGTAGTGGGCCAGTCTGTTTGATGCACAGGTCCAGTGTCCATGGACCCATTGGAAGGGGAGCAATGGCAGTTCTAAATGGACAAGGTGTTACAGTGTGACACAAGGGGAACAATCAGGAGGGGTTCATTTTATGGCCTGTGGTCTTGTTCTTGGCAACTGTCTCTGGTATCTGTCTGGGTTGCAGGGACCGTTTGCAGGGTGGTTAACCTTCTTCAGGGGGAGGGGTGCTGGTGGCCTGTGGGCCCTATGGCAGGGCCTCCTGTCCGCTAGCTGCAGCAGATTTGGAGGGCTAGTCAGTACACTGGCTAGTGGAAGGGGCCCGCTGGTGTGCTGTGTAGTCCCTCATGATGCTGGCCATGTCACCCAGCACCCCTGTAATGGAGACCATGGTGGTATTCAGGGTTTGAAATTCTTGCTTGATCTCCTGGTGGTGTTCCCCCTGTAGCCGCTGGGTCTCCTGCATGATGATTAACACCTGACCCATCTTGTCCTGGGATTGTTGGTAAGACCCCGGGACATAAGTGAGTGCCTCCTGGGCAGTCGGTTCACTGGACCTGTCCTCCCCCTGGCGCACAGCTGTCCTCCGACCGTCCCTTGCCCCATGTGCCTGTGTCCCCTGAATGGTGTGCCCACTCTCACTGACCCCTGGACCCTCATTGTCTTGCCTGTGAGGTGTGGACTAGGGTCTTTATACAGGTGGGCACACTACTGATTGACGTGTCCTGGGGACAGAGGTCTGGGAACGTTGGGTGGCTACTGTGGTGTTGGATTCTGAGGGGGGAGGCTCTGCAGTGGACTGGGTGTGGGACGGGGGAGCCGACTGACCAGGGAGTTCATCTCGATCCGGAGCTCCAGAGTTGCTGTCATCACTGGGAGCATCTTCTGGTGGGGACTGGGTAGCCGTGGCACCTCCTCGCTGCTGAGATTGGCTGGGGCACCTGTGGGGATGTAAGTGGTGTATTATGCAACATGTCTGTGACATATTTTGCATCACTAACTTCCCCTGTTATTGATGTTGCCTGGCCACCTTTGGTTGTGTATGGTAATGGATTGTGGGATTGTTAGTTCTCCATGCTGTGCATCCATTGATGGTGGTTGTACATGCAGGGCTGGAAGGGATGTGCATGCAGTGGGTATGGCATGCAGGGCGTGGCATTTCATTTTTCTGATTGTGATGGCTGTGGGATGGAATGGGTTGATGGGTGTCAGGGTGAGGGGTCATGGTGGCATGCAGGTATGCGGGTGATAGGTGGCAAATGTTGACTCACCATTGTCCAGTCCTCCGGCTACTCCAGTGAGTCCCTCAGGATGCAAGATGTGCTCCTCCCATGCTGTTAGCTGTGGGGAAGGAGATGGGGGTCCACCGCCAGTCCTCCTGATGGTGAGCTGGTGCCTTGCTGCAATGAACGCACCTTCCCCCATAGGTCGTTCCACCTCTTCCTTATATCGTCCCTTGTGCGTGGATGTAGTCCCATTGCACTCACCCTGTCCACGATCCTCTGCCATAGCTCTATCTTCCTGGCAATGGAGATCTGCTGGACCTGTGCGCCAAACAGCTATGGCGCTATCCTGACTATTTCCTCAACCATGACCCGCAACTCCTCATTGGTAAAATGTGGGTGCCTTTGTGGGGACATGGGTGTTGTGTGTGTACGTTTTGCAGAGGGTGATGTGTGCTGTGGTGGGCTGTGTGGTGCATGTCAGATGAATTGGTAGTTGTGATATGTGTGGGCAGTTCTCTTTTGGATTAGTGTTGCAAAGTGTAGCCACCTTGTCGTGTTAGCAAAGGATTGTGAGTGATGTGTGTGTTTTATAGTGCTATAGGTGGGTGTGTGGGGTGTGTATTTGTGTCAGGTGTGGGTTTTTTGTTCTGGCTAATGTATTATTTTGTATTTGGGTGGCCCTATCCACTGCGGTGGTGTTCACCGCCAATGGTTTACCGCCGTTGAATGTCCGGTGTGGTGATTTGTGGGTCATTATTTGGAGGGCGTAGTATTGGTGGCATAACAGTGTGGGTGGTGACAGTTTATCAAGTTCAGTGGGTCTGGAGGATTTGTGGTTGTGGCTGTTTTCTGTCAGTTTTGTATGTATGTGTCATAATCTGGCAGACAGATGTCCGCCTCTGCGGCGGTATGCTGGTGGCAGTCAGCACAGCGGTATTCTGTATTTACCGCCAAAGTCATAATGAGGGCCCATGTGTTGAATGTGTTAAGAAAGAACTGCAGAAACTACAAGAAAATAACTTTATGCAAAAGCTGAAAATTTTTCCTTTAATGCCAACATAATAGATGTTTTGGAATTATTCTATCACCAGAAGGACTAAAGATGGAGCAAGCATTCTAGTTTGGCAGACTCCCAAATCTGTGAAAAATATACAAAGTTTCCTAGGTTTTTCCAGTTTTTATAGACAGTTCATTCAGAGCTTTTCCAAAATAATTGCACCTATTACAGATTTATTAAAGAAAGGAATAACTTTCCATTGGTATCCTGAAGCACAAGAAGCATTTGTGGAATTGAAAAAGAAAGTTACTGAAGCTCCAGTTTTGCATCATCCAGATAGTAATCATCTTTTTTGTTGAAGCAGATGCCTCCAACATAGCCATTGGGGGAATTTTGTCACAAAGACACCCCGAGACAGGTCAAAAGCACTGAGTAGCTTTTTTTCCCAGGAAATTAAATAATGCAGAATGTAATCACAAAAAATAATTCTGAACAATTAAAGCACCATTCACGGAATCGAGTCACCACCTATTTGGATCAAAGACACCAGCCACTGTGTTCACTAATCACAGACTTCTACTGTTTTAAAAGTCAGCAAAGACCTTAACTTTAAGACAGTTAAGATGGTCACTTTTTTGTCCAATATAATTTTATCATAACATATCATTCAGGAAGCATGAATGGAAAAGCTGATGCTTTATCACAAGCTTTAATTGTGAAAAATTATATCTGCCCACAAAAGAAATAAGAATTGAAGCCTTGAATAAAATACATGAATTTCCTTTCTCAGGTCATCCTGGGCAGTTAAAACCTTGGAATTGATCAGGCATTATTATTATTGGGAAAATATGGAAGAAGACATTAAAACATTAAAGAAGTTATTTCAACTTATGATGTGTGTGTGTGTGCAAAAAATGACAAAACCAGATTAAGAAGGTTATGTCAGCCTTTAGAACTTCCACTTAGACCTTGGAATAATATTACAATGGATGTTATTGTGGATTTACCATCAGATCAGGGGTATACCACTATTATTGTGGTGACAGATTCTTTCACAAAAATCTCTTACTTCATTCCTGTAAAAGAAATTCCATCTGCTGCTGAGACTAGGAAAATCCTCTTCAGAATATAAACAGATTGCATGGATTGCCAAATATAATTGTCTCGGTTTTTGGCAATCAATTTGTTTCTAAATTTTGGAAAGAGTTTTGTAGGAATGTAAAAATTAAATCTTGTCTATCATGTGCATATCATCCTCAGTTAGATGGCCAATCAGAGAGAATAAATCTAGTACTGCAGACACATTTGCGCTGCTATATTCTAGATCAAGGCAATTGATCTGAACACTTATTGTTGGCCGAATTCTCTCATAACAACACCATACATTCTTTTACTCGTTATACACCTTTCTTTAACGCAAATGGTTACCATCCTCGTTTCACTGATGAACGAATGGAAACAAAATCTGGCAACTCTTCAATAGGAACAAATCAGCATGCTGAAACATATTCATAAAAAAGTTTTAGAACATTTACATGTGGCTATAGAAAAATTCAAGTTACAAGTAGATAAAAGAAAATGTCCTACTCCTGAATATCATGTGGGTGATGTTGTATGGTTGTCTACTAAACAAACTACGTGGGAAGCATAAATTTAATACGATATTTATTGATCCATTATATATTGTTCAAACTATAATTCAGGTAGCTGTAAAACTAGCTTTAACCAGATTCCATGAAGCTATACATCTGGTTTTTCATGTATCCTTAATTAAACCGGTACAAAGTGGTACTTGACTTTGCCAACATCCTCCTCCCATAGTGCAAGTCTCTGATATCAAATATGAAGTTCACTCTATTGTGGACTCTCAATATGTAAAGGGCAAACTTCAGTATTTAATTAATTGGCAGGGTTATTGGCCTTAGGAACAATCCTGGAGATTTGCTGCACAAGTTCATGCTTCCTAATTAGCAAAGGAATTCCAGAAATCAAACCGTGAGAAACCCAGCCCTGAGGCAGGGCCTGGGTGGGAGATAATGGCTTTATTGTTACTAAAGATGCAAATTTGCATATTGTGGCCATCGCAGGAAACAAATAAATGCACAAAATGGTTAAAACCTTGTCCATGCAAGGCTGACAGAGGTGTTGTGACATGTGACAAAATGAAAGTTGATTTTCTCAATAACATGGTAAGAAAATACTCCCAACATGGCACCCAAAAGTTGTTTAAGTGGTAAGACACGTTTTAGATGTGTCTCACAAGACATTGGAGGTAATATTCTATTTTAAAGTTATATTAAGAGAACAATTCGGCAGCTGCTTGCTTCCCAAACCAGTTAATATTTTCCCTCAGTCTGCATGCTTCAAACTGAGAAACATGGTAGGATTGTTATGAATGTTTTTTGGCAAGGAGTTAAGTGTGTGAACCTTGGGTAATTGAATCAAGACATTTAAACCAAATATTCTGGTTTCATGAAGCCTTTGTTTAAAATACAAATTGTTTGAACTAATCTCTTCCACAGTGAAAGAAGTGAGACAAACATTTCTGACTCTCCTAGAATTTCATTTTTTATCTAATTCAGATCGAAAAGGAACTGTAAGTGCATTTCTGTTTTGTGAACATTATATACTTTGTAGGGGTGGGTAAAAAATTCTGCTCTGTGGGTGGAATTTGTGGAATTCAGGAACTCTGCGCTATGTGTGTAGTGCGGAGTTCCTGCAGATTATCGCCATCCGACATGTGGCTGAATTTGTTTTCCATTCGCATGTGTTAGAGATCTTTTGGTGCGTGCTGACAAGCGTGACAAGATTTGCCCGCTGCTGGTACATGCATGTGAGATTTGCTGGCCCCTTACTTGGCTCCCGGTCACCACTAAATATTCAGGTGACATTTTCATGATGCTTCTGTAGCAGATTTTCTACTCGAGAAGAAGCTAAATCTACTCAGAAAGGCATTTTTGAGTGAATATTCTACTCCAACTGACCCTTCAGGTTTGTTTTTAAGTTTTTTTTTTTTTAGTTTTTTAGTTTTTTTTTCAATAGAAACAAAGTGCCCAGAGGCTCCAACGTCCTCTTCCAGTCCAGCAGGCTCCTCCTATTGCTTTGTCCATCTCCTGGTCACTTTTCAAGTGGATTTCGAGGTAGAAGGATCACTCTTTCTGTCGGCAATTCCAACTGCATATATATCAATGGATTTTAAGGACTTTGGCCCTCATTTCAACTTTGGAAGCTGCGAGCGCCAGTATACCGCCAGTGCTGGCGGTATATCTGGTTCCCTATTATGACTTTTCCGCTGGGCCAGCGGATGGAAACAGCGTGTCCATGCCTCCTTGCTTGCTGTTTGACCATGTGGCCAGTGGAAGGCCTGCATGTGTGTTCTTCTTTGTTTTCCATGCCTCCTTGCTTGTTGTTTGGCCTCATGTCAGAGTCACACGCACACACCAGCATTCATTTTTAAGGATTATTCAGTTTCCCCCTGGACCCCCTGCCTGTTATAGGTGCATTTCAGCATTTATTTTTTAAGGATTAATCTATTTTCCCCTGGACCCCTTGCCTGTTATCCTGGTTGAAAATGAAATATTTCGTTATGGTAGTGTGGTTTGACTTTGAAATGGATATATTAACCACGCTAAATTGCATTGGCTGTACTATGAATAATTACAAGAAATGCCACATTTCACAACATGTTTTTCTTGCTTGTTTGCTTTTAGGTTCACAAGACCCACGGAGTACTGCCAGACAGAAGGCCGACACAAAGTGATGTAACCACAACCTGTGAATCCTCCAATCTCTTTTACTTGTCCAGCTAAGTGCCACTGCCAACTGACAGAGCTTGAGGATGGCCCCAAAGAAAGGTTCTGCCAAGAAAGTGGCCTGTGAGGAGGAGAAGAATAAGCAGTTTTCCACCACTGGCATGCTAACCAAAACCTTTTTCAGGAAATGTTTGCCTGGTGCACTGTCATCTGGCCAGCAAGCTGGAAGCAGCAATTCCCTTTGAGACGTGCATCCACCACATCTCAGTTGAAGTATGCATTGTGGAGCGGTAATTGTTGACACACCCATCTGTCTCCATTTCTTCGGGCATTGGTACTAGTGGCACTAGTGATCCAATAAAAAAGTTATCATGCCCAGTTTGAGACTTCTTTATGATTAGTAAACAGGAGGATAACATTGCAATATGCTCCATTTGCCACACAAGTGTTCATCGAGGTAACCCTGGTTCACACTATGGTACTGAAGGGCAAACTACCCATATGAAAAAACATCATGCAATCCGGTGGAAGGAGCAACTTAAAAAAATTGCTGCAGGTGGTGATAAGAAAGGGGAATCAGCTCTGATCATGCTGGGAGGTGAACATGATGAGCAAGAAGAGGGTGACAGCTTTACACAAAGTAGCCCTGCCCCCAGCAGTCCACCAGTATAACCCGCCTCAGCAACTTTGAAATGGCACAAGAGTCTGATGAAGAAACCATAATATACAGTGACTGCCCCAAGATGCACATTGAGTCTACCGCCTCTTAGTTCTCTCTGGAAGTCATCTCCGTTAGTGGCACAAGAAAATAAAAAAATCCAGGTTACTGGCATGTTTAGTCAGGTTTGTGCAATGGGAAGCTATCTAAAATTTAGCGTTGGTCCTTCTCCCTTTTTCTTTTGTGGAAGGAGTGGGATTTTTGGAATTTGTGGCAGCCATCTGCCCGAAATGGAAGGTTCCCAGTCATACCTACAATGCCAGAGTTGTTGTTCTAGCGCTCCATCAGGATGTACTGCAATTAGTTGAACAAGCTTTGCAGAAAGTACTGTTAACACTCTACACCTGATGACAGACATGTTGACAAGTTGTCAAGTAGAAGATTACATGAATATCACTGCCCATTGGATCTCTTTTCTGGGGGCTCGGCAACAGCTATCTACAGGTCTCAGTGCTGAAGAAACTTTTTAGGTTGTTCGGTGGCATGAAACAGTAGCCATGTTTGCCATGGAGAAATCCCATACAGCTGCAAACATCTTGGAAGACTTTTACAGCAAGGTGTTTTAGTGGCTATGATCCAGAGCTCTTACAATTGTATTTGTTGCCACCAATAATGGCAGTAATACAGTCAAGACCATGGCAGATGGTAGCTATTTCAGGGTCTTGTGTGTGGTGCAATGCAGCAACCTGATTGTGCAACACTTTCTCAACATACTGATCATCTACAGAAGAATGTGCACTCATTCTAGCCATTCTTTTAAAACCCAGAATCAGTTGAGGGTCATTTAGTGTGCTAATAGAGTACCAGTTAAAGCCTCCATACAGGAGGTGCCAACATGTTGGAACTCAACCTATTACAAGTTGCAACATCTTTTTGAGCAGTACAAACCAATCTATGACTATGTCATTCAAAGAAGAGGGGATGTAATCGGAAAAGCATGACCATGGATGCTGACAAAAGGGTCTTAGTCAAATGCCTGATAAAGATGCTACTTCCTTTTGAGGACAGTACAATGAACAAAGCTATCCCACTGTTGCATCAGCTACAGAACCAGTTAAAAAGGTGTTGCAAATGTTCGCCCACATGAACAGCAACAGAGGCTCATGAATGGGTTGAGAGCTTAACCCTTCACTTGGCTGTTAATCGAAGGCTACAAAGAGATCTCTTGCCCTCCAAAGAGTATATCTGTGCCACAATACTTGATCCATTGTACAAAAAAATACTGGACAATTTCATCCCTTTTTCAGAAGGGGATCTTTCACTATGCAAGACATGGATTGTGTAGCCAGCGAGAGACCTGGATGAGGAATGGCTGGATGTTAGAATCTCTTGCAGAAGTTCTGAGATGTAGCCTTCAACCTACAAGGAGGGCAGAGCTGCTGTCTCACAGCAGCCAGTACCAGCAACAAAAACACCAGCAGCAGCAGCAACAGGAGAATCAGACCCAAACTTCTTTAATGGTTTGGTTTCAAGTGGCAGGCTTTAAGTCATGTGCAGAGGCAAAGGCACACGTGGGAAGCAAGTGGCAGCACCAATGACCATTCAGAGGATGTTCTAGGGCTATCTGGATGACCCAAAAGAGGTCCACATGGATCAAAACCCCTTGGTCTATTGGTATAGAAAGATGTTCCAAGACCAGAGCTCCACCGTCTGGCAATAAAGTATGTGAGTTGTCCGGTAGCCAATGTGTCTGCTGAGCATGTTTTCAGTGCTGCTGGAGCAGGTGTCACTGTTAGAATTACAAGTTTATCACCTCAAACGTGGAGAGATTGGCCATGATTAAAATGATCCCAACACTTCATGCCACATAATTACACTGTGCCCGAAACACCATAGTAGGAGGATGAAGGCAATTGGTCAAACTCAAGTGCCTTAGATGACCAACTTCCTTTCAAACCCCGAGAGTCTGAGGATGAACTCCACTTCCCTGACTGAGTAGACCACCATAGAACTTTCACATTATTGTCAAACTGCTTTGCCAAAAAGGCATGGGTACACACTTTTATAAGCGGATTAAAAAACAAGCTGCATCAAAAGGCAGTAGTGCAAAGTAACCAGTTTCAGGCACAAAGTAAAATAATAGTTTGCCTTTAATTTTTCTTAACAATAAAAGTAAACCCACGCTCTCTACCCAAAACAGGCCCCCACTCCCCCCAAACAACCCCCATTCCAAAACCAATGTCAAAAACTGCCTAAAATGTCCAAAGAAATCTGGAAAAGTCTGTTTCCTTCCCAATTCCCACCCTTTTCACCCACAATAAAGTCCCTCCCACCAAATTAAAAAAAGGCATCAGAGGGCTTCTCATATGTGGGTTTGAAGGCTTCTTACCTCATGGCACAGAAGCATCAGCAGGTGGCATTGGAAGCCATCTGAGTAGGAGGAGGTAGCAGTGGTGGTTTGGAGGCAGCTCTGGTGATGTTGCTGCCTGGATAGAGGCACTGGCGGCTGGAGGTACTGAGGCCCTGTGCACTGGAAGCTTCCTCCTGTTGTTTCTCCTCCAGAGCCACCTGCTGGTGATATTCATTCCAGATGGCCACCATCCATTGCCGCTGCAGCTGGGCTGCTATCTCCCTCTGTGATGGTGGACCAGCAGGAGTAGGTAGATCAATAAGGATTTTTTTTTTTTTTAAAGACAAATTTCAAATAATGTTCAGTGAAAACACTTTTTTTAATTATTATTTTTACAAGTGAAAATTTACATTACATACATTCGTGCGACTCGTGACATGACCTTTTACATAAAGACGAGACTTATTACTAATAGCATAGACATTTTTGCATTTGAAACCTTTTAATTTTCCGCCCTCAACTTCCACTCCCCTCACCTTGATTCAACAGAATGTTGGTCATTTTGGCCCATATCCCCTTATATCTTTTCATGATTCACACCTGCTGAATGTACAGTTTTTCTTTAGCCCTGGTTGACTCCATTTTCGCCTGCCATTGTGTATATGTCGGGGGGTTTGTTGATTTCCATGCCTGAAGAATAAGTGATAAAGCTATTAAAGTACCCACTATAATTATTTGTCTACATGAAATTGACAAGTTTATATCCTGGTAATGCCACAGAGAGCCACTAATGAAGTAGGGGCAATCTCATGGCCTATCCAGGAGCTTAACCTCTGAAAAATCAACTCCCAATATTTAACCAAAAATTCACAGGAAAAACACATATGTATCAAATCCCCCTGAAATTTTTGACAGCGTTGATACAGACCTGATGTCTCTGGGTACATTTCTTTTATCTTAGCGGGGTATAGTATAGCAACCACTTAGAAAACAAAGTAATCCTTTTAAAATTAGCCCCTCGAAGCACTTTATACAACACTTCATTATGCTTTCTCCAATGCTGCATCTCTATTTTATATCCTGTCATATTGGCTATTTGCGACAAAAGCTGGGAAATTGTATTAGTTGACTTTACATCCTGAAGTAGTTTGTACCATTTACCAATACCTAATTGATTCTCATAAAAAGCTTGAGCTATGGCTTTATTAGCACCATTGGATACACACTGAACTGAGTATTAGGAGTGCATAATTTGACAATATGAATATTTTTAATTAACTGGAATAACACTTGCCCCCCTTACAGGGAACAGAGTGATCTGAGAAAGGGTTAGCGAGAATTCCTGCTTGATACCATTTTAACATATATGACACTAATATATAGTCAATTCTGGATGCCGTATTATGCCTTTTAGAATAGCATGTATACTCTTTGGCATAAGCGTCATCAGCCCGCCATACGTCCACTAAAGCTAGCTCTTGCATCAATTCAACAAGAAATTTCAAAGGTTTTGGTTTATTTTGTGCTTTGTTCTTGCGTGATGAGTCCCACTGAGTGTCTGGTATCACATTGAAGTCTCCGCCAATTACGAAATACCCTTGAAGAAGAAAAAGATGAGTATATAAGGACTCCATTGAGTTTATGTCATCCTCTATCGGACAATGATAACTCACAAAGTTAACTTCTTTTCCTGCCATACTAGCAGAGACTATTGTCCATCTTGCGTGCAGATCTCGAACAACACTATTAATTCTCCCTGCGAATTGCCTAGAAAATAAAATTGCCACCCCGCACTGCAGTAACTGCCGAAGCATAAAACAAATTGGCTACATATGGCGGGAGCCTAGGCAGCCTAACATTGATCTTGATATGTGTTTCCTGTAGGAGAAGTACCTGCACCTGCGTGGATTCTAACCAACTTATCACGGCTCAAATTGTGCGTTGTTATTAGCCCCATTCAGGAGGCTATTCTTAGTTTAGTTGCCATTCTCTTGCAGAGTGCTAATCTTTACAACCATCCCCCCTCGTCCTAGTACTGTGAATTTAACAAAGTTTTTATCTAGTATTTTCTCTTTATATAAATGATTAATCGTTTAAATATCGCCTGTTTTTTTGTACATGCTCCTTCCTCATCCCCCTAACCCCCATATGATCCCCACTTTAACCCTCCCTCCTGCCCCCCCGGCACCCCTCCCCCTAGTGCCCCAACTATCCTTGCCCCTTACCCCCGTATATTTATTGAGGCCCTTTTCCATCTTGGCCCCTCCCTCCCTTGTGCCCCCTACTGTGCCCCCCCACCTATAGACCTCCCACTGAGAACCCATAACTGATTGCACTGACTTGCCACTCCTAGAGCCTGACTCCCAAGGATGTGCATTCTGGCGGGGGGAAGCGATGAAAATAAAATAAAAAGAAAATAGAGGAATAGAAAGCCCCTTACGCCAGAGCAAGGAGGAACCCACATAAACCGTCTTGCCACAGAAGTCTTATACATCCCCTGCCTCTTTATCTAGTCCCCCTCCTACACAGCTACACCCTCATATCATTTATTTTTCCTCTTCCCCCTTTCTTTCCCCTTCCCCCCCTCATCTATGGCTTATATTACCCCAATATTCATTTTAGGGAGCTTAAAAAATCTTTTGCATCCTGAACCCGCTGAAAAATATACATTTGGCCATTCCTCAAAACTTTCAATTTTGCTAATTGTACTATCCCAGCCGGTGCCCCCAGTTTTTTAAAGTCATCAATCAGATTCACAAATTCTCGTCGCCGTTTGGCCGCTGAAGCCGACATATCTGGAAACACTCGAAAGCTAAATAGATCTCCAGACTTGAAAGTTCTCTTCTTAAGTGCTTGTGTAAGAATTTGTTCTTTGATCCGAAAGTCCCCAAAATTTACTAGAATAGTATGAGTATATTTTACGTTAGTAGGACGCACAAACGGTACCCTGTGGGTTGCATTATGGAGAGGTCTACGCCCGTCTTAGCTACATCCGGGAGAATTGAGTTGCGTATGAGATCTGAGACTATCTCGGAAACTGATGATGCTGCTTCCAGATCTTCCGGGATCCCTACAAATCTAAGATTCGAGCGTCGTGATCTGTTTTCGAAATCCTCAAGCTTGATCTGAAGCTCTTCTAATTCTGGTTGAATCCGTGGTGTAGTTGTTCCTGATTGATTCCCCAAATCCTCCAATTCCGACACCCGCTGTTCAACCTGGGAAATCCTAGTAGATAGCTGGGCAAAATGGGTATTCAAGTGATTGAGCTGATCTTTGGTCTCCTTGTGTGCCACCTCCTGAGATAACGTGATTGCCTGCAGCTCTAGTAAAATCTGTTCCATCCATTCCTCCATTGAACTTGCTTGAAGCCGGTTGGATACTAAAATGCTACTAGAGCTAAAAGTAGAGGAAATTGGATCTCTCTCTAACTCGTTACCATCAAATGTTGCTCCTTGGACAGACGCTAAACCATAATTATCTACTCCACTGCTGGCATTAATTGCGGCTCCCAGCCAAACCCGCAGACTGCTTCCATCTCCCGGAAGCATCAAGTCTTGTCCAAGGCAGTTAGCTTTATTCTTGTTTGCAGCCTTATTAGCATGATCGCCTGCTAGTGAAAATAACAGAAAAAATTGCTTTTCCTTTAGTTGCAAGTTACCATTCGGGATCATGTGAGCAGTAGTATCCGACGACATGAAATTGCCTGAAAGCGCCATTGTATCTACTATGGGGGAGTGGGTTGATGCGTTCATTACTTGTGCAGTGCACCCTGAAATTAAGGGATATGTTTCTTCTGAATTGAGTCCCCCAGACATAGCGGGGTCGATGGGGGTAGAGGGGGCATAAGTTGTGCTGCATCCTGTTTTGCTGCAGAGTCTTTCCAGAGCTCACCTGAGAGCCTTTGCCCAGAGCCTGACCTCTGTCTGCTTGAGGCTGGAGACGAGGTCTTTGACTTTCTTATATAGAGGCACAGTAGCAGTACATTGTTGGTCCCTTAGGACCATTGGAATTTCTGATGTGATTAGTCTTGGGGGTAGGGTGAAGTTTGCCCCGCTCATGCCTCACATAAAAAAAAAAACACTGACTGGCTGCAAGGAATTAAGCCAGAATGACACCAGATTAAAACTAAGGGCCTGGTATAGAGCTTGGTGGATGGGGTTACTGTATCACAAACATGACGGATATCCCGTCTGCAGTATTACGAATCAATGTTATCCAATGGAAATCATAATATGGTGGACAGGATATCTGTCACGTTTGTGAGAGTAACCCGTCCTACAAACTCTAAATCAGTCCCACAGTGATTTTTGTATAGGATTTTGGGGTAAAAAAAATCTAAACAGACACTTTGGGCCAGATGTATCATCAAGGCCATTTGCGATTCGGAAATATCGATTTTTATGAAATCGCTCTTTCCGACTCACAAAGTGCCATGTTTCACATTTGCGAATCGGTAATAGCGATTTCTTAAAAATCGCAAATGCTATTACCGATTCGCAAATTGCGATACTGGCCCCATTCGCAGCTAAGGGCTTGCTCGCCCATATCTGCAAATTTTTTGCATTTCCAAAATTGCGATTTCTGAATCAGAAATCAAAATTTGGGAAATGCAAAACCACAGGGTGCTGGGGGCCTAAGGCCCCCTCTGCTGCACCCCAAAAATTTTGGGGGGGGACATGTAAGGTGCACACATGCCAAAAGGGCATGTGTGCTTTACATGTACAATTTAAAAATGCATTTTTAAATTTGCACATGGTTACCACCAAGTTCAACTTGGTGGTAGTTAGCGATTCCTAAATGCCAAAATCGCATTTAGGAATTGCTTCATACATGTGCTAAGGAATCGCAAATAAGGAATCCTTATTTATGATTTCTAATTTAGAGAGTCGCAATTTGCGACTCTCTAAACAGGGTCTAAATTTTAAGGAATCGCTATTTTAGCGATTCCTAAAAATTGTGTTCAGAATGTATTTCATACATTCTGAAATGGCATTTTGCATTCGCAAACGGGCATTCGCACCGTTTGCGAATGCAAAATGCTTTCATACATCTGGCCCTTTGTGTGTAAAAAAAATAAATGATCCCTCATTAATGAGTAAGGTATTATGCACAATGCAGCACAAGTATTCTTGTGCTAAATTAATGGAGACATGTTAGTACATCAGGCACTTTGCTATTCTCTGCAGTCTGCAGCTGGGGCAGCTGTAATGGACAATTTATTATCTTACTTTAATTCTAATGGTCCTGCTCTTTTCCAGCTGCCTTTCAATTCTACCCTGATGCCAGCCAACCAGCCATCACCACCGATGCCAACAACGCAGCCCTCAGCCTCACACAGTGGATCACCAACTGTGCCGACAACCTCGCCCCTCTCAGAAGCCACCCAATAGAGACCAACATCAGGAAACCCCTCTGGTTCACGGACGCCCTCAAAGAATCCAAGAAATCCTGCCGTACCCTCGAAAAAACCTGGCGCAAAGAACACACCGCATAAAACATGTCAGCCCTCAAGATCGCCACCCGTGAACACCACCAGCTGATCCGCTCCACCAAAAGGGCATCTTTCAAAGAGAGACTTGACAACAACACCTACAACAGCAAAGAACTCTTCAACATCGTCAAAGAGCTCTCCAACCCCACCGCCAGCCCCAACACCATCACGCCCTCACAAGAACTCTGCAAATCCCTCGCCACTTTCTTCCAACGAAAGATCATCGACCTACACAACAGATTCGGACCCCAGACCCCGCCGCCCACCACTGAACCAACAGCCCCAGCCACTACCCTCAACGCCTGGACCCCCATCAGCTCCGAAGAGACCAGAATCACCATGAACACCATCCACTCCGGCTCCCTCTCGGACCAGTGCCCCCATCACATCTTCAACAAAGCTGACACCATCATCGCCCCCTATCTCCAGAGCATCACCAACAGCTCGTTCGCATCTGCCACCTTCCCCGAGATCTGGAAACACGCGGAAGTCAACGCTCTCCTGAAAAAACCCACGGCTGACCCCAACGACCTGAAGAACTTCCGCCCATCTCCCTTCTCCCCTTCCCAGCCAAGGTCATCGAGAAGTCCGTCAACAAGCAACTGACCAACTTTCTTGAAGATAACAACCTGCTCGACCCCTCCCAATCAGGTTTTCGAGCCAACCACAGCACGGAAACCGCCCTCATCGCAGTCCCCGACGACATCAGAACCCTGATGGACAACGGAGAAACAACCGCCCTCATCCTCCTGGACCTCTCGGCTGCCTTCAAAACCGTGTGCCATCGCACCCTAATAACCCGCCTCCGCTCCACTGGAATCCAAGGTCAGGCCCTGGACTGGATCATCTTGTTCCTCTCTGACCGAACCCAAAGAGTCTGCCTCCCGCCCTTCCGCTCAGAACCCACCGAGATCATCTGCGGCGTTCCACAAGGCTCTTTGCTCAGCCCTACCCTCTTCAATATTTACATGAGCCCCCTCGCCAACATCGCTCGCAAACACAGCATCAACATCATCTCCTACGCCGACGACACCCAGCTGATACTCTCCCTCACCAAAGACCCAGCCACCGCCAAAGCCAACCTGCAGGATGGAATGAAAGATGTCGCAGAATGGATGAAGCTCAGCCACCTGAAGCTGAACTCAGACAAGACGGAGGTCCTCATCCTCGGACACTCCCCGTCCGCCTGGAACGACTCTTGGTGGCCCACGGCCCTGGGCACCGCACCAACCTGTGTAGACCACGCACGCAACCTCGGATTCATCCTGGACCCCCTCCTCACTATGACCAAGCAAGTCAACGCCGTCTCGTCTTCTTGCTTCCACACCCTTCGCATGCTCCGGAAAATCTTCTGTTGGATCCCCGCCGAAACAAGAAAAACTGTTACCCACGCCCTCGTCACAAGCCGCCTGGACTACGGAAACACTCTTTACGCAGGAACCAACGCAAAGCTACAGAAACATCTTCAGCGCATACAGAACGCCTCCGCACGCCTCATCCTCGACATACCACGCCACAGCCACATATCCGCCCACCTGAAACACCTGCACTGGCTCCCGTCAACAAAAGGATTACCTTCAGGCTCCTCACCCACGCACACAAAGCCCTCCACAAAAGGGGCCCCGAATACCTCAACAGACACCTCTCGTTCCACACGCCCACCCGTTAGCTTCGCTCAGCCAGCCTCGCTCTCGCCACCGTCCCTCGTATCCGCAGAACCACCGCTGGAGGTAAATCCTTCTCCTACCTGGCAGCCAAGACATGGAATTCCCTTCCCGTTCACCTAAGAACCACCCAGGACCACCTCGCCTTCAGGAGGCGCCTCAAGACTTGGCTCTTCGAGCAGCAGTAACCCCACCCCTAGCGCCTTGAGACCCTCCCGGGTGAGTAGCGTGCTCTATAAATGCCTTGATTGATTGATTGATTGAAAGAGGCCGATGAATAATAATAATACTACATCACACACATCACATATAATGCAGATATCCTGTCTGCCATAAGTAGACAGTGGGAAAAATGATGTACTGGGGATAGGGAATGGAACAGGAAATAGGTTTTTTTTGGCACATTCATCACAGGGTATCCCATATACCAAATTCTAAATCAGGCACTTAGTCCCACTTCACTCCATGGCCTCACCCTCAACCAGAAATTATTTTCAATAAGTACCTTCTCTTGGCAGTAAAAAAAACGTATTCTACTGCAGGATAAGCTAGAGGGATTAGGGTAGATAGAAGGTTCGCTAAGCAATAGAGTGTTGTCAGTGATCATCATCGTGCTAAGCCTTGTCTTAGTCAGTCACTGTAATTGACAAATGACAAAAGGGAAAAAAAATTACAGGTGTAAATCTGTTATGGAAGCCACAAGGTAGTTATAATTAGGGCCTAGTTTCTATAGATTTTTTTTTTTTACTTGCCTATTTCTTTGGTGCTGGCTGATGAATCTTCACAAATATATATTTTTTTTAATCACTGGTCACGTCAGCTGCTGTCTGGAACGTTTTATGGTGATCAGTGAAGCAGGGGTGAGAAAAAGGGGGGTCCCAAAATGCTTTTTCTACAATCATTTTTCCATATGGATTTTGAATAGTGATAGCGCCAAAACTACAGGACGGAAATACATCAAATTTGGCATAAAGTTAGGTCCTGGTCCAGAAAGCAACCTTTTTGCGATTTGATGTGAATCCCTTCAGTGGGTTTCATGTAATTAATTGGAAAACAAATTTGCCTAAGCCCCGTTCCTAATTTCCTGAATTTCATTTACATTTGGAACTAGTACTAATGCATTGCAACAAAGGATGTTTGCTTCTCCTCAACCCCCTTTGATGGGCCAATGACCTCAGTCTCCCTTTACAAGTCATAGATTCATACTACACATTAGTAGGAGATTTGGACTCTAGTGAGCTTTACAAAGAAAGACATAGAAAATGCTAACTCACTGACATTATATTTAGAACCACTATCTCAGTGACAGGACAGAGGAGTCAGCCCAAGTGAGTGCCGATGAGTATGATTAGGTAACGATGAGAACCTGAACAGCTCATGCTGGATCATATAATATTCGAGGTGTAAATTTAACTTACCTCTGAGAGTGAGAAGCATGCCTTTTGATTTTTTTTTTTAGCATTGTAGAATGTTACAAATAAACAATTACTCACTGAGCCCTGCAACCTTGACACCCAGCAGGTTGAGCAGGTCCTGTTCCCTGTCCAACAGGTCCGCCCGGTGGTGGGCCAGCTAGGACATGGTGCGCAGAACCCCAGTGGTCGGGAGCATGCACCGGTGCAATCTCCGCCACTGCAGCTGACATTCCTGCAGGGTGTACCCCCCTCCCAGGCCTGCTGCCTGCTGCCAGCATGGAGAGGAGGATGCTCTGCACATAAAAAACAACTGGGGCCACCACCACCTCAGAAAAAATGGGCTGGGACTTCACCCCTTGGCATTGACAAAAAAGTCACAGTAAAAGTAAGAAAACATAAAAAAAAAACATAAAAGACAAAGACACAAACTTATAAGAAAAGCTAAATGAGGGGTGGGTGAGTGGGAAAGGGGGAGGGTTGAAGAAGAGGAAAAAAACAGGCTCAGTACCATAAAATAACAGAAAAAAGGTAAACACAATGGCTGCGCCAATGCGGGCTCCGTGGTGCTGTTCACACTGAATTTTCAGTTCAGCGTGGAAAGTGGTATTGGCTTAAAAAAGCTGTGGGAACCGGTGGACGAGCAGTCTTCCATGCATTTGCGGAGTTACGCAGAATCTCGCTGAGTTTTTTCTGCACTGCACATAATTCTACAGAGCAAAAATCCAGGAGCTCTGCCCAGGCCTTGTAGTTTAGTTTAGTTTTAGGAGGTACCCAAGGCAAAAGATCTTGACCTTTGGAGAATGATAGTATGAACTTGCAGATGAACTTTGCTTCATTTGTGATTAGTTTTTGTGAAAGGATTGCAACCCATAAATCATGGCATTTGGAAGGACACTTCAGAGGTTTGTTTAAAAATCATTTGTGTACACTCATAGCAGTTTCGTTATTAGAGAATTAATTGTGTAACAGATGTTTTGTCAGGAAACTTTATTTTCTCTCAAGGATCCTTGACATAGAGATGGGCGTAAACACACTTATTGACAATTTGAGTGTATTTTCTGTTCACACACTACAAGGGTATGTTTAGTTTGCAGATTGCCATATTTGAGGAATGCTATTGACAAGAGATAGCTGAGAAAATGGATGTAAATCAACAGTTACAGCAATGTTCCCATTTAGAGAATTTTCCTATTTACAATCATAAGCTTAGTAAAATACTGTTCTTTTATTTTAAATTACCACTGAAGAGGGACTACAAAATTAACACTCCAGTGAGACATACATCTGAACTAGCTGCCTTTTTTCTCTTCCCAAATCCCTCTCCACCCGGGACTCCGGCATGGTACCATTTAATTCCTGTTAAGCAGTGGCTTCTGGTAGGGCAAGTTGGAAAGTACTGCGGAAGGTATGGTGTCCCTATAAGATAGGTGTATCTGAATTTGTGACACTGACTGAGAGGTGAGAGTTGAGAAGGACTTCTTCAACATAGACTTTAAAATGATCAATGGTGTCAGTCTTCAATGGAAGCCTCAATTTCTTAAAATGAACATGTGCCTGAGTTCTAAATAGTGGCTGCAACATTTCTCCTCATACAGTGGCCAGAAAATCACAGCATTTGGTCTCAAGAGACCAGCCAATCAGAGTGCTTCATTTGTCATTTTTCCCCCCAGCCCAGTCGTGGGCACAAGAATACACCACACACTGACTTCGTAATTCACTTATTTACTCATCAGTGTACACCATGTAACTAATTCTCAAAATTCCAATATCCATTAAAGATCATGCACTGACACCTTCCAGATTAATTACATAGGTGGTCATTACAACATTAGCGGTAAAAGCTGCTTACCGCCGTGCAGAAGACCGCCAACACACCGCTGCGGCCGCGGAAATCCACAACAGCTATTGTGACCCACAGCATGGAATCTGCCAAAATTCAGACACCCACACAAGTCCGCCACACCAAAGGTCAGTGATAAACTGGCAAAAACAAAACCTCCACCGCCACGTCAATAGAAATATGCCCACACTGTCACGACACACAAATCCACGTGGCGGTCTTTCAACCGTGGTATTCCATTGGCGGTACACACCGCCGCGCTCAAAATACACACACATTTACAAAACACAGCCACATTGGACAATTCGAAATACACACACCTGATACACATACACACACCACTCCCACACACCCAATACAATATAAAACACACACCCACATTACCCACAAACCCCTAAGACAACAATTGAGAAAGAAGCACACAGAGAGACACCACCATCAACAATACTTGCATCCACAGGCACACCAGACCATCACCCACATAACTTCCACACACCTCACACAACACCCCACTACATATCAGCACACTTATCACCACACACACCACCCCACACATCACCCACACCACCCCATGGCACAGCAAAGACACCCCAGGTTCTCGAAGGAGAAACTCAGGGTCATGGTGGAGGAAATCGTCCAGGTAGGGCCACAGCTATTCGGATCACAGGTGCACCACACCTCCATTGCAACGAAGATGGAGCTATGGCGAAGAATAGTGGACAGGGTCAACGCAGTGGGACAGCACCCAAGAAATCGGGATGACATCAGGAAGAGGTGGAACGACATACTGGGGAAGGTGCGTTCCGTGGTCTCAAGACACTACCTTGCTGTTCAGCGGACTGGCGGCGGACCCCCACCTCCTCCCCCACAACTAACAACATGGGAGGAGGAGGTCTTGGCGATTCTGCATCCTAAGGGCCTCGCAGGAGTAGATGGCGGAATGGACTCTGGTAAATCAAATCTTAACTATTACATCCCCCACCCTACCTGCATGCCAACACATACCCCCACCCTCACCCTCACCCCCATCACTCCAACTCCTCACAAATGTCCCAACATCACAAACCACACATCCCAACACCAAGCCCTTCATGCAACACCAAAGCATGGACACCCATCACCAAAGCATGCCCACTGCACAAACATATACACCCCCCTAAACCATCATCACACAAGGTCCCACACAGGAATGCAAGCACTGGGGTACACGGTCACCCACCCATTGCACACCATGGCACACACAGATGTAATAAACATCCTTTTATACCCCTGCAGGACCCCTACCCAACGTCACCGGGCAGGAGGGTCCACACATGTCCACACCACCAACAGAAGAGGCCCACAGTGATGACAGCAGCTCTGTCCAACTGGATCTAGATGACCAGCCCGGCCCATCGGGGACCTCGGGACAGTCGGTTCCCTTTACACAGTCACAGGCCACTACAGAGCTTCCCCCCTCTGGAAACACCAGTACAGCACCCACACAGCCGCCCTATACTTCTGTCCCCAGGACACGTCAATCAGCAGTGTGTCCACCACTACAGGGAACCCAGGCTAACCCACCAACCCAACAACAACATGGACCTGGGGGCAGTGGTAGTGGGCACACAGTCCAGGGGACAGAGGACCAGGAACACAGGGGAACTGAGAGGGCTGCTGTGCGACAGGGGGAGGACAGGCCAAGGGAACCCACTCTCCATGAGGCCCTCTCCTCCATCATGGGAGCCTACCACCACTCCCAGGAGACGATGGCAACAGTACTGGCCAAGTTTCAGGAGACCCAGCGCCTGCAGGAGGAACAGTATTTGGGCTTCAGGGAGGAACTCAGATCCATCAATTCCACCCTGGGCACCATCGTAGGGGTGCTGAAGGAAGTACTCAACACCAGGAGGGACACTGTGGCACAACAAGGGGCCCCTCACACTAGCATGGACGATGAACTGCCCACCACCTCCGCCGGCGCTTGTGGACAGGAGGCACCGCCACAGGACCACCACACCAGCACCCCACCCCCTGCAGAGGGAGAACCACCCCGCAAACGGTCCCTGAGATTCAGGACAAAGACAGAGAACAATGCCAAGACCCCCATCAAAAAATGAGACCACCCTGAATGTCATCCTTCTGTCCCACTTTGTCACCCTGTCCATCCTTAAACTGCCCCAGCTCCACTTCCTATGCCCATTTGGGCAATGCACCTGTGAGACTAATAGACTGGACTCTGCCATGGACATTCCTCCACCATCACCCCTCACCATTTTGCAGTCCCCTCCAATATTTTGCACTTAAATAAACACCCTTGAAGCACAAAACAATCTGGAGTCAGTCTGTGATTTACGAATAGTGTATTAGCAATTACTGTGGCAAAAAGCTCTTTCAATTGTAATGTCAACATACCTATGTCACACGGCTCTAGTCGATGAGGAATCAAAGCAGATGACACACAGGGGGACCCACATCTGTGAAATCGTAAGGGAAAGTGACAACTCAGTGACCATACACTGGGTGAAAACGACAGACATTTGATAGGTAGTAGTGTTAAAGCACATGTAGTAGGCAGGTTTGTATTCTTACCTGTGTCTCACTGGAAATATTGCAGGATCACCGAGTCCCTGTTGTCCATGTCCTCTTCTTCTGCTTCCTCGTCTTCACTGTCCACAGGCTCCACAGCTGCAACAACACCGCCATCTGGACCATCCTCCTGTAGAAAAGGCACCTGTCGTGGCAAAGCTAATTTGTGAAGCATACAGCAGGCCACGATGATCTGGCACACCTTCTTTGGTGAGTAAAATAGGGATCCACCTGTCATATGGAGGCACCTGAACCTGGCCTTCAGGAGGCCGAAGGTCCGCTCGATTATCCGCCGTGTTTGCCCATGGGCCTCATTGTAGCGTTCCTCTGCCCTTGTCCTGGGATTCCACACTGGGGTCAGTAGCCATGACAGGTTGGGGTAACCAGAGCCACCTGCAAATGGCGAGGGACAACTGTTAGACACACACTAACCTGTAGGGATAACCCCAGACAACCATTCCCACTGTCTTGCTTCCAGGTGCTCACCTAATAGCCACACACAGTGCCTCTGGAGTTGCCCCATCACATAAGGGACGCTGCTATTCTGCAGGATGTAGGTGTCATGCACTGAGCCAGGGAACTTGGCATTCACATGGGCGATGTACTGGTCTGTCAAACATACCATCTGCACATTCATCGAATGATAACTCTTCCGGTTTCTGTACACCTGTTCACTCCTGCGGGGGGAGGGACCAAAGCCACATGCGTCCCATCAATGGCACCTATGATGTTGGGGATATGTCCCAGGGGATAGAAATCACCTTTCACTGTAGGCAAATCCTCCACCTGAGGGAAAACGATGTAGCTCCGCATGTGTTTCAGCAGGACAGACAAAACTCTGGACAACACATTTGAAAACATAGGCTGGGACATCCCTGATGCTATGGCCACTGTTGTTTGAAATAAGCCACTTGCAAGGAAATGGAGCACAGACAGCACCTGCACTTGAGGGGGGATTCCTGTGGGATGGCGGATAGCTGACATCAGGTCTGGCTCCAGCTGGGTACACAGTTCCTGGATTGTGCACGGTCAAGCCTGTATGTGATGATCATATGTCTTTCCTCCATTGTCAACAGGTCCACCAGCGGTCTGTACACCGGAGGATGCCGCCATCTCCTCACATGTCCCAGCGGACGGTGCCTATGAAGGACAACAGTGAGCACAGAGTCAAACAACTCAGAGGTACGTACCCACAGCTTACACAGAACACGAATCCTAATCCGAAACGTGGCCTGTATGTGTGTTGAGTCTAGGCCTAGGTATGTGTGACGCAGTTAAAACTGAAGCCATGTGGGCCCCTGAAATGGCGGCTGCCTGACCTCTAAAGTGGGACAATGTGATGTGAGGTAACTGCGCTGGCGTTGTACACCGTCGCGGTAGGCGGTCGAAGACCGCGGCGCAATGCTGCATTGGTTAACATTGGACCCTATGGGTCCCAGGAGCCAATTTTCTATCGATACCTGATCTTCGACAGGAGAGGACCTACACTGCAAGTGCTGCTGTAACCTCGGTCTGGAAGAGACAATGGCTCGATTGTCTGGGGAAAGGGCCCCTGCCTTCACTTCGGAGGAGTTGGAGAAACTCGTGGGACAGGGTTCTCCCCCAGTACACGCTACTCTATGGTCCTCCAGACAAGCAGGTAAGTACACTGGGAGCATGCTGTATGGGCTATGCCTGTGTGGAGTGGGGTGGATGTAAGAGGGGGGGAGATTGCAGCGTGCATGAAACGACGGTGAGTGCATGTGCCACATGGCAAGAGTAGGGATGGGGGCCAATGACTGTGACGGTGCAGTTGGTAATAAGTTTCTCTTCCTCCTGTACAATTCATGTAGGTCAGCGCCCACCAGAACAAAGATATTTGGCTTGCCATCGCCAAGGACGTCCGGACCCTGGGGGTCTACCACAGACGGAGCACCCACTGCCGGAAAAGATGGGAGGACATTCGCCGCTGGAGCAAGAAGACAGCAGAGGCTCAGCTGGGGATGGCCTCGCAACGTGGGAGGGGTGCCCGTCGCACCATGACCCCCCTGATGTTCAGGATCCTGGCGGTAACGTACCCGGAGTTGGATGGGTGCTTGAGGGCATCACAGCAGCCACAAGGGGGTGAGTACACTCTCATCCTGCTGATTTTGCGTACAGTGGAGGTGTCTGGGTGGGGGAGGTGGGCTGTGGGTTTCCTCCACTCCCAAACCCCCTCCAGCTACCCGTCCCAGTGTCTCCCAAAAACTTTTCCTGTCCAACCTTGACCTCTTTCCCACACCTCCCCACCCCGTCCGTCTCCTAGGGCCCGACTCTCCAGGTCCCAACCTAGCACCTCAGCCACAACATCTCTGGGACCAGTGGTGCCTGTAGTCACCGGAATCTGGAGTGCACCGGCCACCAGGGCAGCCAGTGTGGCATGGAGCCATAGCACGGACAGTTCCCCACCTGTCAAGCATCAAAAGTTGGCCAGTGCCCGGCGGGAGAGGGGGAAGACTCCAGCCACCAAAGCCGCTCCCAGGGGTCCCGGTGGGAGTGTGGAGTCAGCTGCGAAACCTTCCAAGGTGGGGAAGGGCCACAAGAAACCCGGAAATTCTGGGAAGAGCAGCACGGCGGAGGAGACCGCCATCATCCCCGCTGCCCAGGAGGCCACCGCCATTATGCCCGCTGCCCAGGAGGCCACCGTCATCATCCCCGCTGCCCAGGAGGCCACTGCCAGCACCTGCCCTGCTGCCCAGGAGGCCACCACCAGCACAAGCCCCGCTGGGCTAGAGAGGACTGCCAGCACAAGCTCCGCTGGGCTAGAGAGGACCGCCAGCACACGCCCCGCTGGGCTAGAGAGTACCGCCAGCACAAGCCCCGCTGGGACAGAGAGGACCGCCAGAACAAGCCCTGCTGGGACAGAAAGGACCGCCAGCAGCTGAGTCACTGCAAAGGAGCCCGCCGCCTCAAGCACCACTGAACAGGGCACCGCCGCTACAAGCACCGCTGAACAGGGCACCGCCGCCTCAAGCACCTCTGAACAGGGCACCGCCGCCTCAAGCACCGCTGAACAGGGCACCGCCGCCACAAGCACCGCTGAACATGGCACCGCCGCCTCAAGCACTACTGAACAGGGCACCGCCGCCACAAGCACCGCTGAACAGGGCACCGCTGGCCCATGAGCGCCAAGGGCACTGACGCTACTGAGTCTGTCACGAGCAGGATGAAGCACTCTGGGCACAGACCCCCCTACAGAAACAGTGGATATTGCCATCCACTACCTCTGTCCTTAGCAGGATGAAGCACTCTAGGCCCCATGCCCCCTCCAGAACCAGCAGAGAGATACATCCACTACCTCTGTCCTTAGCAGGATGAAGCACTCTGGGCACCATGCCCCCTCCAGAACCAGTGGAGAGATACATCCACTTCCTCTGTCCTTAGCAGGATGAAGCACTCTGGGCACCATGCCCCCTCCAGAACCAGTGGAGACTGTCATCCACTACCTCTATCCTTAGCAGGATGAAGCACTCTAGGCACCATGCCCCCTCCAGAACCAGTGGAGACTGTCATCCACTTGAGAGACTGTGGCTTTGCACTCCCCAGGGTGGAACAGTGGGCAACCCACCCACTGTATAGACTTCAGAGACTGTGGCTTTGCACTCCCCAGGATTGATTAGTGGACAAACCACCCACTGGAGAGACTTGAGAGACTGTGGCTTTGCACTCCCCAGGATTGAACAGTGTGCAAACCGCCCACTGAAGAGACTTGAGAGACTGTGGCTTTGCACTCCCCAGGATTGCACAGTGGGCAAACCACCCACTGTAGAGACTTGAGAGACTGTGGCTTTGCACTTCCCAGGATGGAACAGCGGGCAAACCACCCACTGTATAGACTTGAGAGACTGTGGCTTTGCACTCCCCAGGATTGAACAGTGGGCATGTGGCCCCCTCGTGGATTTGGCATTGTGCACTCAACCGGCTGAGGTGCCCCCTCTTGCCCTCCCCCTGAGGTGCCTGTTTTCTTGCTCTCTGATGCCCCTGCAGTGTTCTCTCCATCATGGTTGGGCATCTTTTGTGGGCCTCGCCCATACCCTGTGGGCCCAGTGTTCCAGGGACTTCATTGGAGCACTACCAGGACTACTAAGCCTGGTGTATATTTTGTTTATGGTGTATATATATATTTTTGCGTACTTGATTTTAATATATTTCAATGGTTACACTCATTTCCTTTTGTCTTTCCATTCTTCCGGGGGGTTTGGGGGTGTAACTATAATGTATAAATATGTATTAGTGTGTGTGTTGTAGTGGGTGAGGGTGGGGGTGTTGCATGTGTGTGTCCCTGTTTTTTCCCTCCCCCCTCCCCTGTGTCGTAGGTGCAGTACTCACCGTTGTCTTCGCCGCCGGCATTCGTGCTCTTGGTAGAGGAGCAAGAAGATGAGGGCTGGCAGGAGGTGCAGCTCGGGTTCCATGGCATCCGGATTCCTCGTGGGGTGTGTAGAGGTGAGCGTTTTCCATTCGAAGTCCTGTTTCCGCTGTGTTTTTGTCCGTGGTGAATCCGCCCCGAAAAAGGTGGTGGATTGGTAGGTTGCGATACTGTGGGTGGTACTTTGTCTTCCGCCTGTCTGTTGGCGGTGACCGCCAAGCTGTTTGTCTGTACCCCGTGGCGGTCTGAGTGTTAAAGTGGCTGTCTTTGTTGGCGGTTTCCGCCACTGTCGTAATTCCATTTTTTTTACCGCTGGACTGTTGGCGGTCTTACCGCCGCTTTAATACCGTCCGCCAGGGTTGTAATGACCCCCATAATGTCCTTCATAAGTCTGCCTCTAGTCAAGGGGTCCTAACGCTTACAGTTCTAAAACACTACATCACCCCCTTGTCAAATAAAAAGAAACAAGCAAAAAATACAAACATGTAGCAGCATTACATTCCTTCGATCAGCCATCTAGGTGTTTGTACAGTTTGGCCAGATAGTGTGGTTTGAGGTGTGAGGTAGTTGACCTGTACCAGAAGGTCGCCCCTGGAGATACAGAGTCTCATGTTTGATCATAATCCTCAGGTGGGGCAGTTTCCTCTAAATCCACAGGGAATGATGATGATTGACAAGACAGATGTCTGAAGTGGGATGAGTCCCTTGTGATGGATTTGCTGCGACGATGCTCCATTATCACATGCCTGTTTCATGCCACAACCTTTAAAGGTTCAGCATCAAATGGAGGATCTGTCTTTCGCTTTTGTTCGACGAGAACCAAATCGCCTTCCTCATCACAACCCCTCAGGTTTGACGACATTGATCAGCATACGTCTTCATCTCCTGCTTCTGAGCAGAGTGTCAGGATACTTCAATTCGATTTCCTCAGAAGCAGAAGATAACTCCTCAGTCCCGACCCGAGCTACTCACAACGAATATTAATCCTTTGTGCGGAGTACCCTGGAGGGGGAAAGGGGAATGGGATGGTAGAGAGACTGCCACAGAGATGATGAACGCCAGAAATCAGTCTGCCTCTTCACATCTAAGATTGGATACAGCACCTGCAAGAGTCACAGTCGCAATTACTAGGGACATACAACATCAGTTTTTCACTTTCTACTCTCAACACTTAATTCTCTTTAATTCTATTATTTCTTCACTCACCCTGAGTTCTCTGTAGCCTTGCTTCTCTCTATAAATTATAGCTCTTCTTAAAAAAATGCTTATTACTGATTCTGGAAGAACTTCTCAACCTTTGTTAGAGATTGGTTTTATGTTGCTATATATATATATATAGTTGGTGATAATGCGTTCTTCAAATCAGCTGATGTTATTTAATTTCTCCTGTCTTATTGTGACTTCTGTCAATACTTGAATTTGTAAATGCTTGTTTATTTAAGTTCGTTTCTCCTTTCTTACTTCGACATTTGTTGATAACTTGTATTTGTAAATGTTTGTTTATTACCGTTAGTTTCTCCTTCCTTACTTCGACATCTGTCGATAACTTGTAGTTGTAAATGCTTGTTTATTTAAGTTTGTTTCTCCTTCCTTACTTCGACATCTGTCGATAACTTGTAGTTGTAAATGCTTGTTTATTTAAGTTCGTTTCTCTTTTAAACTCTATTTTGGTTTATTACCATTGAATTTGTAAATGCTTATTTGTTAACAGTTCGTTTCTCCTTTAAACTTGGCCTTTGTTTATAACCTTGACATTTGTAGATACTTGCTCTTTTAAAGTTCGTTTTTTCTTTGACTTTAATATCTTAAACAAGAACCTTGTAAACATAAGGTTAATTCATACATTAACTCTGTAGCCTTGCCGACTTCCACGGGAACGGTCTACTATCAAACTCTTCGAATAAACCTTGACAATATTTATCCGTTTTCTGCAATATAATCTTCAAATGTAATTTTACCTCACAGTAGTTTCTGTTCTGAAGCGCGCTCTCTCTCCACACAGCTGATTCCTGTCAGACCTCAGTTGAAGTGCAAGGCTTCCAGCTGGAGAGCTCGTAACCTAGCAACCAACCGATTGCAAGACTGGAACTGTAACTAACCTTCAGGACTCACAGCGGCCATCTTGGATCTTCTCTTCTTGATTCTTCCTTTGAAATAAGCGCAAGATTACTCTGCAAACCTTCTTCCAGTTTGGGCTTTGCTGTCCCCACTGTGGATATCTCTTTGCTTTTCTCATGCACTTCTTTGATTTGACTTGGCAAGTTTGTGTGGTCATGACAGTACTCCCCCTCAAGGAACAGTTCTCCAATTTAGGTTTGCTTGGGTAGGTTCTATGAAAGTTTCTCACTAATCTTGAAGCATGTACATACTCGTGCGGCTCCCAGGATCGTTCCTCTGGACATAACCTTTCCAATCAATTAGATAATAAAGCTGGCCATTACGGATTTTGGAATCTAAGATTTGATTGACCTCATACTCTTCTGCAGAGCTAATCTGGATAGGAATTGGAGGGGAGTTTTGACGTAAATTTGGAGGACTGTTCTTTAAGAAGGAGACATGGAAAACAGGATGTATCTTTAGATGAGCTGGCAACTGCAATTTAACTGCCACTGGATTGATCATCTTGTCAACTTTGAATGGGCCTATAAATCGTGGCTGAAATTTGCGATATCCTTTGAGACGTAAATGACGAGTGGATAACGAAACTTTGGGCCAGATGTAGCAAAGTTGGAAATTGCGACTTGCAATTTGTGAGTCGGAGCGAATCGCAAATTGCAAGTCGCAATTTCCAATGCAGAACGGTGTCTCAGACACCATCTGCGACTCGCTATGGGGTCGAAATGACCCACCTCATTAATATTCATGAGGTGGGTCGCAAATTGCGGCCCCATAGCGAGTCTAGGCACTCGCAAACATGGAGGCCTGCTGTCGTCAGCAGACCTCCATGTTCGTGAGTGCTTTATCAATAAAGCAGTTTTTTTTTAAAGTGTAGCCCGTTTTCCTTAAAGGAAAACGAGCTGCACTTTAGAAAAAAAACGAAACCTTTAGTTTCGGTATTTTTTCAGGGCAGGTAGTGGTCCTTTGAACCACTATCTGCTGTGAAAAAATTGTTTTGGGTCCATTCGCAAAGAGGAAGGGGTCCCATGGGAACCCCTTCCAATTTGCGAGTGAGTTATCATCCACTTGAAGTGGATGGTAACTGCGATACCATTTGCGACCGCATATTTCCAATTTTGGAAATGCGCATACGCGGTCACAAATGGTATTGCATGCCACTCCGAATCGCAAATAGGAAGGGAACACCCCTTCCTATTTGCGATTCTGAAATGCATATTGCGAGTCGGTCCAGACTCGCAATATGCATTTCTGCATAGCAAAGAGGCATTTGCACCTCGCAAACTGCGATTTTCGCCGTTTGCGAAGCGCAAATCCTTTGCTACATCTGGCCCTATGTCTCCTTTCGAATAAATGGGGCTCTCTCTTCTTTTTCTATCAGCCTGAGTCTCATATGAGTCTTTTGCTTGAATGATGTTTTTTCTAGCCCTAACTAACGTGGTCTGCAAATCCCTAACCATCTCTTCTACTGCAGGCACTGAATCATCTTCTTTACCCAACATTACATTAGGATGTCTACCATGGTTCAGATAAAAGGGGGTGAACCCAGTGGTGGAATGAACAGCATTATTGTAAGCAAATTCAGCTGCCCACATCAACTCGGGCCATTCCTTCTCTTTATCGAATAAATTGAGTCTTAAATACTGTTCTAACTCTTGATTCACTCTCTCTGTTTGCCCATCGGTTTCAGGATGGTAACTGGTAGAGTAACGAGAATCAATTCCTAATCTTTTACTAAAGGCCTTCCAAAAGCGAGAAACAAATTGGGACCCCCTGTCTGAAACTAGAATTTTTGGGATACCATGGGCGCGTACTATGTGTTGTGTAAACAACTGTGCAACCTGTGGGGCTCGAGGGATTTCTTTCAAAGGAATGAAATGCGCCATTTTAGTGAAAGTGTCTACAAAAACTAGGATAGTGTTAAAACCTTGGCTACTAGGGAGGTCCACTATAAGATCCATAGTAACAGTATGCCAGGCATGGGGTGCAGTGGGCAAAGGTCTTAACAGACCTTGTGAAGCTGTTCTATTTGATTTCCCTCTTTGACATTTGTCACAAGTTGACACATATTGTCTTATCTGAGTTTTCATTTTTGGCCACCAAAATTCTCGTTGTATTAGATTTTGAGTCTTTTGAATTCCTTTGTGTCCAGCCAATTGATCGTCATGATAAGCCTGAAGAATTTTTTCTTGCAGCTCCACAGTCGGAACATACAGTGCACCTTTAAAGTATGGCAAACCTTTTTCGATTTCTCATCCTTGGCCTTCTTTGGACCACTTCAGCATTCCATCGAATGTTAAGTTTTTTTTAATTTCTTTGGTTACATTTTCATACAATATGGCAGATATGAACTTCTTTTGTGGAATAATCAATTCTTTTTCTGGAGGCTCTTTAACTGCACCGGTATCAATTCGAGATAGAGCATCTGCCTTCCCATTTACTTTTCCTGGTCTGAAAGTGATAACAAAATCAAAGTCTGCAAAATATAGGGACCAACGCAGTTGTCTAGCTGTTAGAGTTCGTGCTGATTTTAAAAACTGTAAATTTCGGTGGTCCGTGTAAACGGTCACTTTATGCTTAGCTCCCAAAATGTAATGCCTCCACTCACGAAAAGTTTCTTTGACTGCCAATAGCTCCTTATCCGCAATTGATAATTTATCTCTGGTGGTGTTAATTTTCGAGAGAAATAGGCCACTGGATGTAATTGACCTGTATCTTTATGACACTGGGAAAGGATACCTCCTATGGCAACATCTGAAGCATCTGCCTCCACATAATATGGCTCATCTGGATTGGGGTGGAGCAAGATTGGAGCTGAGACGAAGGAATTCTTCAAAAAATTAAAAGCATTTTCAGCTTCTTTTGTCCACTCAAACTTCACTCCTTTCTTCAACAATCGAGTAATGGGTGTAACTGTTTGAGAAAAATTGGATATGAATCTTCGATAAAAATTAGCGAACCCCAAGAAACTCTGGATCTCTTTGACATTGCAAGGATAAGGCCAATGTTGCACTGTCTTTATCTTGGCAGGATCCATACTAACTCCTTCTGGTGACAAAATGAATCCTAAGAACTCAACTCGTTGCACATGAAATGCACACTTCTCCAATTTTACATAGAGATGGTTTTCTTGCAACCTTGTGAGGATGGATCGAACATGGGAAATGTGCTGCTGTAGATTGTCGGAAAAGATTAAAATGTCATCTATATAAACCACGGCAATCCGGTCGAGGAATTCTCGTAATATATCATTAACGAAATGCTGGAAGGCAGCGGGAGCATTGCATAACCCATAAGGCATCACTTGATATTCAAATAATCCGTATCGTGTCCGAAAAGCGGTTTTCCATTCATCCCCTGAAGCCACTCGAATCAAATGATATGCTCCTCGAAGGTCCAATTTGGTGTAGATTCTAGCATTCTTTACTTGATCTAATAAAACTGACACTAAAGGCAGTGGGTATCGATTCTTGATGGTAACCTGATTGAGGGCTCGATAATCAATGCAAGTTCGAAGACTCCCATCCTTCTTTCGTATGAAAAATAGTGAGGATGACACTGGAGATTCAGAAGGACGAATCAAGGACGAATCAAGGACGAATCAAATCATTATCAAATCAAATCATTATCAAATTAAAACCACTAGCAAGATATTGATCCAAATACTCCTTTAAATGTTGATTCTCTGCTTCGGTCAATGAGTATATTCTGCTACATAGCAATATCGCACCTGGCTCCAGTTCAATTTTGCAGTCGTAGGGTCGATGTGGTGGCAATTTCTCAGCCTCCTTTTCATCAAAAACGGTGACTAAATCCTCATATTCTTTTGGGATTTCTGCTGTCTTTAGTGCACAGATCATTGAAGAGTGTGATGATAAACAGGCCGCTTGGGACTTGGTGTACACTTCCACTCCATCATGAAAGCAATTCTCTTTGCAGTAAGAGGAATTCATCTTGATCGTTCTTTTGCTCCAATCAATTTGTGGATTATGTTCTGTAAGCCAGGGCAGACCCAAAATGAGTTGAAATTGTTGAGCATCTATCAAATTAAAGATTATCTGCTCCTGATGTCCACCAAAACCTTGCATCTGAATTGGTTCGGTCTCATGGGAAATGGGTCCTGAAGAAAGATTGGTTCCATCCACAGCTCTTACTACTTCCAAAGTAGATTTCTTGATAAATCGAATACCCATTTTACGAGCGTATTTGATATCACAGAAGTTGCCCGTAGCTCCAGAGTCTATTATAACTGAGATCCCTTGAATTTCCTTCTCAAGGGTCTTAACTGATACTGTTTGTAACAAATGTGGCGCTGCGGTTTGTAAGGTATTCGCCACTCGTTGATCTAAAGGAGTTGTCTTGGGTTCTGCTTTCATCAGGGCAACTCCCTCTACTGATGAAGCTGGCCTTTTCCCGACTGAAGAGCTTTGGGTTTCTTGGGACAGTTTTTAACAAAATGCCCAGATGCACCGCAATATAAACATAGTGGATTCACTCTTCTTTTCTCTTTTTCTTCCTTAGATAAAGGACCTCGGATGGAACCAATTTGCATTGGTTCTTCTATCGTTATCCCTTCTCCGGCTCTCGTATGATCATTTCTTACACGATCAATTCTCAGGGGAAATGGTCGATGCTCTCTTCTCTTTTCTGCTCTTCGTTCAGTTAACCGGTGGTCAATCTGTAACACAAGATCAATTAACTCCGAAATTTCGGTGGGTCTATTTGGAACTTGTGCTAAGGCATCTTTCAATTCATCTCTCAGTCCACGATAAAATATGGCGGCTCTTTTTGACTCCGGCCAGGCAGTCTCTACAATGAATTTATTGAAATGAGCCAGATAGGCTACTAGATCTTTATTACCTTGCCTGATTTCCAGTAGTTCATTGTCAGTGGCTTGAGCTGCAGTTCGCCGATCAAATATTCTTAAGAACTCTTCCTTGAAATTTTGGAAATTATATAAAACAGGATAATTTCTGGAAATTATTGGCATGGACCATGCGGCCGCATCTCCTGTCAGATAAGACAATATAAATGCCACTTTGGACTGGTCTTCGGAAAAAATGACTGGTCTACATAAAAAATGCAATGAGCATTGGGTCAGAAAAATCTGCGCCTTATTTGGATCCCCACCGAAGCGCTCGGGTTGAGCCAAAGGAATAATAGGGGAAACCGCATGAATTACTTGAGTGGATATACCTGCAGACTGTGAAGGGCTAGGGATTTGTGAAAACACAGATTCATTTGATTTAGCGGTGTTCCCTAACTCATTTATTCGCTGTTTTATTTGGACTGTTTCTTCTATGGTGTTATTTAATTGTTTCTGTAACCCTTCCAAAACGGTGGCTAATGCTTTTATATCAATTCCCTCTGCCATTCTGCTCAGGAGGAAATCTGTTTTTTCCCTAAAATTAGGGTGATGGCACTTCAATCTGTCAGGATACTTCAATTCGATTTCCTCAGAAGCAGAAGATAACTCCTCAGTCCCGACCCGAGCTACTCACAACGAATATTAATCCTTTGTGCTGAGTACCCCGGAGGGGGAAAGGGGAATGGGATGGTAGAGAGACTGCCACAGAGATGATGAACGCCAGTACTCAGTCTGCCTCTTCACATCTAAGATTGGATACAGCACCTGCAAGAGTCACAGTCGCAATTACTAGGGACATACAACATCAGTTTTTCACTTTCTACTCTCAACACTTAATTCTCTTTAATTCTATTATTTCTTCACTCACCCTGAGTTCTCTGTAGCCTTGCTTCTCTCTATAAATGATAGCTCTTCTTAAAAAAATGCTTATTACTGATTCTGGAAGAACTTCTCAACCTTTGTTAGAGATTGGTTTTATGTTGCTATATATATACTGTATATATAGTTGGTGATAATGCGTTCTTCAAATCAGCTGATGTTATTTAATTTCTCCTGTCTTATTGTGACTTCTGTCAATACTTGGATTTGTAAATGCTTGTTTATTTAAGTTCGTTTCTCCTTTCTTACTTCGACATTTGTTGATAACTTGTATTTGTAAATGCTTGTTTATTACAGTTAGTTTCTCCTTCCTTACTTCGACATCTGTCGATAACTTGTAGTTGTAAATGCTTGTTTATTTAAGTTAGTTTCTCCTTCCTTACTTCGACATCTGTCGATAACTTGTAGTTGTAAATGCTTGTTTATTTAAGTTCGTTTCTCTTTTAAACTCTATTTTGGTTTATTACCATTGAATTTGTAAATGCTTATTTGTTAACAGTTCGTTTCTCCTTTAAACTTGGCCTTTGTTTATAACCTTGACATTTGTAGATGCTCTTTTAAAGTTTGTTTTTTCTTTGACTTTAATATCTTAAACAAGAACCTTGTAAACATAAGGTTAATTCATACATTAACTCTGTAGCCTTGCCGACTTCCACGGGAACGGTCTACTATCAAACTCTTCGAATAAACCTTGACAATATTTATCCGTTTCTGCAATATAATCTTCAAATTTAATTTTACCTCACAGGAGTTTCTGTTCTGAAGCGCGCTCTCTCTCCACACAGCTGATTCCTGTCAGACCTCAGTTGAAGTGCAAGGCTTCCAGCTGGAGAGCTCGTAACTTAGCAACCAACCGATTGCAAGACTAGAACTGTAACGAACCTTCAGGACTCACAGCGGCCATCTTGGATCTTCTCTTCTTGATTCTTCCTTTGAAATAAGCGCAAGATTACTCTGCAAACCTTCTTCCAGTTTGGGCTTTGCTGTCTCCACTGAGGATATCTCTTTGCTTTTCTCATGCACTTCTTTGATTTGACTTGGCAAGTTTGTGTGGTCATGACACAGAGTCAGTAGCATGAACTACATCATCATATGAGGTTCGCTCAGGGTTCCACTGTGGTAGTTTGGTTCTCATGGCTCTCCTGAACATCAGAATGGCAGGACTCATGCCTGTAGTGAAATGAGGGGTTGACTGGTAAGCATGAAGGGCTTCGCATAATGACTGACTCAGATCAAGTCCATCTATCAATGCATGTTCATTCACCCATTTCATAGAACCCCTAAATTGTTCCACGACACCGTTGGCTTGAGACCACAAAGGTGTGTTATTCTGATATTTGATGTTGAGACCAGCTAGAAACTCCTTGAACTCCTTTCGTTAAACAGTGGACCGTTCTCTGACTTGAGAATGTCTGGATGCTTCACACTGCAGAGATACGATTTAGACGCTCATTGACTTTGTCCTGGATGTCATGTCTTCTACCAGAGGAAACGAGGAATGCTCTCCAGTGATAACCATACGAGGATGTCCATTGGCCAGAGGCCGAAATAAATCAACAGCAATTCTTCCTCAAGCATACACAGGGAGATTGGTCATTGTCAAGGGATGCTCGGTCATCTTGGGAGATATGCAGCTACATAAATGACACTCTTTTATTTCCCTCTCTGCTTTCTCATCCAAATGAGGGAACCAGACACAATCCCTCAATGCCCTCTTGGTGGCCACATTGCCACAATAGCCTTCATGAGTGTGTGTTCAATAGCTTGCTGTCTCAAACTTGCAGGTATGACAATGTGGGATTCTCTCAGCACAATCCCTTCTTTAGTGACAAACAGTTCATCCTAGACATTGCAATATTTTTTAAATTCAACAATGTCATTCAAATGTTGAACAATCCATTTCCAGGGCTGGACTGCAATAATGCTTCTAAGGGCACACATGTTCTTGTCAGCATTGTTAGTGGTAATGATTTGCTCAATGGACAGAGTTACAAGTGTGTTTTCAATGTTGAACTATGCCACTGTAAGGGTACTCAAAAGTAATAATCAGCAAGGTTTTGATTCTTACCTGGCTTTTGCACAATTGTACAGCCATCCCCTTTCAGATGCAATCCCCACCTCTGAATGTGAGGGGGCATCTTGGCTTTCAGATAGATGAAAATGCTGAATAGCGCATGGTGATCATTGATGATCATGAAATGCTTTCCATGCAGAAACACATGATAATGTTCACAGATATATACCACAGACCGACTCCTGTTTTCCAGCTGGGAAAAGGAGCATTCTGTATCGGACAAACTTTGACTGGCGTACACCATGATGTGGCTCTAAGCATTTGGATGTCCTCTATGCTGAGCAAGGATTGCACCCAAGAGCACCGTGCTCACATCAACAGTGTGCAATGGAGCATCAAAGTAAGCCATCTCATTTGCATTTTCCAATTGCATGTTTTATGTTTGTGAAATTGTGGTCACATTCTGTGGACCATTAAACTGGACATTTCGTTTTGTCAATTTTCACAAAGGAGCACTCACTGTGGCAAAGTCACAAATGCACCTCGAAGAATAGCTGGCCATACCGAAGGAAGACCGTACTATGGAGATATCTTGTGGAGGACTGGTGGATGACAGTGCTCAGACTTCATCAGGAGTCATGCCTCCATCAGAAAATACATATCTAAAGAACTTGAGCATTATTTTATGAAGTTCACACGTTTCAACATTTAAGGTGAGGCCTGCATCTGCAAGTAATTTACATACTTGCTGGAGGGCTTAGTCAGGCTCCTTTCATGATGAACCAACTACCTGTAAATCATCATTGTACTTTCTGCAGCAAAGGACCCTCTAAAGCTTAGTCTTTTGTTTCTAAATAAACTGACATGAGTTGAAAAAGTGCTAATGTACCTGCGGTTCTTTTCCAGTTCAAGCTGATGGTAGCCTTTGTTCAGGTCAAGACAGGAAAAAACTTTGGCACCATTCAACTGCATGATTATATCCACAATGTACTGACCAGGATGTCTCTCTCTCCGGATGTCTTTCTCTTTCTCGATGGCTTGACGCATTTCCATGCAGAAGCTCACTGCACCTCCACTGTCCTTTTTCAGCACTACAACAATGGGCGACACCCATGGTTTAGGACCAGTAAAGCACTCAATAATGTCATGTTTCGCCTAAGCTTCTATTTCCTTCTCAACTGATTCTTCAGTGTTGTGCAACAGGCCTGACATCTTCATAAATGTGAAGTTGCACCTTCATCGTTTTGAGCCTTCCTAGACCATGAAACAGTGATGGGAACTGACTCACAACTTCAAGTTGTATATTTAGGTTGTAATGATAGATATCATCCCTACATCAACAGCAGTTGTAAAGCTAAGCAGGCATGAACTAGATGGAGTACCTTGAAGAACATGAATTTGGGGCCTGCACAGATGTCTTCTTATGTGAAGGGTTGCTATGAATGATCCTTGACTCCGCAACAGCTTGGAAGAAGCCCATGTGTACACCTTGGCACTTGACGCTTTGAGTCATTGTATAGGCAATAGATTGTAAATTTGTTCACCTGGCATGATGTTGATTGATGCACTGCTATTGATTACAAAAGTTACTGGGCAACCCTTGATAGTCATGTGTTTTTGGGGTAATGTCCATATGAGTTACTTTGATTTCTAAGCTCACTTGTTTCTGCCCTTTTTCTATCTTCAGTGCAAGCGACAAGATCTATTTGTGCATGTCATTTTCTTTTATCTATGATCATCGCACATTCACCTTCTTTACTGTCACTCAATGGTGAAGTCAAGGAACTCTTGTAGGATGAACTTCATGCTGTTTGACTTTGTTTAGTTGCGGCCTGTCGCAATTAAGGTTTTTTTTGTCTTTGTGGGTGTGGAGAGATTGCTTCTGGAAACGTCTGGCATCCAACTTCTCCTCCTGCCATTACACACTTGATTTTTTCTCCACTTTACAAATGGTTATTAAGTGATTCTCCTTTCTGTACCCTTTACACCTTTGTCCAATGGCTGGACATTTATTCTCATGTGGAAATGAAAATCCACATTTGGAACACACTCTTTCTTTTTCTGAGGATGCAATCTTGCAGGCATTTGCTTGGTGCTGGTGTCTATTTTTCATAACCAATGCTGATTCACCTTAGCTGTCCCTGCTTCCATGTTAGTGACTTGCTGATCGGCTCGCTCCTCAGCTCCAGCAGACATTTCACCTTTTCTAGAGTGAGTGTCTCCCGCAACATGTGTCTTCTGGGTGAGTATAACAAACAACCATCAATGACTCTTAGGTTCGTGGCTTTTCCATCATTCCATTCACTGAATTTGCAATGTTCACCTCAAGCCTTTCAATAAACTCATCCATTGTTTCACCAACTTGTTGTCTAGTTTGATTGAAAATATACCTTTCATAGTCGACGTTTGGTATCAGATTGAACTTGCCTCCCGATGCTTCTTTGATCTGATGGTAAGACATTGTCTCAGTCTGTGAAAGGTTCTTTATCACTTCTTTCAATCCGTTGCAAGTGAAATTCTCTAAGTATTTAAGGATTTTCTCATACTTACTTCTTCCAGCTCATCTACAAAATCATCAAAAGTCTCAATCCACGTGGACCGCCTGGTGCCAATATTCTGTTTTTGGGCAGTATCGAATGGTGATGGAAGTTTTAAGAATGCAACAGCATTGTATTCACTGCTTTTTGCGGCAGCTGCAGGAAATCTTCACTATCTTGAAGACACCTTCCCTGTCCCCGACAGCTTCTTTGGGGATCAACAACTTATGAGCACATCCCTTGTGTTCGCTCTCGAGTCACCTCTCTTGATTTTGAGGCTGTATGGTCAGTGAGTAAGCTCACTTCTCATACCTGGTTGTTGCTGCCTTCTAGCATTATATCTGATTTTTGCTGCCTTTTATGTTGTACCTGGTTCTCACTGCCTTTAGCATTTTCTTTCTATGACTGATGGCTCAGTGTTGTGGTGCAGCACCTTCTTTTTTCCTTAGCCTTGCCGGGAAAGTCTTGGCGGGCTTTTCCAACTGTGTTCCCTTGCTGGTCCTCCACCTTTCTCATGAGGGTTCGGATGAGCTGGAGCGGTGCTTGCACTGCACATACGCCTGCTGCAGGATTCTTCATTTCAGCTTGGGCAAGCACTAACAGATTTCTATTTTTTGCAAACTCTCAGGGAGAGCACTTTGAGACATGTATTCCCCACCCATAGCCAGTTGTTGCATACTCCCTAGCCTGATAGGTGGCGCAAGAACACAGCACACACAGAGCTAGTAGTTGGTGTCTTTACTCATCAGTGAACAACATTTAACTAACTCGCAATATTCCAATAGCTGTTAGAGACCACACCCTGACCTAGATTAAATACATAGGTAATCATTATGACCCTGGCGGTCTACTGACCGCCAGGGTTAATGTGGCGGTATGACCGCTAACAGGCTGGCGGTACATACCGCCACATTATGTCAATCTCCAACCCAGCGGCCCACAGAGCACCGCCGGCGGCACTATGAGCTGGCCTTCCGCCATGGTTTCTGTGGCGTTAGCAACACCATGAAAACCATGGTGGTAGTGCCTACCAGCGACAGGGAATTCCTTCCCCGTCACCGGTAGGCAGCTCCCCCACCCCCGACACTCCCCTGACACCCCCACCATCCAAACACCCCTTTTGACCCCCTTTCCATTCAAACACCCCCGATACACACATACAATCCCCTCCCCCCATAAATGCACACAGACACCCCGGGCATTCACACATTCACTTATTCACTGGCATACACGCATTCACATACACACTCGTCCAGACATACTCACACACATTCTTACACACAGACACACTGACATGCAGACACGCATTCACTTTACCATTCTGACACACGTTTACCCACAAGACACACAGACGCATTCACACACGCACTCACACATGCGCTCACACACTCAGACTCACACACACAACACCCCCCACCCTCCCACACCCCTCGGGTGAGGAGGTAATTCGGCAGGGAACAGTAAGGGGCACTGCTACCACCAGCAGCACCCTGCCAGCAGAACACCGCCAGGATGTATTTCAGCTCAAAATATGTCTGGCGGTGTTCTACTGGTGGGGAGGTGCAGGTGGTAGCAGCGCCAGGTCACCACCGTCCGCCAGTATGAACACTGCCGATTTCTGCCCTTATTGTGTCAGAAGTCAGACAGCAATCACAATCTGGTGGACGGATGATCACCATCGCGGTAGAATGGTGGAGGCCATCACCACGGCTGTAGGCGGTTATTACCGACGATGTTAAAATGAGGGCCATAATGTCCTTCATAAGTCCACCCTTAGTCACAGAGTCCTTACACTTCAACTGTGTCACTAAACAGATTTTCACCCAATCACAAAAAAAGCACATTTTCTGGGTAAAGATCTAGCTTTCTGGGAAATTTGGTGTAATTCCTTTTAGCTGTCTTAGCTGTAGAGGTGCCTAAAGATGTGAAATTGCATGAAGAATATGTGTTGGGACACCCCCCTCCCTTTTTCTTGCCTCAGCTTGGTGGATCACCCCAAAATGTTCCAGGATAGAGCTGAGGTAGATTAACCTTTTTTTCAAAACGGTTTCTGAAGATTTGTCAAGTACTGCCAGAGTAATCAGCAAAATAAATAAAAAAAAAAATCTAATATCTATGTATGTATATTTATATCGTTCCGTCTTGTAATACTATCAAAATTATATCAAAACTAAATGTAAAAACTAAAAGAAAATTATACTTAACTGACATAACTATGGCATAGGTATAATCAGTGATTTAATCAACGATGTAATTTAAGATGTCATCAGTGATGCCATCAAGTCAACAATGACATGATTTAACATGTCATGAGTGATGTAATATGTAAGGTCATAAGCAGTTCATGGTGGAGGCACACATTATAGTCAGGCTATTAATGTATAACTGGTTGATTTGAGTGTTTTTTGTTTGTTTTTTAAACATTAGTTTTTATGCTATTACAATGCTTCACTATAATGTCACTTTAACATTTAGTTTATTAAAGTGAACTTCTAGAGATTTTTTTAACATAAGCTAAAATCAATCTTATTACTTTACTTAACTATGCATTCACTTTAACCTTGTTTCTCAAGTAAATCTATGAGATGTTTTAACAAAAGGAAAATCGTATTACCATACCTAACTTTAACATAAAAAAGAGATGGAAAAGGCACCTAATTCAAAACAATCAAGAGTGTAATTCCCAGTTAGAGTCACAGATTTATTCTCATATTGTCATAAAATCCATGAAAAATCAGCAAATGCTTTTATAATTGCATTGTCATAGAACAGTAGCTCACTTTACCCAAAGCAGAACCCTTATGTGGTGTAACATGATCAAAAAACGTATCAGTATAATTAAACATGTTACCAGTTAAAAACGTAAGGTGCACACAAAAAATGAACAATATAAAGGCAAGTATACAGCTAAAGTAAAAGTAATGATAACTCATATTTTGCAACACATGTTGCTTTATCAAGACAGTATGATATGTCAAGGTGGTAGGTATGAGTCAGCTCAGAGTGCAGCACACCTTTCCTTCTACCAATTAATTTCTACGGTAGAGAGGCTGAGACAGAAATACAGCAGGTCTGATAATTTATAAAAGGATTGTTATCTGTGCTTGGAAGCCAGGATGGAACACCTTAAGAAAGGCAGCAGTCATCATTGCGAAAGGAAATTGACTTACTACTTGTCCCAGCAGCCACTTCTGCTCCTCCCTCAACAGGACGGTCGGTGCCCTCCTCAGCAGCAACATCGGCCTGGACTATAGGAGTGCCCAGGCAAAACATAACTCACATATTTAGAAAATCAGTGCTAACCACAGTGTCCTGCATAAGTTAAAACATAATACCCAGCTAACCCAATGTGAAGTTACAGCTATCAAACGTATCACTTTGACAAGTTTTCTTGAGATTTTAAAATCAACAATTCAACTTTATAAACAAAAATGAATAATGTAGGGAAATGGATAGGAAAGAATCACAAAAACAATGATGAAACAAAGGGAAGGGAATGGAAAGAACATATGGTATTGGTATTCTGTCATGCTGCTATTTCATGGCACCATGGAACCTTGTATGATGGGGGGTTCCATAGAATCTTAATTTTGAGAGCTAGACCTGGGGAGCTGCGTACAACATCCTGTTGGAGTCAAACACCCAATAGGTTCCTGTACTAATGCAAGCTTGCTCAATAAAGCATCCAGGCAACATACAGGCTGTGAGACTGCTTTCCTTCCTGTTCACTTCATCTGCGCTCATCCATTATCACAAGATATGTAAAAGAGGAGTGAGGGAAAGGTACTGCTACAGTAACAAAAAGGGTGGGGGTGTGGAAACTACAGAAAGGAGAAGGTCAAAGGTAGAACCAGAGGGGATATAAAAGAAAATGAACAGAGGTATGTGGGCACTCAAGTAGGTAAGGGGAAGTTGGAAAATACAGAAGGCCATAAGACATGCTAGTTGTTTAATGTAAGAAATAATAAGGATGGCTTACCAGCACCAGCAGGAATGGCGGGCGTGGAGACTGTGGCAACGCCATTGCCCTGGGTCATAGAGGACTTCTTCTGACCCTTTTTGGTTCTCCTTAAAAGAGGAAAGATAAAGAGGACACTGATTAGTCCTTAGTAATACTCTTGACAAAAGGGCATTTTATAGGCAAACAAATCTACTGTCTCACTAACCAACCTTTCCCACTCTTCACCTCTGCCCTAAATATAAAATAGTTCCCTGTCTTACAAATTGTTTCCTACAAATGATACTGCTCCTTCAATTGTTTCATACATTTTTGCTATTTGTTCACTTTTAAAGTTATGGGCAAAGTCAGTGTCCCTTTGTGTAATGCACCCCACAGATTGAACTATACTAGCAACAATGCCATAGAAGTCATGGGGGCCCTGGATATCAGACTAGCCTCTTGACTTCCCAAAATCAGCTTAACTCACAATGGAACCGAATTTGTGTAGTATGATCCACTTGATATCCACTTTACTCTCCTCCCAATCCTCCACTCCCATGCCTTTCCTGTCATGCTGACAACATGCTCCATACTCCACGCTTGTCAAAATGTATTCAGAAACTCTAATTTATTACATGCCAGCTTATTTGAAACAAAGTCAGTGGTGCAGACAGTCTGGTGCAAAAAGTGGGTTCAGAGCTGTAACATGTTGTGAGTGGCACAACATGTTACATCTCTGAAATGAGCCATGTTCACTGCTTACTCAGTGTCTCTCACATAAAAAAGAAATGGGCAAATAGATAAACCAATTCAAAATTATTTGACAGTTTTTACATTGCTTCACTGAAGGCAGGACCATTTAATCCTGAAGGAGGGTATCATTCAAGTGGGTTGCCATCAGGCACATCACCTGATGTTAAGATGGCCATGACGCTGAGCTTACTGGGTATAGCACAATACCATATAACATATTGTATTTATTGTGGTAGTACAATTATGTCCAACATCAAGGCATCCAAACCCATGGGGAATGGCTCTCGGCAATCATACTTGTAAATAGCTAGTTTGTTTTACCAGCATGTGTGGGGCAGAAACCACATTTTTATGGACATTAATGGGATACTACGCAGCACGAACTAAGGCATGGGAATGCATAACAACATCAAATACAATAGAACCATCTTTTGCCTCATCAGCCTCACTAGGTTCAGGTCGGGTAGTCTCAGTAGTCCACTTCAACTCACTTGGAGAGGATAGACAAAAAATACAAATGAAGAGAAGATTGCATTGTATAAGCCAACCTTGGAATTGGGTTACATATCGTTAAGTGATGCCCCAATGTTATTTTCCATGTTACCCTCAAGCTATTTTTAAAGGAGTTCTGGTTGCTCACTAGAGGAAGGACAGAGCACCTCCCAGAAAGAGAGTATCGAAATGGGAGCGTCAGTAGCAGAAAAAGAACAGACAATCAAGACAAAATAAAAAGAGAAGAACAAACAACCATGGTGCGTATGGCGACAAGGGAACAAAAGCTGTCCAAATGATCAATGCGAAGATGAATGTGCTAAAGACGTGTTTTAAGTGATACTGAAGTAGGACTGTTATCACTAGGTCTAGATTTTTGTACAACTTGAGACCTGGACTACCCATAGAGTAGAATGGATCTGTTATATTTCAAGAGAAAATTTAAACTGAAAAAAATGGTACTAAACTGGACCCAACAAAAAGAACCCTAGCATTCTTACATGCGCCCATGACCAGCATTCGATTCATTACTGGCATAGATTTCTTACACATTCTGTCAGGTCAAGACCTGGGGATGGAGTACAGCGAGTATCAAACATTGAATCTGGCCAATGTGGACATAGCACTGGATTTCAGATATTCCAGCGGATTCAAATCTAAATCTGTATTCCTTCTGCTTCTACCTCACACTGTGGTAGATGTGTTTGAAAAATGAGTTGCTAAAGGTTCAAAGAAACTGAGATATGCTAAATAATACAACAGGCACAATCTCATGCACAACCAACAAATATCATTGTGTGAATTACAGAATGACTGCAGTATAATTGTCCATCAATCTGACAAGGGGGGCAATATTGTTTCCCTATCCCAAGATCAATACTTTGAGGGGGACACTCATGCTGGCCAACAAACCATTTTGGAACTAGCTTGAAGAATGGAAGGACTAGGGTCTTTTGAATGTGGGTTTTAAGATGTAACTGTCCCCAAACTCTATTGTGTATTTGATCCCCAAACTTCACAAAGACTAGGTAAATCCACCAGGAAGAACTATAGTGTCATCACTAGGTTATTTGCTGGAAAACAAATGTAGATACATGGCTACCTTCTGAGGCTTTTTATAGTACGTCTACTGACATATTCAGAACAGTGAAGTTGTTCTTAGGATAATTGACAGTGTTTAAAGAAAGCATTATTGCACCCTAAACAACTTGGGGGGTGTGCAGTTGGTGCACATGTATTAGACATGATGTGAGAATCAATGCATGTTGGCATTTTATAAAAGTGAGATCTTTATCTATGTTACTGCATACAGATATGATCTTAGGTGTAATAATGTTTTGTTTAACTCCTAACTTTGTTTGTTTGCTGATCAGCATTACAGACAGACCTAGGGCACTAAGACCTGCTTTGTCCCCAGTTATGCCAACCTGTGCTTGGGGTGGTGGGAGAAGCAAGTCAACAGTAACCATCAGGAACACACTGACTGCATAGCGCTCAAGGTCAGCTACATTGACAATTTATTCATCTTAAGGAAGGCATCAGAATGCCCAGAAGTAGATTTCATGAAAATTCTCAATGATCAGAAATCAACGAAACTTTATCATAAAACAACAGAAAGCAACAATCTGCTTCATGCCTCCAGTGCCCATCATTACAATCTGATTAACAGTATCCCATATGGAGAACTGTAGCAAGGTAGGAGGAACTGCAGATCTGAAGCAGCATATGAGGCTGACAAAAAACCATGACAGCCAGATTTACTAGGAGGAGGTGTAGCAGCAAGATCATCTTAACAGCTGGGCAGAGCTTAGAGACATTATACATACTGACAATATCTGATTTATACCTAAAGTCAGCAACAAGGCAAATTATATATGAATTGTACTAAGGAAACATTGCTGCATACTTAGCACAGATAACATATTGCCTACATATGTGGATGGTCAACCTATAACTACATTCAGAAAGAGGAAATGGTTAAAGGACCTACTCAGCAAACATATAGACTTTGGAGGTCAGCTGACTGCCACGCCGGCGATGGTGGTAGTACCGCTGACAGTAAAGACCACCATATTATGACCACGCTAGTGATCCCTCCCACATACAGCCAAAGCACCACTTGAGTCGCCAGTGTGGTCCGTCCACTGACCACGGCGGTTCCCATCTTCAGGCCGGCAGAACACCATTCACTGACCACCATATTATGACATAGCAGACCAATAGGATTTCTGGGGTCGGACCACCGATACGAAAGCCTGGCAGAAACAAGCCATATACAAGGAGACACTCACTTCCAGGGACACAGAGGAGTCCACAGCTGCCATGAAACCCAAACTGTCCTAAACCCAAAGTCCTGCCAATGCTGTACCATGTGATGGAAGTCCAGGAGCAGTGACGTTGACGAAGACGACAACCGTGAGTACAGCCGCCTAGCACACAAGGGAGGGAGGGGAGAGTGACACACCCACATGCACAACACACACCATACACACATACCACACACATGGAGAACAATCCACTGGAAAATACAACAATTAAATAAGCTAGAAGAAAAGAAAGGCAGGATAAATTCCTGTGAGTCAACCACTGTATTCTGGTGGGAATAGCACCCACAACAAAAGAAAACCTTCAAACAAAGGGCTATTGTCCAGTCTAAGTGTCCATGCCAATAAGCAGGGCAACGTTATTGGCCCAACTTGACTCCTGACAGCCCAAGTGAATCCACTGGGCAGAGACATCAATGTGGAAGGCAGGCACCTCAGGGAGAAGGGGCGTTTCTTCTTGGAAGGGGGGTCTTTTGACTTTCATTTGGGAGGAGTGGGGTCTTTCTCTTCTGTTGAGGGGTTGGGGGAGTGGGTCTGGAGTGGGGGTTGGGAGTGGCTGCCTTGTGCTCCGTAGTGGAAGGTGTCTTAACTGGGGGAGGGACATTTGAAACAATAGGGGAGTCATGAGAGGACTGGGAGTTGGAGGGACTGGGCTGGGGGAGTAGGACCTTATGTTTAGGGACAACACAGGGTGGGTCAGGAGGAACGAAGAGGTCAAGGTGGGCAAGGAAAAGCTTTTTAGGTACAGTTGGGCAGACTGTGGGAGCACTTTTGGGAGTGGAGGTAGGGGGAGTGGTTGTAGGAGGTGTAGGTGTGCTGGACTTGGTTGTAGGTGCATGTAAAGTGTGCTTGTGTAAGGTGTCTGAGTGGGACCATTTATGCGTTTTGGGGGAAGAGAGGGAGGGAGAGGACAAACATGTTGTGTGAATGTATGTTGGGGTGGTGTCTGCAAGTGAGGTGGGTCTGCTGCATGTGGTTGTGATGGAGGTGGTGGTGACTACGCATCAGGTCAATGGGGTGCTAGTCTGCGTGTCTCCTGTTATGGAGACTGTGGGCAAGGCTGAACAGGTGGTAGGATCTGGGACTGAGGATGCAGTGCTTGCAGTTGTGAGTACTGATGTGACTGTGAGGGAGGGGATGAAGGGGTAGACTTTGGAGGCAGTGGCTGTTGTTGTGTGTGCTTCTGTGTGTTGGCTGTGTGTATGCTTGTGGTGTGATCTGTGGTGCTTGTGCTTGTCTTTGCGAGTCCTGTCTGTTGTCTTGAGTGCATGCTTGTCTGATTGTGTGCTTGGGATGGATGGAGGAGAGGGCTCTGGGACTGGGTACAGGTAGTCGGAGGGGGGACGGGAGAACTAGGGACACTGGCTGCCGTCAAAGAGGAGGCCAGAGCCTGAAACGATCTCTGTAGGCCTGCCAAGCCAATGTGAATGCCCTCCAGGTAGGCATTGCATTGCTACATCTGGGGTGCCAGCCCCTGGATGGCATTCACTCTGGTTGACTGCCCTACAGAGATGGATCTCAGGAGATCAATAGCCCCCTCAGTGAGGGCAGCAGGGCTGACTAGGGCAGGGGCTGAGGTGCCTTTGTCAAAGGAGACGCCCCCCTCCTGGGTGAGCGGGCACGGGAACTGGGTGGGGGGGTACTGGGAGGGTGGTGCTGGAACGGGGGGTGGCGGAAGATGATGTTGCCGGGGTCGTCCCAGAGGAGTCCACCACCACCAGGGAGCTCCCATCGGAGGAGGAATCAGAGTCAGTAGTATCAGCTCCTGTCTCCTCAATGGTGTTCCCCTTGTCCTCCAACTCACTGGACCCCTCGGCGTTGGTGGACACTGCCTCCTGGGTCTCATGGGCTATAGCTCCCCAACTCGCCGGTGCCCCTGCTCCTTTGCCAGATGATGCTAATTGCCAAAAGGGCAGGAGGAGAAAAGGAGGGAGGGTGGGGGAGAAAAAAAGGGAGCACAGGGTCAATAACAGCAATAACAGCACATATAGCATACACATCACAATGACTCATTGGTCATTTACACTGTGCAGTGACAACCACAATACCGCACCATTGCCTCGGAACAACAGCTGAAATGAACTCTGAAGAAACTACCATCTACACAACTACTGAGACTCACTAATCCATGTCTGCCTGTTGACAATGGCACAGCTACACTTACTCCGTTACAGTGTCTGCACAACTTGCAATTGCCAGGTCATACCACCTAGTCAGTGGACATCAGAGCATCACTCCTACACTGGTGAGTCAGGATGTAGGCCCTTACTGAAGAAGAAATCCCCGCAAATGACTAATACCTATTGTACATACCACTCACCATAGCAATGCAGATCTATACAATATTACCAAGAAGGGCATACTGAGGCATACACTGACTATTACCTTGGTATCCAAAGACCATGCCAGGCATTAGGAAACAAAAGTACACAGTGAGTACTCACCCCCTTGTGGCTGCTGTGCTGCCCTCACGTGCCCATTCAACTCCGGATTGTCCACCGCCAGTATGCAGGCCATTAGGGTGTTCAGGGTCCGATGGACACCCCTCCTTCATTGGGAGGACGTCCCCAGGTGGGCCTCCCCGGTCTTCCAGGCCCAGGGTCTCAGGTCCTCCCACCTCTTTCTGCAAAGGGAGCTCCACCGGCGAAGGACCCCCAGGGTCCGCACATCCTTGGCGATGGCACACCATAACCCTTTCTTCTGATGGGCGCTGACCTGCATAGGAAACACAAACAGAAGGACACCATTAACTACACTACAGTCAGTTAGTAATGGACTACATACTTCATTGATCCCACAGTCATTATACACTTCACTTGTACCTCTGTGTACATATTGCATGCAGCAGACAATACTCCTTAAAGGACACACTGAATGTCACACATTCATCAACACACAGCCATGTTGCATCCAAAATACCAAAAAGGTGCTCTCCTGTTGATCTGAAGGCCCATACAACTGTACATACAAGGGTAGGACCCCATCCACAAGCTTCTCCAGTTCTTCAAATGTAAAGGCTGAGGCCCTATCCCCTGTAGCACAGGTCATTGTAGCTTCCAGACACAGGACACAGCATCTCACACAGTGGAGGTGTTGATAGGGTGAGAGTAAGAGTCCAGTGACATGGGCTTCTGAAAATGGTGGTCAGATCCATGCCAGTAATCACTGTCACCGCCGGCGGTGATCATCATTGCAACTGTTCTCCATAGACTTCAATGTTACCCAATGAGGAGTTGTACAGCGGTTCAGACCGCCCTCCAGCATGACGACAAATACTGGAGGAGTGCGGTCACTTCCACCTGTACTCTGCATGCAGGACAGGCAGATGCCATTTTCTGAAGATTGTTATCAGGGTAGTCAATGATATGTGCGTCATAGTTACCTATGGTACACACCAAAGCAATTCCTACACGTCTACATTATACATTTAGTGGCAGAATCTGGCTCATAAATTAGAGCTCATACAAGTGCACTGCTTGCATAAGAGTAGTTGACAAAAATGTTACACGTAATGATATAAATCACGTCTCACAGCTTAGACTACAACTGTGAAGCAGTATGGCCACATAATGAAATTGTATAGTATCAGAAGTCCGTTTGCATTTAGAGGGTACCAGAGCAGATTCCAAACATTGGTTGCCTGAAATGTATGAGACAGCTCTATTTACTGTGATTTTGTGTGTTTCTATCCTTCCTGCATTCTCACACTTGTGATGTTTGATTTGTTCAGATACCAACCACTGCGGAGGAGGAGGAATGCACCCATGTACAGACCCCTAGTTGACTTGGCTACAATGGAGGAACGCCATTTAATTCTCACATATCGTCTGGACAGGGTCACAATCACTGAACTGTGCGATGTACCAAGCTCTAATGTGTGCATGATGAAATCGAACACTGTTCCATCTGTGGTTAGTGTTGCCAGTGGTATGGTGATTGGTTAAAAGCTAATTCTTCCTATGCAAACTATCAGCTGGTATTGCAGTTGGCAATACATGCCCACGTCCAACTGTGTCCTCAGTTCATACAGTACTTAGCATTTGTTGCTGGAAATGTAGTGTGAGTTGAGTTTGAATGTTCTTACAGAACTTCTCTGGAATTTCATTGTCCCTGGCAGTTTGGCCTTGACCAGGTGTTATAGAGGAGGGATTGGCTTACTGAGAACATGGCATAGCTCATACCATGGTATCTTGTCTAAGGCCATTACAAAAGTTGTATATTGCCACAACTAGTGTTTGGAGTTAATTTCAGTGCGAAATATTAAGTTGATGTGACCAGATGAATTTAGGCTGTCATGTTACAGGGGCTCATGTTGCTTTACTTCTCTTTACTTTCAATTTGAATGTCACTAAAGGTTTCTCTTTTTTCAGATGTTGGTGTGATCACTACTGTGTACACATGGAATGCCTACAGACTGCTTTCACACAGTTTGGTGGATGGTGACTTGTGGCAAGCACTTACACTGGTAAAGTGTACCCCAACTGTCTGTACACTGGATGGATTCAGATTTCACATGATATTTGCACATGAAATAAAGGCCAAGACATTGCATATACATGCAATAAATGCACAAATCCGCCTGTTTTGTTTAAGTGTGTTTATTATAATAACAGAAAGGAAGGGATGGTGCAATTGAGTGGGGTGGTGGTGGACGAAATCTTGAGTGTAGTGGCCCAGCTTAGTTTGAGGCTCACTTCCTGGCAGTGGTTTTGGTCTGGGCTACAGTCTCTGTAGGATGTCTGGCTCGCTGGGAACGTTTGCAGGGTGGTTCCTCTGCTACAGAGGGAGGGGTGCTGGTGGGCTGTGAGTCCTGTGGCAGGTCCTCCAGTCCACTAGCTGCAGCAGATGTAGAGGGCTGGTCATTACTCTGGCTAGAGGAAGGGGCCCGCTGGTGTGTTGTGGACTCACGCATGATGGTGGCAATTTCACTGAGTACCCCTGCACTGGAGGCCATGTTGGCATTGTGGGCCTGCAAATGCTGCATGACCTCCTGGTGGTGTTTCTACTGCAGCCTCTGGTTCTCCTGCACAGTGGTAAGTACCTGGCCCATCCTGTCCTGGGATTTCTGGTATGCTTTCAGGACTTGTGACAGTGCCTCCTGGGCAGTCGTTTCCCCGGGTTGGGCCACCCCTTGGCACACAGATATCCTCCCCTGGCCCAGGCCCCCTGTCCCTGTGTTCCCTGAACTGTGTCCCCACTCCCACTGACACCAGGACCTTCTTTGTCTTGCCTGAGAGGTGTTGACGCCGGGCCCTGTAGAGGTGGGCACACTGTTGTATTTACGTGTCCTGGGGACAGAGGTTTGGGGACGTTGGGTGGATTGTCATGGAGTCCAATGTGGGGTGCTCTGTGGTGGACTGGGTGTTGCTTGTGGTGTCCAACTGACCAGTGGTACCAGATGGGCCAGAGAGATCTTCTAGACTGAGACATCTATAGTAGCTGTCATCACTGGGGCCTGGTGGAGGACTGGGTAGACGTGTCACAATCTGCCGGCTGACATTGGCTGGGGTAACTGTGGACATTTATGATAGTTGTTAATTTCATCCTCAGATACATGTTCATCATTTCTGGGTTTCTCTATGGGATGAGAGTTGTTTTTCCACCTCTGGTTTGTGTATGGTGATGCACTGTGGGATTAGTAGTGCTTCATGCTAAACATATATTACTTATGTGTGTGAATGATGACGTTGGCGAGGTGTGATTTAAGTGGGTTGAGCATGCAGGGGAAAATTGTTGAGGGTGGTTATGTGGGTGGTTATGAGTTTGGGATGGAGTGGGTTGAAAGGAGATAGGGTGACAGGGAGACATGCCATGCAGGTGTACGTGGTGGTAGAGAAGTATGGGTGGCTTACCAGTGTCCAGCCTTCCAGTTATTCCAGTGAGGCCCTCGGGATGCAGGATAGCCAAAACTTTTTCCTCCCATGTTGTCAACTGTGGGGGAGTAGGTGGGGTCCACCGCCAGTCTTCAAGGCTGCAATGTGGTGCCTGGTTGCCATTGTAGGCACCTTCTCCCGTAGGTCGTTCCACCTCTTCCTTATGTCATCCCTTGTGTGTGGATAGGTTCCCACAGAATTCACCTTGTCTACGATCGTCCACCATAGCTCCATCTTCCTGGCAATGGATATCTGCTGGACCTGTGCACCAAACAACTGTGGCTCTACCCTGGTGATTTTGTGTACCATGACCGGCAACTCCTCAGTGAAACTGGAGTTCTTTTGTGGGGGACATGCCGATTGTGTAGTGGGTGTAGCGTGTGTGTTGTGCAAAGGGTGGCATGTTTGGTGGGGGTGCAGGTTGTGTGAATATGGGGGATGCTGTGAAGTAGATTAAGTGCAGTGGTGTTGTGAGTTTGGTGTAGAGTTATGATGAGGAGTGGTGTGTGATGTGTGAAGGATGTATAAGTGGCTGTAGTGTGTGTGTGCACTTCTAGGGATATGTGAGCTGGCAACATGTAGCAGAATTTGGGATTTTGCAAAGAAGTGTGGTTTGTGTGGGTGTGTGTTTTATAGTGCTGTTGGTGGACGTGTACAGTGTGTGTATGTGTATCAGTCTGGCCAATGTTGGCTTCTGTGTTTTATTTATTTGAGTTCATTCGGTCTAGAGATCTAGGCCATTTTGAGTAACAAAGATAACAATCATACATGATAAAATAGTATTTGTGAAAAAAAAAAAAAAAGATAATAATATAAAAACAGTAATAATCAGGACAGTATAACAATAAGATCAACAAGACTAAGGCCCTCATTCTGACCTTGGCGGGCGGCGGAGGCCGCCCGCCAAAGTCCCGCCGTCAGATTACCGTTCCGCGGTCGAAAGACCGCGGCGGTAATTCTGACTTTCCCGCTGGGCTGGCGGGCGGTCGCCTTCAGACCGCCCGCCAGCCCAGCGGGAAAGAGGCTTCCACGATGAAGCCGGCTCGGAATCGAGCCGGCGGAGTGGAAGCTGTGCGACGGGTGCAGTTGCACCCGTCGCGTATTTCACTGTCTGCGCAGCAGACAGTGAAATACATGTAGGGGCCCTCTTACGGGGGCCCCTGCAATGCCCATGCCAGTGGCATGGGCACTGCAGGGGCCCCCAGGGGCCCCGCGACCCCCCCTACCGCCATCCGGATCCCGGCGGTCGGACCGCCGGGATCTGGATGGCGGTAGGGGGGGTCGGAATCCCCGCGGCGGTGCAGCAAGCTGAGCCGCCGTGGAGGATTCAATGGGGCGGCGGTACACTGGCGGGAGCCCGCCAGTGGTGCCGGTCCGACCGCGGCTTTACCGCCGCGGTCGGAATCCCCATTGGAGCACCGCCGGCCTGTCGGCGGTGCTCCCGCGGTCCTCCGCCCTGGCGGTCAAAGACCGCCAGGGTCAGAATGACCGCCTAAGTATTTGATTGTAGATAAAAAGTACAATAAATAAGACATGGCTAAAATGTTAAGAATAAAAAAAGATAAAAGCTAGGATATAAAATTCTGTCTAACATACCAATGTGTGCAATTGTTTTCCCGTAAGACCTCGCCCTCGTCAATCCTCATATAGAGGCAAAAAATAACAGTTGAGACTCCTTCTGTCGACTAATGTCAGGATGGCTCACATGCCCTTTGAAACAATAAGCCTACGCCGGATGTACCAGGCCTCCGCCAAAAATTTGGTAACTGTAATAGCTACCACGGAGGATGAGTCGTATGTACAGATTCTGGTGGCGTTTGCTCTATCATGTAATGACATATTTTTGCAGAGGGGAATGATCCACCTCCCTCTGGGACTTTTATACAGAGGGCAGAAAAATAGTATATGCTCTATTGTTTCTTTACAATTTTGGCAAGAGATACATCTATCATTTGAAGCGATGTTAGATGACCAGTGAGCCGTAAAACCATTAATAGGCAGGGTACCATATCTTAGTTGGAGATATAAAGCCACAGGTGTACGGAGGCATGGGAAGGTTCAAGAAGTTCTCAGGCCAGGGCTCGTGCTTGAGTTGGAGAAATTCCATTGTTAGCCTGCCCGCCCCTTTTTGGTGCAAGGAGTCTTCATTAACTTTCTCCCAATATCTTTTTGTGACAAGTTTCTTTGCATTATCGGGGATTTGATCCGGATATTTCCAGTAGGAAGGAAAACCTATTTTGACCCAGGCAGATTTCATTTCCTTCAGCCATGGGATTTTCTCCAGTGCCTGGGGGGTGGCTATGAGCTCTCTTATAGCCAGCCTATATGGTTCGAGTTCAACAGATTTCCATAAGCGAATCCAATAGGAGAGAGGCATTAGGGCTGCTGTGGTTTTGATACTGTTTAGACCTAGGTCTAGCCTTAGAGGGGTCATTGGTGAGCCCATACCTAGCCGGGCAATCTGTCTAAGGAAATGGTTTTCCTTGGTTTGCAGAATATCGAGGTTTTTGTGGGACCCCCAAAGTTCCGCTCCATAGAGGGCCGCTGCTCTGATTTGGACATTGTAAATCTCTGCAAGTATGTTCAAGGGGGGACTCGGAGCCTTTCTCGATCTACGGACAAGGGCCCCACCTCTCTGGCTTATAATGAGAGCCCCTTTGTCAATGGCTGCCATCCATTTGCCTGTGGTCGATAGTCTGAAACCCAAGTAGTCGAACTCTTCTACTTTCTCCAATGGAATCGTGTTCATTTCTATGGTAACGCGCGAGCGTTTCTTGGAGGTACTATATATCATGAGTTTTGTTTTCTTAATGTTTACGTCCAGACCATAGTCACTACAAAAAACACAGAATTGGTTGATCAGGTTTTGGATTCCCATTGGCGATTTAGATATCAAAATTGTGTCATCTGCATATAGCAGACACGGGATTTTTTTCCCAACCAATTTAGGTGAATCATTTATACAGTTCTCTAAGTAGTGGATGCAATTATTGATATATAGCAAAAAAAGAGTGGGTGCCAGAACACATCCCTGTCTAACTCCTTTTTGAATAGCTACGGGGTCAGTCAACTCGCCCCCCTGGCCACATCTAATTTGAGCGAAAGTATTTTCATGCAGTTGAGCAATGAGTTTCAGGAGACCAGATGGCTCTCCCATGTTTGATAATGTTGACCACAGCAGGTTCCTGGGGATCAAATCAAATGCGGCTCTGAGGTCTATGAAGACCACATAGAGATTACCCCTCCCCAGGTCAACATTCTTACATTTTATTGACATGAATCTTAGGGCTTGGCCAACTGTACTCACTGCAGGTCTAAATCCTGCTTGTAGGTCAGAAAGAGCTTCGGACTCCATAATCCATTCCTCAAGATGGAGCAAAAGATGCTTTGCATAGATTTTTTGGGAGTTATCAAGGAGACTAATCGTACGATAATTGGCAGGGATGTTCGGATTTCCTTTTTTAAAAATGGGTACTATTTCGTCCCCTTTCCAAGTGGGTGGAGCGGGGGCCCCTGCTGCAATAGCATTGCAGATAAGGTTGAGATATGGTGCCCATATATATGGTCTTGATTTGTATAGATCGCCTGGAATCTTGTCTGGGCCAGGGGCCTTTCCCCATTTCAATGAGTCTATTGCTGCTCTTGTTTCGGTTAGAGAGAATGTGATCGGGGTGGTCTCATGGTTTATTGGGGCATCAGGGGCCCACAAAGATGCTTCAGAAAGCCCTTCGTATAGTTGCCCAAAGTGCTCTACCCATGATGCTGAGAGAATTGAGGAGCCAGGTGCGGCAGGGAAGTTGCTACAGTCATCAGTTATTAGTTTCCAGAACCTAGATGTGTCATTAGATTTAGCAGTCTCCAAAATAATAACCCATCTGGCCTCTTCCCAACTTCTGCGTGCCTTAGAACATTCCTTCTTATAAACTTTTCTGGCTGTTCTTAACAGCCCAACATGGCCATCTTTTATTGCTTCCAGGAGAGACAGTTGTGCTTCTCTGCAACAATTGTCAAACCAAGGAGCGCAGTGCTTTTTGTTAGGATTATTAAGAAACTTTTTTGTAAAAAGATGCTTTAAAGATTGGAACAAGTCAGTGTGTGCTGCTAAGACTCTATCACCCTCCCCATTCTCATTTAGGCGGATCATACACTCCATCTGGTTGGCAAGCAGGTTGTAAATAGATGCCAGGTGTTGTGGAGTGGCAAAATCAACCGTGGCTGTCCACACCGCCAACGGGTTAACACCAATGGGTTACCACCGTTGATGGACCGCTGTGGTGATTAGTGGGTCATAATTTGGAGGGCGGTTTGTTGTTGGCGTGGCGGTAAGGGTGGTGGGACCAACTCTCTCCCACCTTTGTTGGATCTGGCGGTGTTGAATTTATGGCTGCTTTCTGGTGGTTTTATTTTTGTGGCTCAAGATACGGCGGGTGGATTACTGCCTCCGCTGTGGTCTTTTGGTGGCCGTCACCACGGCAGTCTTCGTTATAGACCGCCAAAGTCGTAATGGGGGCCATAGTTATCAGTTGTACACTGCAAAGGGATTTACCAACAAGAAAGTGGTTTTGCAAATGTAATAGCTGTAAGCCTTGCAAAACCAGTACAAGTGTACAGAATTTCAAGTCCCCAAAAGTCAAAAGGTAATCCACATCACTGACGTACTTACTTGTAACTCTGGTTACTGTGTGCATTGCCTTATATGTCCATATGATAAGACTCATATGGGGAACACAATCTAGTAAAGAAAATATTTATTGAGCACTTATGCGGTATACAGAAGCACGACACATAGGCCCTCATTCCAACCCTGGCGGTCGGTGTTAAAGCCGCGACCATACCGCCGACAGGCTGGCGGTCCAAAAAATGGAATTCTGACCCTGGCGGTTACCGCCAACAGAGACCGCCGCTTCAACACTCCGACCGCCACGGCGGTACAAACAAACAGCCTGGCGGTCACCGCCAACAGCCCGGCGGGAGACAATGTACCCCCTACCCGATAACGACCCACCAATCCGCCACCTTTTCCGGGGCGGGAGCCCCGCCGATAAAAACACGGCGGAAACAGACTACGAATGGGAAAACGCTCACCTCCACATACTCCACGCGAGATTCCGGCAGTATGGAACCCGAGTTACAGGTCATCCCCGCACTCCTATACCTGCTCCTGTACCAGGAGCACGCCCGGCGGCGCGGAAGACATCGGTGAGTACTGCACCTACGACACAGGGGAGGGAAAAGATTACCGGCACACACCCACCCACCCACACCCACTACAACACACACATCAATGCATTCCCACAGATCACTGTCACAACCCACAAACCCCCCCCTCCGAAATAATGCAAAGACCAAAAGAAGAGATCTTAAACGGGCAGATATATTGAAAAATGGACAGCAGTAATCCAAATAAATAAATAAACTATGTACAAAATATATACATCTACTATATGTAGTCCAACCACTGTCCGTGGACCACAGGGGTCCTGAGCAAAGGGGCAAGGCCCAGTCCCACGACAAGAACTCCACGGAGAGAACAGTGCAGGGGCATCAGAAAGAAAAAAGGACAGGCACCTCAGGGGGAAGGGAAGGGGGGGCACCTCAGCCACTTGAGTACACGACGCCAGATCCACGAGGGGACTCCATGACCACTGGCCCATCCTGGGGAGAGCAAAGCCACAGTCCATACAGTCCATACAGTGGGTGGCCTGCCCACTGGGCCATCCTGGGGAGTGCAAAGCCACAGTCCATACAGTCCATACAGTGGGTGGCCTGCCCACTGGGCCATCCTGGGGAGTGCAAAGCCACAGTCCATACAGTCCATACAGTGGGTGGCCTGCCCACTGGGCCATCCTGGGGAGTGCAAAGCCACAGTCCATACAGTCCATACAATGGGTGGCCTGCCCACTGGGCCATCCTGGGGAGTGCAAAGCCACAGTCCAAACAGTCCATAACAGACTCCACTGCCACTGGAAGAGGCATGTTGGCCAGAGGACATCCTGCAGCCCTGCCCGAGACAGATCCTGCCCTGCCACGTCTGCCAAAGGGCCAGCGGTTCTTGCCTGGAAGGGCCCAGTTCAGCGGTTCTTGCCTTGAAGGGCCCAGTTCAGCGGTTCTTGCCTTGAAGGGCCCAGTTCAGCGGTTCTTGCCTTGAAGGGCCCAGTTCCGCGGTTCTTGAGACGGCGGTCCCCAGCGGAGCGGTGCTGGAGACGGCGGGGCCCAGTTCAGCGGTTCTTGCCTTGAAGGGCCCAGTTCAGCGGTTCTTGAGACGGCGGTCCCCAGCAGAGCGGTGCTGGAGACGGCGGCCATTCTATGGCCAACTGCTCATTGCCTGGTGGTGCCTTCCTGGGCAGCGGGAATGGTGCTCCTTCAATGCCCACCTGGGCTGTGGGTGGTGGGGCCCTCCTGGCCAGCTGGGCTGGGTCCTCCCTGGGCAGCGGCTATGGGGGTGGTGGGCTCTCCCTGGGCAGCTGTGACGGTTCCTCCCTGGGCAGCGGCTATGGGGGTGGTGGGCTCTCCCTGGGCAGCTGTGACGGTTCCTCCCTGGGCAGCGGCTATGGGGGTTGTGGGCTCCTCCTGGGCAGCTGTGACGGGTCCTCCATGGGCAGCAGGCCTGCTGCCTGACTTCTCCGCCTTGCTGCCCTTGCCCTCCTCAGTCGGGAGTCTGTGGCCCTTTCCTCCCTTTGGAGCTGTGGCTGTTGACGGTGGCTGGCTAGTGTCCTGGGGGGATATAGAACCCGGGCTCCTGCGGCGGCCCTTCCGCCTTCTGCTCCTCTTCCCAGGGGGTGGGCTGCCTGTCCCCTTGCTGCTGGGCGAAGATCCAGACATGCGGGCTGGTGGGCTCCAATACCCCTGCACCCTTGTCAAGGGGGCTGCAGGGCTGGTGGTGGCTGAGGTGCTCTTCTTACCCCGACGAGAAGGAGGGGGGGGCTCAGGGTCAGGAAAGAAGTTAGCAGTAGCGAGAAAGATTTTCTTGGGACAATGAAGAGTGGTAGGTACAGTGGGAATGGGAGTGGAGGGAGAGGATGTGGTTGTAGGTGAGTCACGTTTGCTGTCTTTGGGTGCAGGTGCAGGAGGGATAGGCTGTCGTGAGGTGGATGGCTGTTGGGTGGGTGGGTGGCTGTGTTTGTGTGGTGTGGAAGAGGGGGTGACAGACACAGTGGGAGAGGACACAGGGGGCGTGTAAATGGCAGTGGGGGTGGTGACTGCACGTGTGAGGACTGTTCTGGAGGGTGTGCTGGTGATGGAAACACTGGCTGATGGTGAGGTGAATGAAGGTGTGAGTGTAGACGTCACAGGGAGGGAGGAGGGAGACGAGGAGGTGGGGGTCACAGAGGTGGTAGTGACTGTTGGCATGTCTGCATCGGAATGTTGCTTGTGTGAATGTCTGCGTGATCTGTGGTGCTTATGTTTGGATGAGCTGCTCTTGGGTGTTGAGGTGTGTGCAGGCTGGTCTGATGGTGTGGGTGGGACAGGCAGAGGAACAGGAGACTGGGAGGAGGGAGTTAGTAGAGGGAGGCAGGAGACAGGGACAATGGCTGCCGTCAGTGCTGAGGCCAGAGCCTGGAACGATCGCTGATGGGCAGCCTGACCCGAATGAATGCCCTCCAGGTACGCATTGCTGCGATGAACCTCCCTCTCCACCCCCTGGATGGCATTCAAAAGGGTAGACTGCCCAACAATGAGCGTTCGGAGGAGGTCAATGACCTCCTCACTGAGGGCAGCGGGGGTAACAGGGGCAGGGCCTGAGGTGCCTGGGGCGAAGGAGATGCCCGGCTTCCTGGCAGAGCGGGCACGGGGCGAACGCTGAGGGGCTGCTGGGAGGGCGGAGATGGTGCGCTGGGTGGCGGCTGTACCTGTAATGGCGGGGGCACGGATGTTGCCACCACCGCAAGGGAGCTCCCTTCCGAGGACGTGTCCGTGTCGCTGCAGGCTCCAGTCGTCCCCGTTGTGGAGCTCCCCTCGCCCTCCGTCTCACTGGTCCAGTCAGACTCTGTGGCATGGCCCTCCTGGGCCATGTGAGATGCAGCTCCCTCCTGCCCCGATGCCACTTCTCTTCCGCCTGATGATGCTGATGCACACAAGCACAGAAAGACAAACAAAAAGGGGGGGGGAGAGAGAAATAAAGAGATTTTGAGTACATGGATCACCGGTACAGTTAGCGGACATGACAGACACAGATGCCCCCTGCACTATGTTGCGCACTTGGGGTCCGCTACGCATTCCGTGGAACATGCCCTACACGCCTAGAGTTGACAACTGCACCCATGGATGACACGGCCCAGGGATGGCTGTACTGGCACACTACTGAGGGTGGTGGCTGGGGACACAGGGGCTTACGGGGGTGCCCAGACTACAGATATCGCCCTGGCCTAGGGGGACCCACAGCCCTCCTCCCCCACCCAGACACCTCCACTGCGCGACAACAGAGTAGATTATGCTTGTACTCACCCCCTTGTGTCTGCTGTGCTGCCCTCACGCGCCCATCCAAATCAGGGTAGGCCACCGCCAGGATCCGGAACATCAGGGGGGTCAGTTGACGGCAGGCACCCCGCCTACGTTGGGAGGCCATCCCCAGCAGAGACTCGGCGGTCTTCTTGGTCCCGCGGCGGATGTCCTCCCACCTCTTGTGGCAGTGGGTGCCCCGTCGATGGTGGACCCCCAGGGTCCGGACTTCCTTGGCGATGGCACGCCAAATCCCGATCTTCTCATGGGCGCGGACCTATGTGACACGTACAGGGAGGGAGAAATATCACGTTCAAGTTTGTCTGCATTTTCGTTGCCAGTGGCCCAACGCCCCCCATCCCCGCCAGGCCCCCCGCCAGGCCCCCCGCCAGGCCCAACATGCCCCCCCCTTCCCCGCCATCTGGGATGTCTCAGCCCATGTTTTCGAAGGTGTTATCCAGAGTGTTGTCTGCCCTGATGAAATACATGAGGAGCTACATCCTTTTCCCTGAGGTGGGCAAATTGTCTACAGTGAAGGGTGATTTCTATGCCCTTGGACATATTCCCAACGTCATTGGTGCCATTGATGGGACCCATGTGGCTTTGGTTCCCCCCCAAGAAAGTGAGCAGGTGTACAGGAACAGGAAAAGTTACCATTCTATGAACATCCAGGTGGTGTGTTTGGCTGACCAGTACATCTCCCATGTCAATGCCAAATTCCCTGGGTCAGTGCATGACACCTACATCCTAAGGAATAGCAGCATCCCTTACGTGATGGAACAGCTAGAGAGACACCGTGTATGGCTATTGGGGGACTCTGGGTACCCCAACCTGTCGTGGCTACTGACCCCAGTAAGGAATCCCCGGACCAGGGCAGAGGAACGGTACAATGAGGCCCATGGGCGTACTAGGAGGGTGATCGAACGCACCTTCGGCCTCCTAAAGGCCAGGTTTCGGTGCCTGCATATGACAGGTGGATCCCTAATGTACTCACCTAAGAAGGTGTGTCACATCATCGTGGCCTGCTGCATGCTTCACAACCTGGCTTTGCGCCGCCAGGTGCCTTTCCTGCAGGAGGATGGTCCAGACGGTGGTGTTGTGGCAGCTGTGGAACCTGTGGAGAGTGACGAGGAGGAAGACGACGGGGCTGAAACAGACAACAGGGACAGAATCATTGCACAGTACTTCCAATAGGACACAGGTAACAATTCAAACATAATTTAGTAAATGTAAACTACTCTCCTGCATCTCTGCTGCCTGTCTATTTGCCCCAGTGTATGATGACTGAGTTGTGGCTTTTCCCTCCCTATTTCAGATCTGGGGTCCCCACTACGAGTCCTGTGCTTCGTTTCCCCATGGACTACAGCTTTGTGGCAGCGGTTTGTTGACTTCACTATGTACAAGGACATATTTGCACTGTCATGTCAATTACAATATTTTGAAATCACAGCCAGACTCCAGATAGTTTTGTGCAAAATAGGTGTTTATTTCAGTGCTCAAAATGGGATGGGTGGTTTCAAGTGGGTGGGGGCTATGGTGAAGGAATGTCCATGGCAGAGTCCAGAGTAACAGTCACACAGGTGCATTGTCCATAGGCCTGTGGAGAGATGGAGCATGGGCAGTTCAAGGATGGACAGGGTGACAATGTGGGACAGTGGGATGACATCAGGTGGTATCCTTTGCTGGCGGGGGTCTTGACATCCTACTCTGTCTTCTTGCGAGATCTCAGGGCCCTCTTGCGGGGTGGTTCTTCTCCTGCAGGAGGTGGGGGTCTGGTGGGCTGCTGTTGTGCGGGGGCCTCCTGTCCACTAGCGCCGGCGGAGGTGGTTGGCTGTTCTTGGTCCAGGCTAGTGGCAGGGGCCCTTTGTTGTTGTTGAGTGTCCGTCCTGGTGTTGATGAGTTCCTGCAGCAGCCCTACCATGGTAACCAGGGTGGAGGTGAGGGCTCTGATGTCCTCCCTGTACCCCCGATAGTGTTCCTCCTGCAGTACCTGGATCTCCTGGAACCTGGCCAGTACCGTCGCCATCGTCTCCTGGGAGCGGTTGTATGCTCCCATGATGGTGGTGAGGGCCTCGTGGAGAGTGGGTTCCCTGGGCCCGTCCCCCCCCCTGTCGCACAGCTGCCCTCCCAGTTCCCCTGTTTCCCTGGGCCTCTGCCCCCTGGCCGGTGTGCCCACTACCACTGCCCCCAGGTCCCTGTTGTTGTTGGGGTGGTGGGTTATCCTGGGTGCCCTGTAGTGGTAGACACACCGCTGATTGACGTGCCCTGGAGACAGAGGCATGGGCCCGCTGGGTGGGAGCTGTGCTGGTGTTCCCAGAGGGGTTTGGGTCTGTAGTGGCCTGTGGCTGTCTGAGGGGAACCGACTGTCCAGAGGTCCCCGATGGTCCGGGCTGGTCATCAGTGTCCAGGTCGACAGAGCTGCTGTCATCGCTGACGGCCTCTTGGGTGGGGGGTGTGGAGAATTCTGGGCCCTCCGTGGCGGTGTGTTGGCGGTCGGGTCCTGCAGGGGTATAGAGGTATGGTTATAGTTTCAATGTGTGCCATATGGGTGTATCTGTGGGTTCCCGTGTCCCCAAGTGCTGGCATTCGTGTGTGGGGGCTTTGGTGAGGGTGGCTTGTGGGGGGGATGTGTATATGCATTGGGCATGCTTTGGTGATGAATGTCCATGCTTAGTGGACGCATGCAGGCCTAGGTTTTGGGATGTGTGGGTTGTGATGGTGAGACATTGGCAGGGAATAGGTGTGCTGGGGGTGGGGGTGAGGATGGTGGTGGGGGTGAGGATGGTGGTGGGGGTGAGGGTGGGGGTGAGGATGGGGGTGGGGGTGAGGGTGGGGTTCGAGGATGGGGGTGAGGGTTGGGGTATGATTTGGCATGCAGGTGGGGGGAAGCAGTATTGAAGCTTCAACTTACCAGAATCCATTCCTCCGCCGACTCCTGCGAGGCCGTCAGGATGCATGATGTTCAAGACTTCCTCCTCCCATGTTGTAAATTGTGGGGGTTGAGGTGGGGGTCCTCCGCCAGTCTTCTGCACGGCGATGTTGTGCCTGGATACCATGGAACGCACCTTCCCCCGTAGGTCGTTCCATCGCTTCCTGATGTCTTCCCGATTTCTGGGGTGCTGTCCCACAGCGTTGACCCTGTCGACAATCCTCTGCCATAGCTCCGTCCTCCGGGCAATGCTGGTGTATTGGACCTGTGTGCCGAAGAGCTGGGGCTCTACCCGAACGATTTCCTCCACCATGACCCTGAGTTCTTCGTCTGAGAAGCGGGGGTGTCTTTGGGGTGCCATGGAGTGGTGTGTATGATGTGTGGGATGGAGTATGTGTAGTTAAGTGTGTTGAGTGTGGTGGTGTGTGTTGTTTTGTGTGTGGATATTGTGTGGGTGATGGTGTAGTGTGCCTCTGTGTGATGGTGTTCTATGATCGCTGCTGTGTCTCTCAGTGCTTCTTTTTGGATTTTGGTCGAAGGGGTTTGTGGGTGATGTGGGTGTGTGTTTTATATTGTATTGTGTGTGTGGGAGTGGTGTGTGTATGTGTATCAGGTGTGTGGAATTCAAATCGTCCAATGTTGCTGAGTTTTGTTCATTTGTGTGTATTCTGACCACGGCGGTGTGTACCGCCAATGGAAAACCGCGTTTGAAAGACCGCCGCGTGGATTCGTGGGTCAGAATGGCATGGGCGTATTTCTGTTGGCGTGACGGTGGAGGTTTGGTCACCTCCACTTTTCCGCCGACCGCTGGTCTGGCGGTCTGTTGTGGCTGTCGGATTTTCGGCGGTTTGGCTGCTGCGGGTCAGAATGACCGTGGCGGATTACCGCGACCGCGGCGGAATTATGGAGGATTTCTGACCGGCGGTAAGCGCCTTTTACCGCCGAGGTCAGAATGACCACCATAGTATCCTTTGGCAAGACCATTTAATGTACATTAACAGGACACAGACCTACTATGATTCCTTACCTTTTATTTAGCTCCGAAGAACATCAGATGTGGGGGGAGGGGAGACATTTGAAGTAGGCAGATTAGTATCTAAGTATATAATCAGTTTTGACAGCCTCCTATTTACTAGTCTTAGTTCTAATGAAGAAATGTTTTAACTGATTTTAAATTTTGTATTTTTCACATAGGTACATCTGGTTGATCACCACCTGCAGACCAAGGAGTCATCCTTCGAGAGGTAAGCTTACATTAAGATAGTTATTTAAGTCAAAGGTAAATATTTTGTGTTTGCTAGATGAATTGTCTACTAGAGGTCGAGACAGTAATTGATTTGCAACGTCAACATCTGCCTCCTCTAACTGTAATCATTGTTTAATCAGCCGAACCACAATGCTTTTCAAATCATTGCCCTCAATCCCTTCTGGGACTTTTAGAATCCTCATGTTATTCCGTCTCCAGTGATTTTCCAAATTCTCCAGCTTTCTCCTAACACTTTCCTCTCCAGCTTTCAAGCTTTGGATAACCTCCTTCTTCTTCTTCACAGCTACCTTTAGGCCATCTACTTCCTCTTCGAGTGCAGCCGTCCTACCTGCCAAATAATCTATTTTTCCCCAAAGTCTTGCACAGGCCTCTGATCTCGCATTGGTTGGAACCTGATTTTTCTATCCCCTATTTAATTTCCAGCACCAGATTTTTTAAAATGTTTGAGATATTCTGACTATCCGCCTCCCTCTGATGCTGGCTTTCTCTGGTTCCAGCTGAAGTGGGGGGCTCGTCCGACGGGGGGGTCACGCTCGCTCTTGCTGAAGAGTTCCCCCTAACTCCGTTAATTCCTTCTCTGTAAATTCCAGGGAGTTACTGTCTAGAGCACAGCCCCTCATGGACACAGAAGCACTTTCCTCTTCCCCCTCCAGCCTTTCCTTATCGGCCAGAGGTAAAAATCTATTTGAAGTACATACAGTCCGGGTTGGATAAAGCTCTGCCAAACTTTTACAGTCCCTAACGGTAGCCATATAAGCACCAGCAACTTGTTGCCCTGCTTGGTCAAGGCGGTTCTGCTTATCCATTTGATTCCTAGGTAGAACCCTGAAATATGTTCTTAGTGAAGGAGAAACGTTTGGTCTATTAGAGCTATTAGGACATACTCTCACACCTCTATGACCCAAAAACAATTCTCCCTTGTCATTGTCACCAATGTCTCTTTGGACCTAGATATTTCATCCAGAGCTTCTTTTACTGGGGGATCAATCAATCTCTCTTTAGCCCCAAAAACCTTCCTACCACTCCTTAAAGAGTACACAGGACTCTTTCCAAGCTTCCTCCTTACCACAACCTCTCTTTTAATTTTATGGGAGCCAGCCTCTCAGCAGTCCTTGCTGCGCTTACACTCTGACCCCCAAAAGACTCAGTGTGCCTCAAATGGTGCTCCTCTAGACACACAGGGACAGTACCTTGGGCATCCAACAGCGGACTCACAGCCTCTCCAGCCTTCCTCAGTCTAGCAAAAGTGCTTGTGCGCTCTGCTACCTTTCCCCTCGAGGGGAATCCTTGCAGCTGCTTCCCTTCCTCTCCTGATGTCCGTTGCAGCTCTTCCCCAGAGTGCAGCTTGCTCTGGACCTCTGAAGCTCCAGGCCCACTCCAACGTGGCTCTTCCACTGTCCACCTCCCCCAGGTAAGATTCCTCGACTGCCACCATCAGATGTCACTGTCTGCCTCACGCCCTCCCCACCTGCTCCCTGGCTCATGTGTGACGCTGGGGAGCACCTCCGCGCCCCACTAACTAGTGGCCGCCATGTTCTCCCCTCGGCTGTCATACAAAGAGTACACCATGACCCCTTTAAAAAATCACCAAACAGAGAGTCCCCGAGGAAAATCATGGTGTGCTTCCACAAATATGCGGTTAAAGAAAGAATACTGATAGCGGCATTGAAAAAGAAATCACTCATGGCAGAGGGAGTTTCTTTCGAAATTAGGTTAGATCTTTCAAGTACAACTTTAAGCAAGCAGCGGGAGTTTGGCAAGAGCATTGACGCCCTCAAGAAATTAGGCACTAAAGTTAAAATTCTCAGCTTCTTTGAGAGTGATGGCGAATAACAAAATGTATAACTTTAAAGAGGCAAGAGAGGTCGATGACCTGACAAAAACATTAGAAGTCAGCTAAGCTGGGAAATTTGTTGCCCGCTTTATTCTGTCTTTCCCTCTCCACTTGCTCAGTTGTTGAATCTCGTATGCATGTAGACAAATTTAAAGCCCCAGCAGTTGCCCCCCCTGTGGCGTCATGCCTAGAAGAAGAAGTCCGGGGATTTCTCCCACGGGGTTTTGGGGTGGGAAAGTAAGAGGTATAGAGGGGAACAGGGCATAGGGTGTGGAGCATGTGGGGAAAAAAAGAAAAAAAATGTCGTCATAGTAATGGTAGTCAGGGGGAACTGAAGGGGGATAATAGCTCTTATATTAACAGGGGTTAGATGATGGGGAAAAAGAGTTGAGGCTGCTGTCTTGGAATGTTTATGGTTTACGGGTGGTAAATAGACAAGGAAGTTGCTTCAATACATGAAGGATGTTAGAGCAGATGTATTAGTGTAGCAAGAGACCCACCTCTCTAGACAGGAGAGTATGGAGTTGTTTAGGTCATGCAGAGGGGTGCAACAGATAATGTGCTCAGGCCAGACTGGCGGCAGTAAAAGGGTTGTGGTTCTCATTAAAAATCATCCTAATATCTCCCTCCAGGAGGGACCGGTAGACAGGGCGGGACGATGGGCCATAGGGAGACTGGTGGCATACGAAAGGGCATTTATGGTGATGGGTTACTACGGGCCCAATAAGGATGACATTACTCCATTAGCTAAATAATTTCAGCACCTGTTGCTCATCTCTGATCCTATTATATGGATGGGGTATTTTAATGTGGTGTTAAGTTATGACTTAGATAGGTCATCAGGGAGTAGGTCCAGAATTAATTAGAACATGCAACGCCAATTAATGTTTATAATGTGTCAGTTGGGATTATGTGATATATGGAGAGAGAGGATGGGGTTAACTCGGGGGTTCACATTTAATAACAAACATCAATCCAGGATTGATTATATTTAAATAGACAGGAACCTGGTACTAAGCGTGAAGGAGATAGTTCATATAGGAGCTCATTTATCAGATCACTCCACCATCTGGACAAATATTGGTTTAACAGGGAATAGAGATCGTGGTAGGTGGATGCTCAATAGAATCTTGCCATTAGATGAGGTCGTGGTTGCAGAATTACAAGCTGAGGTAAACGATTACTTCATTCTTAATGTGGGCTCAACCTCCCGGACTATGGTATGCGATGCCTTTAAGGCATTTCTATGTGGGAGACTTATTAGAATGGCCTCATTTAAAAGGCGATTGTACAACGAAGAAATTGGCAAGTTAGGAAAGCAGGTACAGCAAATAGAAACAAAATTGACATAGGCTGATCTTAAGGAAGAAGAAGTAAATCAGCTGCATATAGTAGATCGAAGGTTGCTATCTGAGTTGAATGCTGTGATTGAGAATAGAATTAAGAAAAGATGCGAGGCGAATAGACTGTGGTAAATTATTGGCATTGAAATTAAAAGCTAATAGAAAGAGGAACAGGGTGGTAGAGCTACAAGGTTCAGTCTCAGGAAGTTTGAAGAGAGGTGACAAGGATGTAGGAGAAGCTTTCTGAGGTTTTTTTCAGAAATATATGAAGAAGATCTAGAAGTACCCCTGGGGGCGGTGAGGACCTGGCTAGAAGAGTTAGGTTTGGATTCCTTGAGTGAGGAAGACAGTAGAGGCCTTAATGAGCAAGTTGGGATGCAGGAATTGGACTGGGTTTTAAGGGAAGGCTGGGAAAGCACCAGGCCCAGACTGTCTCCCTTTAGAAGTGTATAAGGCCCTGGGAAGTAGTACAAATCATTTTTCTGTGGGGCTCGGTAATGATATTTTAGAAGATAGAAGTATGATGCCTCTGTCCTGGAAGGAAGCAAGATTTAGAGTGATTCTGAAGTGAGGGAAGGACGCAAGATCCTGTGACGCATACAAACCAATCTCCCTATTAAATAGTGATTACAAAATGTTTGCAATGATTATGGCAGATAGATTAAGTGGTGTCCTAAAAAAGATTATTCACAAGGATCAAAAGAGTTTTATGAAGGGTAGTTTGATGCAGGACCTGATGCACACCCTGATTGGCTCAACCGATTTGGACACTACGTGCCAGGATCCGTTGGTGATAGTAATGGTAGACGCCACTAAAGCATTTGATTTAATTGGATTTATTTAAAAGTGGTCTGTGAGTTTTTTAAGCTGGGCAGGAATTTTATTGGGATGCTGCAGAAGATTTATCAAGACCCTGTAGCGAGAATACTAGTTAATGGTGTGTTAATTCACCCTTTTAAAATTCAAAGAGGAACAAGACAAGGGTGTCTGTTGTCACCATTACATTTTAATATATATAGAGAGCCTCTGGTGCAAACTTAGGAAGGACCAGAGGATACTTCCGTTTCAGTGTGGGAATTGGAGTAAGAAGCTCTCCCTATATGCAGATGATTTGTTGGTATATACATCAGATTTGGGTCAAGCATTGGTAGCTCTGGAAGAACTCACAAAGGAATTTCAGTGGGTTTGTGGTTAACAGTGAAAAATCTGAAGTTAAGGTATGGAATATGCGGGCAGAAGGGATTCCTGTTAAGAAAGAGGTGAAATATTTAGGGATCCCAATAACCCAAGATAGAAACAAAATTGCCCAAAATAATTTCAAGAAGGTTTTGAGAGAGTCTAGCCAGTTAATGAAGAAATGGGTCAGTTTTCCCCTTACTATGATAGGACGGGTTAACTTAGTATAGATGGTGATCTTGCCTAAATTTCTATTTATTTTTAATGCAGTCTCTTTTTGGTTTGAAAAAGAATGGATGTGCAAAAGGTCTCAGAGGGGGTTCACATTGCTTGGAAGAAGTTGAGAAGACGGCGAGAGAAAGTTGGGTTGGCCTTACCAGATATACAGTATTATGCATGGGTCTTCTTTCTGAAGAATTCAAGGGAACTAATGAAGGAGCCAGGGGATTCTGAGAAAGGACAAATCTTTAAAGCTTTGATGAAAATAAATGATGTTTCCCAAACTGCTTTTTATATAAGTTTATGGACCCTAAGTTTGAAAAAAAATATTTAAGGTGCTTTTGGAGTCGATAAAAATCTGGTGGAGAATGAGGAAAGTTTCTAAGCTACCATACTATAGCTAGTATGTGCCAATATGGAACTCTCCAGGCTCCCTGGAATGGTCGAGGGACAAGTTGGCTCTTCCTTTGAGGGAGGCAGATTTTTTGGATTGGGGTCACTTTCTCAAGTGCGCTTTCGAGTCCATCTGTGGGGAAATGGGGGGCAATCTTTCAAGGTTTAAATACCTTAGAATAAGTAGTTGGCTGCAACATTTAAAGGTGAAGGTAGGGGGTTCGAATGAACTGGAAGAATTTCTATACTTAAACCCCCGTCCCCCAAGAAAGGAGGTCACAAAACTGTACTGGTTGATGTTCGAGACTGTGGATGGACAATTCAACCTTCCGGAAGAGATCTGGGAGAATACTTGCCAGGACAGCAAATAAGAGATCAATGGCAAGTATATAACACTCTTCTATACAATACAGTTTGGCCTGCGTCTTTAAGAAGGAATCATTTGTTTTCAATTCATAGGGCCTTCTGGTCTCCGGCAAAGTTATCTAAGATGGGGAATGTAAACACAACGTTGTGTAAGAAATGTGGTCTGGCCATGGCAGATGAGCTACATATGTTTTTGAGGTGCCCCCAGATCACCCGATTCTGGAAAGAGGTGGAGGAGGTAATAGAGGAAGTTTTTTCTCTGGATTGTCAAGTAAGCCCCTCTTTAGTGATTTTTGGATCTCTGTAGAATCAGAACCAGTTGACAACCATGAGTGACATTGTGAAACCACGTTTCTACATGATTTTGTTGGCCAGATGAGAAATCTGTAAGAAATCTGACGACACAGGAATGGAGGGAGACACTATTCGATAACTTAAATATGGATGTTAAGAGGAGGAAAAAAGGAGCAGAAACTCTGGGCTCCTTTGATAGTGTGGCTGGATAGAACTGAATAGGTGGCATTTGGTACATGTAAAGCGGCCCGGTACTGTCCTATGATTGTACTGCTTACTGACTCTCAAGGTTCTCTCTGTGGACATAAAGCAGCCCACAATCAAGAACTCAGCTCTAATCTGAGACAGGAGGCTCTCGTCGAAGGGTGGTATAGAGTGGAAGGCGGTCTCCCTGCTTTCCAAGGGCTTCCCCTTTGAGTCAGATTGTGATGGTAAATGAGGACAAAAACTAATAATAAAAAGACAGTAATTGATTTGCCACCAGAATGTAATGGTAATGTTGTTATTCCCCTCACAGTTTTTACATTGCTTCACTGGAGACAGGAATATAATAATACATATAATAAACAAATACATTGAACTTTTAAACTTTTTTTTAAATATTAAAAAATATTTTAAAAGTATAGAAATAATTGGATACATAACTTTTACTACAAACAAAATTACAAATGCAAATGTTAGTGAGGATGGAAACATAAATGTTAGTCATGACGGATAATTGTTTAAATTAGTCTTAAAATTATTTGCATCTCCTCAATCAGGAATCATCTGCGGATTTATCTCATTTTAGTATTTTATGAGGAGTCCGATACAATATATTTTTCACAGGGTGGAGCTTGCCCGGCTGCAAGATGGCTGCGTCTTAGAGAAGCTCCGCAAACCCCCTAAAATCCGTCTCCAAATCCGCTGTTTACATGCTGAATTGTCCTCACAGCAGTCAAGATGTTGCTGAGAGCCGTGCCCTGGGGGCTGAAACACCGGTAGCCTGATGCGGAACGGCGTGGCTGAAAGGCGAGACCCGATGCTGGACTGCGGAGGCCGAGTCGCCAAAGTAACGTAGGACGGCCAGTGCTGGGAGATCTCACTATGGGCAGCGCGAGGGCCGGGCACAGTCCGGTCGGAGAGATGGCGGCGAAAAGAGGTGGCAGAGGTCTGCGGCAGCGTTGCTCCCGGTAAAGGGTAGCGGGTGCTCGAGTGGGCCACACTGGGGCTGCCGCCCGGAGACAGTACAGAACGGCGGCGGCGGCCTAGATGCGGCGTTGCGCAGTATACGATCTGCTGGCTGGGGTGACCTGGAGACACAGGTACGATATGGTGTTGGGTGCTGCATCTGAGGATGTCGTTGGACACTGGCAATGCCTAGAGTGAAAGAGGCGGCCTCTTTGGTGGTTCAGCTAGAGGCACAGCAAGCAGGATGTTACGGATGCGGCGCTACGGTGAGTGATGGGTCTCCGGTGGCCTAGAAGCCTGGTTGACGACTGGACAGCAGGAACACATGACTTAATAAGACAGAACCACTGGAGTGCATTGTGATACGACTGGAGGAGCCTAGTAAGCCAAAACTAGACAGTCACGTTAAAGCGAGGAGGTAGGGCTAGAGGTGACTGATTGCACGAAAGCTGGAGGGTGATGGTAGCCCTATTCCTGTAGGGTGTGACACAGACTCTGAAAGTTAACTGGCCATCAAAGAGTGAGGGGCGCTTAGCTTGGGGTGCCACACTTTCAAAGCGCACTATCTGCATGTTGATGATATCACGTACCACGGGCAAAACGGATAAACACCAAACTAAACTACAATTTGAGCAACGCAGTTCACCGGCACCAGCCGTGGACCGGGCAGAGGAGGGTGTGGTGGGAGGAGGAGATGTGCCACAGGGAGAGGAGCCCGAACTCAGATAAATACTAACGCAATGCAAGAAAGACTGACCAAGATAGACTGTAAAATAGACTCACTCTCCTACCGAATGGATAGAATGACGGAACGCCTGGACAAACATGCGGACAGATTGGATCATTCGGAGAAACACATCTTGGAGATGGAAGATGGTCAGGCAGCGATGTCCTCTGGACACGTCAAGATGAGCAAAGAGCTGGCAGCACTGCATGCTAAAGTTGAAGACCTAGAGGCCCACTCATGCCGCAATAATCTACGCATAGCAGGAATTGCGGAATCTACAGCAATAGACAATATGGGAGCCACGTGGAGCGCTTGCTGATTCAACTGCTGGGGCGTCAGACGTTTTCCAGCCAATTTGTGGTGGAAAGGGCACACTGAGTCTTGCAGGCTCAGCTGCCACTGGGCACTCCGCTGCACCCCATAATAGCTAAAATATTGAACTACGGGGATCGGGATGCTGCCCTCTGACGAGCTCGTGAACTTAGGTCTTTGACACACGAGGGAGCAGTACTTTCACTGTACCCAGACTTTACACAGCAGGTGCAAGATGCTAGGAGACAATTCATCGCTGGGAAACGACAACTACGCGAAATACGACTGGAATACCTCATGCTATACCCGGCAAGGCTCCAAGTTGTGGTGGATGGCAAACCACTTCTCTTCACAGACCACAAAATTCTAGCTCAATTCCTGAAGCACAGAGCGATGGACGGGAAGGGACAAAATACGAGGGACACCAACTCAAGAGATAGTGATGAATGACTTGTGCAGTCTAGATGCTGTCCAGAGCAGACTTGCAGAGCACTACGAGCAATGACATAGACTGATGATGAGACACCACCCTTGCAGATGCATGGGAGATGGCACTCAGTGGCAGAAGACAGTTGAGTGGTGAAAAAGTCAAGACAATGTCACATACAGATGTTAAGTTTGCACACTGACTCTGCATGTTATGCTAAGTAAACATTAATATTGGATGGGTGGCTAGTATCATAATGTTGAGAGGGCGGTCGGGCAGCATCCACCCTAGAGTGTATACCACTTGTTTGTTCACAACAGGTCTAACTGACGCCTGGAAGGGAGGAGGGTAAGAGTAAGTAATTGATGGGCTGGTTGGGGCAATGCCTACTGTGGGTGGTGGGGGAAACAGTGGGAGTTACATGTTCTAACAGTTTATATTGCAGTGTAGCGATGGCAGTCACACAGATGCAGTATAGCAGACACAAACATACGCACATTCCGTAGCTAATGGCAAGTAGCAATCCAACATCCTACTCAACCAAAGGCCTGACTGCATTACGAATGACAACATGGAATGTTAGAGGCTAGGAAAACACCCAAGGTAGTAGCCTATCTGCAGCGACATGGGGTGGATCTGGTGCTCCTTCAGGAGACACATCTGGCCCCGGGTAGCCCAATGCTTACCCCCAGGAGAATGCATGGGAACATATTGGCATTGGGGTACACCTCCCACTCTCGTGGGGTACTGATCAGGGTGTCTAGGGCCTCGGGGCTCCATCTCCAGGAGGTTGAAAAAGTCCCCAATGGTAGCTATATAGTCGCACTATGCAGCAATGGGACGGTCATGTTTCTCCTGGTTGGGATTTATGGGCCTAACTTTGATAACCCTCAATTTTATTATGATTTAGCAGCCAAGGCTGGCGGTTGGGGAGGGTACCCACAGGTCTGGGGAGGAGATTTTAATTGCACGTTGGACCCTCTGCTCGACAGATCGGGAGGGGCACACAGAAGGCCAGCATCTGCAGCTAGGGTGCTGAAAGAGATAGCAGAGGAACTGGGATTGGTAGACATATGGAGACGTAGGCACCCAACACAAGGGGGATACACTTATTACTCTGCAGCACACAACCTACATACACAAATCGATCTCTGGTTGGTCTCTAGCAGTATATTGGGCAGTTTACCGATAGAAATCCCCTGGCCCCGAACATACTCTGACCATTCCCCGGTCTTGGTGATGATGACCCTAGGCACCAGGCGGACGAACCCGTTCACACGGCGATTCCCACAGTACTCGCTCTTGGACTCGGTGTTTCAAGGAGGGCTGGCTACAGCCATACAAGACTGTTTTCGAATTAACATAGATTCAGTGGATAGTATGTGTACCGTGTGGGAGGCATTCAAAGTCTATATACGTGGCATAACTATAGAAAAACATGCGGGAGTCTTGCGATCAGTCCGTGGTAGGCTAGACACACTGGAACGAGAGCTCGCTCAGTTAGAGCAGACCCACTTATACACGACGGATGGCCTGGTTCTGGAGGCCATGCACACTAAGCTGGAGGAATTCCAGGATATGGCAATCACAGAATTCCAACACATGGGGAAATATGCAACGGCCTGTGTCTATGGTGAGGGGGAGAGGCCGGGGATGGTATTGGTAAATTTGATATGCCCAAGTAGAGGGAGGGACATGATTACAAAGGTGCAGGCTGAAGATGACAAGGAACTCACAGACCCAGAACAAATAGTGGCAAGGTTTCATGAGTATTACGAAGGCCTGTACACCTCCAAAATTGCCCCAGATTTGGGGGTATTGACGGACTATCTGTCATACATAAAATTACCGAGCATAGGGAAGTCCTCATGGCGCCTCTGACTTTGGAGGAGATGGGCCGGGCTCTGGGAATATGGCGGACGGGAAGGCTCTTGGACCGGATGGGCTGATTGTAAAGTTTTACAAGGCCTTCAAAGATATTCTGCTCCTTCATCTGAGTAAAGTTTATGAGCAGATGGTGGAGGATGGTATAATGCCCCCCTCCATGCGGGAAGCCATGTTGATTGCACTACTGAAGCCAGATAAATCACCTGAGCAGTGCACGTCCTATCGCTCATTGTCCCTGATAAATGTTGACACCAAAATTTATGCAAAGATTCTCGTGGACAGGCTGGCTAATTTCTTGCCGAAACTGGTCCAACCAGAGCAGTCGGGGTTTGTCCCAGCCCGCAGTCATACTGCTAACCTCCGCACATTGTTCAGGGTGATGCAAAATGTCAACACGAAGGTATAAGCAGTGGCGATCTTTTTGGACGCTGAAAAGACGTTTGACTCCGTTGAATGGCACTTCAAGATGGCAATACTAACGCGAATGAGGGTGGGGAACCCTATCTCGTTCCCCTCTTGATGTTAAATTGGTCTGATGACTGTCTGTTAAGCGGTATACATGTTCTGGGGAATTTTTAACTTGCCAGGGATCAAATCAGGAATCGGGCACCAAAACCTAGTTTCCTCAGTACATCCCCCTTCCAATTCCAATGGACCCAGTCAAAGATTTTAGTGGACAGGCTGGCTAAATTCTTGCCGAAACTGGTCCAACCAGAGCAGTCGGGTTTTTCCCAGCCCGCAGTCATTCTGCTAACCTCCGCACATTGTTCAGGGTGATGCAAAATGTCAACCCGAAGGTAAAAGCAGTGGCGATCTTTTTGGACGCTGAAAAGACGTTTGACTCCGTTGAATGGCACTTCAAGATGGCAATACTAACGCGAATGAGGGTGGGGAACCCTATCTCGTTCCTCTCTCGATGTTAAATTGGTCTGATGACTGTCCGTTAAGCGGTATACATGTTCTGGGGAATTTTTAACTTGCCAGGGACCAAATCAGGAATCGGGCACCAAAACCTAGTTTCCTCAGTACATCCCCCTTCCAATTCCAATGGACCCAGTCAAATGCATTCTCTGATTCTAGCAAAAGAAGACATTTTTATGTCCCCTCTGGGCATTTTATATGATGTTGAGCATCATCTTGGTGTTATCACCATAATGCCTATCGTAGATAGAACCCGATCGACCAGCCTGTATCAGGGCTGGCATGAGTTTGCTGAGTTGTAGCCAAAATGGTGGTAAGCAGTTTGACATTCAGTAAGGCGATTGGTCTATAAGATGCGCACAAAGTTGTACCTTTGCCTGGTTTTGACACTAAGATAATAACTGCCTCCTTTGTTTATTCTGTAAGTACATCCATGTTCCCAAAGCCATTAAATTCCCTGGCAAGAAAGGGCTCCACCATGGAGCCGAATGTTTTATAAAACATAGTAATAGATCTGTCAAATCCACCCCTTTACCTAATTTTATTTAATGGATTGCTGACACCACCTTGACACTATCCATTGGCTCACCTAATTGCTGTTGTCATGCTCCTTGGAATGTTTGTTGTAGGTGTTCCTGTAAATATTTATCTATTTGAACATTTTCTATATGTTCCAACTTAAGTAGTGGTCAATAAAATTATTGAAATGCTAAGCTAATGTTTGTATCTTCCATTAGCTATGATCTTTTCTCATCTGTGATAACCTGTATTCTGGCTGAATTTGGCTGTGCTTTTAACTGAGCAGTTTTCTGGTTTTGCTGCCAATTGTGTAAGATCATTGCTTGATGGACAGTAATGCATTTTCCACTTTAGCATGCTCTAATGCTTTAACCTGAGCATGTAGGTTTGTAATTTGGCACCGAAGTTTATTTGAGCCTGAGAGCTTGTGTTGATTTTGTAGTTTTGTGAGTTTGCTCTTTAGCTCCACCTTGATATTTTCTCTATTGTGTTTCATATATGATAGTACTGAAATGAAATGGACCCTTACCACTGCTTTAAGAGTTTCCCATCCCTCTTCCCTATAAGTCATTCTCAGCAGATTGAGCATCTCCCTCTGTGTTTGCAGCCTCTGAGTCTCTGTCAAGATCTTTGGAGTTGGTAAGCAACAGAAACCTATATGCTTCTTCAATTGCCTCCTGTTTTGTCTTCTCTGAATGCCCTTTGATGGTGTGTAGCAATTGTTGAATGTGAGTGTGGTAGGGGATCGGCGGTTCTGACGAGTCGGAGACGTACGTAGGGTGCAAAGTAAAGGTTTTATTGTATTGTGAATGTTGATATAATATCTAGCAGTGAGCGATGATGGCCTGCTCCGTTAATTCCTTCCTCTTCTTCTCTTGTCTCTGTCCCGTGTTCCCTAGGTCTTCTGATGGTGGCAGTTCTTGGTACCTCCCAGGTGAAACCGGAAACACAAAACACAGCAGGAAACGAAGGTAAGTCTTTTTGTGTATTTCTGGTGTTGTTTATGTGTAGTCATGCAGGGGGGGGATTGTGGAAGAAAGGGGTAGGTGTGGTTAAGGATAGCCCGGTAGTGAGGTTGTGCAGGGCAGGGAAAAAATCAGTGATAATCAATTCCTTGCTAGTGCTGGCCCCGTAGAAGTTTCTTCCTTTATGTCTTTTCCCCTATGGGTCTGCTTTCACACATGCTCTCTTTCCTCCCTCCCCTCCGATCCTCCTTCTCCTCCCCCTTTCGTTTTATAAATAATACTGTGTTTACCCTGTCCTTGTAACAAGGACCGTACCTTAGTAAGCCACGACCCTCCAGGGTCGTGGCGGCTAGTGCTCGTCTCGGGGGTTCGACTTCCCCCTTCTTTGCGTCTCTCCAGGGTTTGCCGGTCTTCCCTCTCGGTTCGCGGCGTCTCCCTTGCGTCTTCCGTCCTCGGCGTCTTGAAGGAGGATTCCTCTCCCCCTCCTTCCGAGTCCGTCCTTCCTTTCAGTGCGGGGCTCTGGAAATCTGCCTCACGCGCGTCAGGCGGCGTTCCCATGTTTCCATGGGAACGCAGGAGTCCTTCCGGTGCGGCGCGCGCGAGGCGCCAGGCCGCAGTAGGCGTGGTCGAGGAGACCCGTCTACAGTGAGCTTGAGCATCTGTAGCTTCTGTTCCCTTAGGCCGGCATTTCACTCTGATGTTCTTTGTTGTAACCTATTCTCACTGTCCTCTTGTTTGAGAGCTAGTTCCTCACATTGTTCCTCTAGCTACCCTATTTTAACCTGCTCTTCAGAGTGATTGTCAAGAGCAGTTTCAAGGTCATCTATATTTTTGCTGATATTCTGGACATCTTTTTGCAGTTCTTTCAGATATTCCTCTGTCACTCCTTGCATCTCACCCTCTCCTGTGATTTCACAAAGGAGCTGCTATAGAAATTATTGTGAAATCTGGAGGGCAGCCTCCTAACTATCTTCTTGTTCTCAGGGGCTAAGATTCCTTTTGTTGATTTTTCATTCTTATTTATACTTTGGCCTTTGGAGGTAAGCATGTCTTCTATTGATGCACCAGTATGTGCCCTATTTGCTGCAAATCTGGGTCGAGTATCTACCGTTCCCTTCTAGTGTTTGCAGCTTTTATGAAATTATGAGCTCCTATGGATTGCTGGGCACTGGCAGTAACCTGTTCTTCTTTGGTTCTGCCTCAGAAGTGTGCTAATAAGAGTCTTGGGTTTCAACTGGTCTCTGGTCCTGCCTCTCTCCCACATCATATGATACCAAGACTCTCAAGGATGTATTGCCATCACTCCCATAGCAACCTGTGATATCCTTAAACATGGTTATATCCAGTAGGTAAAGCTCTTCTGACTTTAGGCCAACACAACCATAGTCCTCATCTGCACAGTCACAGGGGAAACCCCCAGTGGGATCTGTTTGTAGAGTGTCTAGGCTGACGACCCCAAGACAAGACAGAGTCATTCACTCACAAGCATCCCATTACTACCTGTTGGTTGTTGCTTCGATGTGAGGCTTGTGTGTCATGCCGATTCCAGTACAGCCTAGTCCACCTAGTCCCCCTACATCCCTACTACCCCTCTCTGTCATCTTTGGTTGCCATTGTTCCCCTTCACTTCTGGGCTTCGATTTTCAGCTGGTTAGGCTATTTTGCGCTTATTAGAACTGAGAGGCAAGGTCTTCCCCAGGCACTCACCAAGTACACAAGTTGCGGGTCGCCTGCACTGTATCTGGATCCTCTCAGCTGTGTGTCTCCACTGGTTGCTCACTCAGCACTCTTTATCTCTGTGTCTGGGGTCTTCCTCAGTGCAGTGGTTGCTCTCCTACAAGTCACCACTGCAAGCTGCCCCAAGCGTGGATGACACTCTACTCTCCCAATAAGGTGGTGGCTGTATCTCAAGCACCTGCTCTCATCTTTGTGGCAGCTGTGTTATTGTTGATACTGGCTGTATCTGGACGATTGGGCCTCTCTGACCTCAGAATCCATCACCCAGAGCATTGTTTGCAGCAAATTGCATCACAGAAGCCCCGCACAGGTGGAGGTACTCCCTCCTGGTAAGATGACAGCTGTCTCCCAAGTCGCCCACCGCTTATGCTCTATTTTCCTCCTCTGCAGTACTTTGGGTTACTACTTGTCACCAAGGGGTTATTACTTGACACCAAAATTCTCCTCCTCCTCCCAAGAGCTCAGGGGCACCACAATGCCTGAGCTCCGGGATTGGGGGCAGAGGGTTGCTCAGGAATGGCAGTGAATAGACCTCAGAGCGGAGCAAAAGAGAAATGGTCTACTCCATTGGTTCACCCGCCACACCCCTAATGTGCAAACTTTAGCAAAAGTAGTGGTTGCTGCTCCTTTTTTAAATCTGGTATCAGCCAATACCTTTTGATTTTTTAAAAATAAATATATACAAAATACTTATTTAGAAGGCTTCCAGCCAGCTTTCTTTATCCATTGGTCTGCTGGTGTGTCATTCCTGTTCTACATCCACCCACTACAGCTTACAGAGTGGGAAAAGGGATCATCCCACTTCAGCCACTGGATAACTGCACATTAACTGACTGCATTTTGCTCGTTCACAAGAAGCGCATCGACACACAAGGTTGTTCCTTTCCGTGACAGTGATTTTTTTGTTTAATGCATTACTTTGATCTTGTCTTTGTTTTTAGAGTCTGATGTGACTACAGAACGCTGCACCAGATGTGAGCACAGGCCACATTCTACAATGTATTACTTACTGTCTCCTGTAAATTCCTTTTGGAGTGTGCTTTGTTTACTGTTTAACTACTGGCATTTCAAGGATAACAGATTGTGTCCACTTGAAACTATCCTGTGTTAAGTTATTGAAAGTTTCAATATTGTACATGTGAATTAATACGCGGAAAAGTCTTAAGAACACACTTGTTCTGGATTCAATTTCACCAATGGTCCTTTATAAAATTTTGCCCAGGAAAAAAACAACCTTTATCTTGTTTAATTTGCCACTCGTGTAACACTTTTTTCTTGTCTTCTTGCTTTTCTTCTTCCTTCTGTTTTTCTTACCTTGTTTCTTGCTTTCTTTTTCATTCTTTCATTTTCTCAGTCTTTCCTTCCTTTCAGTCATTCCTTCTTTCTTTCTTTCTTTCATTCCTTCTTTCTTTCCTTTTTTCATTCCATATTTCCTTCTTTCTTGCGTTCCATTTTTCTTTCATTCTTTTTCTTCTTTCTTGCATTCCTATTTTCTTTGATTCTTTCAACCCTTGTTTCCTTTCTTCTTTCAATCCTTCTGTCTTTTTTCTTTCATTCTTTCAGTGCTTCACCCCTTCTATTACTTCCATACTTTAATGCCTTCTTTCTTTCGCTCCTGCTTTCATTCCTTCCTTCTTTCTTGCTTTTATTCCTTCTTTACTTCTTTCTTGCTTTGTTTTTCTATCCATTCCTTCATTCTTTCTGTCATTCTATCCTTTCTTTCTAGCCTTCTTTCTTACCTTCTTTGTTCCGATCTTGCCCTCTTCCTTTCCATTGCTCCTTCCACCTTTCTTTCCTCCCTTCTTGCCTTCTTTTTTTTCCATCGTTCCTTCCTACTTTCTTTTGGTCTTTGCTGCTTTCCTTCCTTCATTCCTTCTTTCTGTCCTTCTTTCATGCTTTCTCAAAGGCAAAAGGCAGACATCCAATGGCACAACTATCTGCTTTTATGGGTCTGTGTTATCCAAGACCTTTTGATTTTACTAAAATTATGTGTACGAACTAAGTTTTCAGCCACACTTTATCCATTTGTCTATGGTTGTGTCATTCACATTTTTCTCCAACCCACTTGAGCATGCAACAAGGGGCAACACGTCACTCCACTTCAGCCATTGGCTGACTTCAGTATGACTTACGGCATATTTAGTCAATGTTTTTTTTCTAGATTGACAAACTCCTAGGAACTTCGCTAACAATAACGTTTTGCAAAAGTCATGACAATCAAAAAAAAAATTGCCAAAAGGTTGGTGGACGAAGCCAGACCTACAGGCTTTGTCAATGCTTGTTTCTACAATGAACTGGCTTCAATGCCTAATTTGGTATTTATACTGCGGGCAACCTAGCTACTTTCTGAACCTGCCCCCTTGGAACCCTTCTGCATCTGTGCATCCTGCAAAGCTAACTTGATACTGCAGCTTTTCAACACCAAAAATAGGTGTGACATAACAAGGCTGAGCAAACATATTTGTTAGAATCGGAGTTTTAAGAGGCAAAATTCTCCCAAATAGCGATTTGAATTTATTCTTCACACTCGCTGCGGAAATGTAATAGCAACGTGGATTAACAATTCTACGAATGAGGTTTCGTTCAAGCCTGACCCATTAGTGAATATAAAGACATAGTCAAGGAAGCAAAATCTAATTTAATTTCCTGTTTTCCTCCATATGCCATGAAAAGCACTGCTGGTTAGAGAACGTGGAACCCATTTCCCTGGGCCAAGGGAGGAAGTACTAGACAGGCTTTATGTGGCTTTCAACATGCTTACTAATTCGCACAATCAGTTTGTATGGTATACACTTTTAATATTAAGCCTATGGGCAATCAAATAATTACTTTGTGACTTCCCTGAAGCATCCCTGACTAGGCTTGTTAAACATCACGTTCATATCATTTCAAAAAGCTTCGTTCTAGTCCTCATTAAATGTAGCGAGATTCCAACATCTTAACCATTATTCTTACGGTTTTGTTTCCCTTTCCTGCTGTCACAAACAGTGAAAAATCGGAGTCTGAGGATGTCCTTCACTTTATTATTATGCATTCACATGAGGTTGTGTAGGCATTTCAAATTAGCACATTGTGGCATTTGTTAATGAGAAGAAGTCAGTTTACCTTTTCTGTTTGCAAAAGTAAATATCCCTTAATTTCTCTGCAATTTCAATATAAAGGAGTTTGTCAGGAAATTTAATTTCTCACACTTTGGCTCACTCACAATGGCTGTCAAACAGTCAAGTGATATGACGTAAAGTACCGCTAATCGTTGCAGCAGAAGACAGTGCTTCAAAGGTAAGGCATGGGATGTGCAGACACTAATGAAATTGTATTATCAGAACATATAATTAGGAGTGTGACAGGAGACAATGGTGGCAATGACATGCCGTTCGAATGGTATGCTCCCGAAGTTTTGTAGTCTTGAAGACAAAAATGGAGAGAACAACCACAGGCTTTTGAATAAACTTCAGACACAATAGATATGGTCAAAATACCAAAATGAACCAAAAAAGGACATTCAAAAGAGATCTATATTTCACAATCAAATGAGCAAGCGGAATGTTAATTTTAACAGGGTGGTGATTTGTTGGGAAGGGTTTCACTGGGAGGATCATGTAAAAAAAAAAATGCAAAGAAAGGACCTTTGGCTCAGGCACCCCGGCCACTGGTTGTTTAATTAAACCTCCTTTAGCCATTTCTTGGGCAAAGCATCATTCATATTTGGCCTGCAGAAGTATTTTCACATTACTTCCATGCAATTGAGCGTTAGGTGAAACACCTCACTTATCCCTACTCATTCCATCACCATTGTACCTACTTCCACTCACATACCGAGCCCTTCTCCCACTCATACCACTTCTCCGATCCCGACTCCCACCATCCCCCTCTCCTATTCATACTCATACACCCACTCTTTATTCTTACTCCGATCCCTCCTCTCACACAAACCCCCTACTCCTATTATACACGTCTACTTAATGTGGCTTGTTCACAAAGGTACATTTGCACATCTAAACATATTTTCATGCAAATGTATTACTGCACCTAGGTGTATATTTACATGTTTCTGACATTCACCATTTTCTATGCAGCTTCTTGACCAAGTGTAGACTTACCTGTATCTAACCATCAGTTCAGGGAACCGAGACATCTAGGACTGAGTTTGTGAGTGTTAAGTTACTACTCATAACTATGCATGTGTTGCTGGAAATCTCCACCAGTGTGGTTCCCATCACCCTGCTGAAAAGTATAGGGAAAATTATAAAATGTTGTTATTTTTAAAATAAAATATCAATTATATTTTAATGTAAAATACAAATGTAAAATAATCTAAAATATGCATTATTAACATAGAACAAAATACAAATTACAGCACAATAACTCGCTCAAATTAGGTGTGTATTAAATAATTCATGCATTTAGATATAGTTATTTAATTTATAAATACACATTTAAATAACAGTTAGAAATATTCTCATCCACAATAAAAAAAATATTATTCATATATATATGTAACATTTTGTGAAAAGTTATTTTGAATTAACACAATTACTTTTGTGTAATTTAATTTTTACCATTAAACAAACTATATAAATATTTTAACAGTCACATTGGTTGTATTTATTTAATATTACATTCTGTTGAGTATATTTTAGGTTTCTGCCAGTTTGTTACCGTACCTGTGAGTGGCCATGAGTGGTGCTTGACTTACTCCAAGGCTGGGCTGCAATACATTTAATCACCTGTAGGGCTATAGTAACATTAGAAGTGTGAATAGAAATGAGCTTAATCCGTTCTGATTGGGTGTTTATAAAAGCCTGTCCCACCCTAAACAGCTCCATTTTGCAGTAGATATTCACAGTTTCCTCACCTGTCCACCCGGTCTCTCCCACATTTACTACTAAATAGTAAATATCATGTGTGGAGTTTGTCTCATAGAAAATATAGCAGAAGTGTAGGTGGAGGTTTCCTCTTGTAGGTTTGTGAACTACATTTTGTAGATGGTACTACTAAAGTAGAACTTTTCATATTCTACAAATAGCAGTTTGTGAAAAGGGCCCTTTGTCTCCTACTCTTACCTCTTACTCTTACACTTACTCCAGCATACTCCTAAATGTTCTCATACATGTACTCCAACATCTACTCCTACAGTGGCTCACACTTACTTGTACTCATCCCTACTCTTACTCTTACATACCAATCCATTCCTTTGTGCCATGACCGTGAGCATGCACAAGTTATGCATTAATGTCTTTGAGCACTGAGTTAGTTTGTGCTTTAATGTTTATGTCTTTAAGAACGAGGCATCAAAATCCTAAACCGTCTGTGTTATCTGGGCGGGGCATTATCTGTTCTGCTGCACCACAAGTTTTTAGTTTACCTTTTGTTGTTGCTTGTCTTAGTGCAAGTGCTTACAATTCTTGACTCTTGTTATCTTATTTTCTCTAGCAGGTTTTCAGGAGCTGCTGTGCAGGCTGCCGGTGGAGTCGGAGGATAAGAGCTTCAGGATCCCCGTGGCACAGAGCTGGAGCAAGTAGGTGTGTGCTAGATGAATTCTCGACACAAAGGGTGTGCCGGCGGTTGTGCGCGGCTTAAAAAAAAGCACCCAGACCGCACCCAAGATGGCTGACAGGATCACTATATCCCGCAAAATTTCAGGCCTAGCTGGGGAAAATATGGTAAACAATATACGCGCTCATTATGCAATCACTGCCTTATGAGCAAAGGAGCTGAATTATTAGCCCTGTACCTTGTCAATGTGGGGGTCTGAGATGATTAGTACCATTATATGTGGATATTATTCTTTGAAAGGGTGGTACCAACCAACTATCACATGCAGGATTACACATGACAATAAATAGTACAACAATGATACAGAATTACATGTAGTTTGTAACACAGAGGCCTCATTACGACCCTGGCGGTTGGTGATGAAGTGGCAGTAAATACCTCTAACAGGCCGGCGGTAATAAATATGCAATTATGACAATGGTGTAAACCGCTCAAACAGACAGCCACTTTAACACACCGACCGCCAGGGGGAAACCAAGAGGCACCACGGCGGTAACTGCCTACAGCCAGGCGGAAGACAGTGTTCCGCACACTTTATTATGAGACACCAATCCGCCACCTTTTCCGGGGCGGTACCAACGACATCAAAAGCCTGGCGGAAACAGAACATAGAAGGGAAAGGACTCACCTGTGGAGACTCAGGGAAGAATCACGCCGCCATGGAGCCCGAGTTGCATGTGTTCCTTCTACCTTCTGCTCCATTACGAACACCAACGCCGGCGAAGACAACCACATTGAGTACTGCCGCCTAGCACACAGAAGAGGAGGGGAGGAAAAAGAGAGTGACAGACACATGCAACACACACACACCCAAGACCATACACTGAAACAGATGCAGTCAAATCAAATCAAATCAAATCAAATCATTAACATTTATAAAGCGCGCTACTCACCCGTGCGGGTCTCAAGGCGCTAGGGGAAAGGGGGGGGGGTTACTGCTGCTCGAAAAGCCAGGTTTTTAGGAGTCTCCGGAATGCGGAGTGGTCCTGGGTGGTCCTGAGGCTGGTGGGGAGGGAGTTCCAGGTCTTGGCTGCCAGGAAGGAGAAGGACCTCCCACCCTCCGTGGAGCGGCTGATGCGAGGGACGGCAGCGAGCGCGAGGCCAGAGGAACGGAGGAGGCGGGTGGGGACGTAGAAGCTGAGGCATCGGTTGAGGTATTCCGGTCCCTTGTTGTGGAGGGCTTTGTGTGCATGGGTGAGAAGTCGAAAGGTGATCCTTTTGCTGACTGGGAGCCAATGCAGGTGTCTCAGGTGTGCGGAGATGTGGCTGTTGCGGGGTACGTCGAGGATGAGGCGGGCCGAGGTGTTTTGAATGCGTCGCAGTAACATTACATATTTATCCCGTACCCCTCAGGAATAATGCAAGGACAAAAGGAATTGATTAAAGTGAGTGTAATAAGATAAAATAGTATAGTATAGTATCCAAATCAAAAAGTATATACATATTTACAAATGTAGGGACACTGCCCAGTCCTCAATGTCTGTGGGCCACAGGGCCACATCACATAGTCCAAGGCCCCACCTTACTCCTGCAACAACACGGAGAGAACACTGCAGGGGCATCAGGTCGAAAATAGCCAGGCACCCCAGGGGGACGGGGAATGGAGGGGCACCTCAGCCGGAAGATGGTACAAAGCCACTGGTCCTGGAGGGGCCAACATGCCCTGTGCTTGATCCTGGGGAGTGCAAGGCCACAGTCTCTCAAGTGGGTGACTTGCCCCCTGGCTCTGGAGGGGGCAACATGCCCTGTGCTTCATCCTGGGGAGTGCAAGACCACAGTCTCTCAAGTGGGTGATTTGCCCACTGCTTGGTCCTGGGGAGTGCAAGGCCACAGTCTCTCAAATGGGTTATCTGCTCACTGCTTGGTCCTGGGGAGTGCAAGGGCACAGTATCTCAAGTGGGTGACTTGTTCCATTGGTTCTGGAGGGGGCATTGTGCCCAGTGAGCTTCATCATGTGGAGGATGGGGTGAGTGGATGGCTTCTCCACCGGTTCTGGAGGGGGCATTATGCCCAGTGAGCTTCATCCTGGGAAGGATGGGGTGAGTGGATGGCTTCTCCACTGGTTCTGGAGGGGGCATCACGCCCTGTGTAGCAGATCTTGGGGAGTGCAAGGTCACAGTCTCTCACCTGGGTGTCAGACCCACAGGATTTGCAGGGGCCAGGCTGCACAACAGTCCATGGACACAGGACTACACACTGTCCGCCGGCGGTGCTGCAATTGGTGGATCTTGCAGTGGTGGGGGGAGGCTCCAGCCCTTCCCATGCAGCCTCGGACGGCTGCCCACTGGGGCTGCTGCTGCTGGCGGTGGTGCTGGTGGCGGTGCTGGCAGTGGTGGAGGGAGGCCCATCCCCTGCAGCCTCGGATGGCTGAAACACCATGGTTGGTGGTGGGGGCTCTGACTGAGTCCCAGCACCAGGCCTCTTGTCCTTTCTGTCTGCTGGTGCAGGCCCCTTGCCTTTCCTTCCAGCAGCCGGGGATTGCTCCTTGCCCTTCCTCTTAGCAGCTGGGGGTGCCTCCTTGCCCTTCCTTGCAGCACTTGGTGAGGGCACCCTTTCGGTGTGGTTGCCTGGTGCCCAGAATCCTCTCCCACCTGGAGTAGCTATGGACACTACTGTGCCCGTGGACTGGGTGGTTGAGGTGCTTGCCTGGGTTTTGACCACCCTGGCCTGATGTGAGGGACAGGGAACCTAAGGAAGAGGTCAATGTTTGTGAGGAAAAGCTTCTTAGGGACATTGGGGCGGGAAGAGGGAGATGGTTTGGGAGTGGAGGAAGAGGGAGTGGTGGTAGGAGTTGTCAGTCTGCTGTGTTTGGGTGCAGGTGCATGGGATGGATGCTGTTGTGAGGTGGATGGCTGTTGGGTGTCTGAGTGCTTACGTTTGTGTACTTTGGGAGGAAGGGGCACAGACTCAGTGGGAGAGGCCACAGGGGATGTGTGCATGGAAGTGGGGTTGGTGACTGCCAGTGAGGGCCGTGTGCTGTTAGGTGTGCTGGTGATAGGGGTAGTGGATGAGGATGTAGTGCATGCAGGTGTGAGTGGAGACGAAACTGGGAGGAAGGTGGACGAGGAGGAGGAGGGGGCCACAGTGGAGGCAGTGGATGTTGGTATGTTTGATTCTGGATGGTGTTTGTGTGAGTGCCTGTGGGATGAAGTGTGGTGCTTGTGTTTGCCATGTCCACTCGTGTGTTGACCTGCGTGCATGCTGATCTGGCTGTGTGCTTGGGATAGGTTGGGGTTGAGGGGAATGGGATTGGGTAGAGGAAGTTGGAGGGGGGAAGCTGGAAACAGGGACAATTGCTGCCATCAGAGAGGAGTCCAGAGCCTGGATTGATCTATGTTGGGCCGCCATGCCAGTGTGAATGCCCTCCAGGAATGCATTTGTCTGTTGCATTTGGGCTGCTAGCCCCTGGATGGTATTCACAATGGTTGACTGCCCAACAGAGCTGGATCGCAGGAGGTCAATAGCCTCCTCACTCAGGGCAGCAGGGCTAACTGGGGCAGGGCCTGAGGTGCCTGGGGCAAACGAGATGCCCACCCTCCTGGGTGAGCGGGCACAGGAAACTCGCTGAGGGGCTGCTGGGAGGGTGGTGCTGGTACAGGGGTGGCAGCTGTACTTGTAGCTGGGGTGGGTACAGAGGTGTCCGCCACCACCAGGGAGCTCCCATTGGAGGAGGTATCCGTGTCCGAAGTGTTCCCTCCTGTCTCTGCCATGGTGCGCCCCTCGCCCTCCGTCCAACTGGTGCCCTCACCGTCGGTGGATTCGGCCTCCTGGGTCCTGTGGGATGCATCTCCCTCAGTCGCCGGTGCCTCTGCTCCTCCGCCAGATGATGCTAATGCACATAAGGACAGGGTGACAAAACAAAAAGGAGGGGGGAGACACAAAGGATACACTTGGTCAATGGCGCCAACAACACCACCATTGGCGTACACGACACACTCACACACAGGGAACAGCCCTACACACTAGACAATGCACTACCAGTCACAATGCTAGTCACCAGGGCATGGATATGGACACCTAACGCTAATTGCAGCATACCTGAAACCCACAGACCCCTGCCCAGTAGTGGATGCCTACTAGCTAGGTTGGAGTACTTTCACATCCGAACCTTGCCCACTATGGGACCAAGCCTGCCTGGCCTAGGGGCGCAAGTTGTATGTTGGGGCACTTTACTCACCCCCTTGTGGCTGCTGTGATGCTCCCAAGCGCCCATCCAGCTCCGGATAGGCCACCGCCAGTATGCGGGTCATCAGGGGGGTCAGGGTTCGACGGGCACCCCTTCCTCATTGGGAGGCCATCCCCAGCTGGGCCTCCATGGTCTTCTGTGCCCAGCGTCTCAGGTCCTCCCACCGTTTCCAACAGTGGGTGCTCCGCCTGCCGTAGTCCCCCAGGGTCCGCACCTCCTTGGTGATGGCACACCATATTCCCTTCTTTTGATGGACGCTGGCCTTCAGGGAAATGGACACAGGGAATGGTAGTAGTCCGACCGTCCTGCCTGTTACACTCATGGCCCACCATGCTCCTTCCCATCCCCATTAGCGCAGACATGGCCCACCATACACGCTGCACATTGCCCAGGGCCCATCCACCACCCACCCCCTACATGAGGCCTTCACACACAGCATTCCATGCATTCATGCCCAATGCATAGTACTGACGGTGTACTCACCTGTTGCTCTGGAGGCCCATACAGCATTTGGTACTGGGGTAGGACCCCATATTCCAGTCTCTCCAACTCCGCTGAGGTGAAGGCAGAGGCCCTTTCCCCAGTCACATGAGCCATGGTCAGTTCCAGACCCAGGTCACAGCAGCACATGCAGTGTAGGTTCCTCTCCTGTTGAAGGTCAGGTAGCAAGTGATTGAACAGATATAAAATGGCGTTGACGTCTGCAGCGGTGCATACCGTCACTGCCGGCGTACATCATCATTGGCCACTTTACCCCATAGGGCCCAATGTTAACCAATGAGGTGTTGCACGGTGGTTTTCGGCCGCCTCCCGCAACGGGGCACAACGTCAGTGGAATTACTTAATTCCCACCTGTCCCTCCATACAGGACAGGCGGATGCCATTTCAGGGGGGGGGGGGGGGTAGGCCATGGATCCTCACTGCGTCACCACACACAAATGCACCATTTGGACATCTGCAAAAAAATACTGTTACAATCACAACATGCATTGAACTGTAGTGGTTGGAATTAAGAGATAATGACCAGCTGCTCACTATTTTACCCCATAGTTTGCAACCGCTGCGGATGAATAGGAGATGGAGACATCCCCCCGTGTACAGACCCCTGGTGGACTTGGCAACAATGGAGGATAGGCACATTATCCTCACCTATAGACTTGACAGGGCCACAGTCACAGAGCTGTGTGCCCAATTGGAGCCTGACCTAATCTCTGCTATCCGTCACCCCACCGGGATCCCTTCTCTTGTGCAAGTGCTATCAGTGCTCCATTTCCTGGCAACTGGCTCCTTCCAAGTGACTGTGGGCTTGGCAGCAGGAATATCTCAGCCAATGTTCTCAATAGTGCTGACCAGAGTGTCGTCTGCCCTGATTAAGCACATGTGAAGCTACATTGTTTCCCCCCAGGTGGAGGATTTGGCCACAGTGAAAGCTGATTTCTAAGCAATGGGACATATCCCCAACATAATTGGGGATATTGATGGAGCACATATTGCATTTGTCCCCCCACTGCGCAATGAACAGGTGTTCAGAAATCAAAAGAGCTTTCACTCCATGAATGTGCAGATGGTGTGTTTGGCGGACCAGTACATCTCCCACGTCAATGTAAAGTATCCTGGATCTGTGCATGATGCCTTTATCCTGAGGAATAGCAGCATCCCAAATGTAATGGCTCAACTCCAGAGGCACAGGGTGTGGCTAATAGGTGAGCCCTGGTTCCCACCCAGTATATGTTGGTGTATGGGTATGGTGTGGCCCCTAAGGGTTAGTGTGAAGCTTGATATTTGCAGGTGACTCTGGTTACCCCAACCTCTCATGGCTACTGACCCCTATGAGGAATCCCAGGACAAGGGCAGAGGAACGTTACAATGAGGCACATGAGTGAACAAGAAGAACTAGAGAGAGGACCTTTGGACTCCTGAAGGCCAGGTTTTGTTGCATCTATCTAACAGGTGGATCCCTGTACTACTCACCCAAGAAGGTCTGCCAGATCATTGTGGCATGCCGTATGTTGCACAACCTTGCCTTGCATCGCCAGGTGCCTTTTCTGCAGGAGGAGGAGGCTGGAGATGGCCGTGTGGCAGCAGTGGACCATGTGGACAGTGAAGATGAGGAGGCCGAGGATGCGGATGAGGGCAACAGAAGTGTAATAATTCGGCAATACTTCCAATGACACACAGGTAAGACAGTCTAACTTCACATTTAATTGACAGTTTTGTGTTTGACATTGTCACTGGCAGGCTGTTTTTCCAACTTCTATGGCCACTCACTGTACCCTTTGGCATCTCAATTTGCATATATTTGTGTCCCACTATCACTCCTGGTGTGTTGACTGCAGCCAACCATAGGTCTTTCCTATGTGTACATTACTGTACAGTTGAATTGCAATGTTTACACCTTGATAAACAAATACATACTTAAATCATTTGACATACTCCATACTTGTATTTTTTCAAAGGGTGTTTATTTAAAGTGGCAAGAAGTAGACAGGGTAGTGGAATGGGCTGGATTGATGATGGAGGAAAGTCCAGGATAGAGTCCAGTCTATTTGTATCACAGGTGGCATAGGAATGGGAGCAATGGCAGTTCAAGGTGGACAGGGTGACAGAGTGGAGCACAAGGGTGACAATCAGGAGAGTCTTATTTCCTGGCAGTGGTCTTGGCAATAGTCTCTGGCTTCTGCCTGGATTGCAGGGAACATTTGAGTGGTGGCTCTCCTTCTGCAGGGGGAGGGGTGCTGGTGTCCTGTTGGTCCTGTGGCAGGGCCTCCTGTCCACTAGCGGCAGCGGAGGTGGAGGGCTGTTCAACGGTTTTGCTAGTGTCAGGGACCCGCTGGTGTGCCACTGCCTCCCTCATAGTGTTGGCCATGTCTGCCCGCACCACTGCAATGGAGACAAGGGTGGTGTTGATGTCCTTCAAGTCCTCCCTGATCCCCAGATATTGTCCCTCCTGCAGCCGCATGTTCTTCTGCAACTTGTCCAGTATCTGGCCCACTGTATCCTGGGAATGTTGGTATGCTCCCAGGATTGTGGTGAGTGCCTCCTGGCGAGTCAGTTCTCTGGGCCTGTCCTCCCCCTGTCACACAGCAGTCCTCCCAGCTACCCTGTTGTACTCTGCTTCTGTCCCCTGAACCGTGTGCCCATTTCCACTGACCCCAGGTCCCTGATCATTCTGTGTTTGTGGTGTGGCCTGGGGTCCCTGTAGTGGCGGACACACTGCTGAATAACGTGTCCTGGGGACAGAGGTATGGGCCCGCTGGGTGAGTGCTGTGGTGGTGTTTCCTGAGGGGGAGGCTCTGTGGTGGTGTGTGACTGCTCCTGGGTAACTGACTGTCCGGAGATCCCTGATGGGCCAGGTTCGTCATCCAGATCCAGGCGACCAGAGATGCTGTCATCACTGTGGGCCTCTTTTTGGGGGGCACTGGATGTTGCTGGCACCTCTTCTCCGGTGACATTGGCTGGGGTACCTATGGGGATGTAAATGCAGTGTTATTGTTTCTGTGTGTGACATATTGTGCATGGGTGTGTTGCCCTCTATGGTTGATGTTGCCCTGGCAGATTTGCCTTAGTGTGAGTTGCTATTTGGTGGGCTAGGTGATTCTCTCCAGTGTGCATGCAATGGTGATAGGTGTCCATGCAGGTCTGTGATGGGTGTCCATGCATTGGTGTTGCATGCAGGGCTTGGTATTGGAATGAGTGGGTTGTGATGGTGGGGCATACGGGAGATGGTGAAGTGATGGGAGTGAGGATAAGGGTGGGGGTTTTGATGGTATGAATGTAGGGGGGGTGATAGTAATACAGATTTGACTTACCAGAGTCCAGTCCTCCTCTTACTCCTGCCAGGCCCTCAGGATGCATGATTGCCAAGACTTGCTCCTCCCATGTTGTAAGTTGTGGGGGAGAATGTGGGGGTCCACCACCAGTCCTCCGTACAGCTAGTTGGTGTCTTGCTGCCACGGAACGCACGTAGGTCGTTCCACCTCTTCCTAATATCATCCCTAGTTCTGGGGTGCTGTCCCACGGCGTTGACCCAATCCACGATTCTCTGCCATAGCTCCATCTTCCTAGCAATGGATGTCTGCTGCACCTGTGATCCAAGTAGCTGTGGCTGTACCCGGATGATTTCCTCCACCATGGCCCTTAGCTCCTCCTCTGAGAACCTGGGTTTTCGTTTTGGTGCCATGGGTGTAGTGTGAGTGGTGTGGGCGAGGGTGTGTGGGGTGATGTGTTGGGGTGTGTGACGTAAGGTGCATGGATGGTGTATAGGTGATGGTGTTATGTGGCTCTGGTTGTGTCAGTGCTCTTGCTGTATCTCTCTCTTATTTCTAGTCGTAAAGGGATGTGGGTAGTGTGGGTGTGTGTTTTATAGTGGTGTGGGTGTGATGTGTGTCAGGTGTGTGTAGTTTGAATTGTCCAATGTGGTGTAGTTTTGTTTGAGTGTGTGTATTTTGAGCGCTGTGGTATGTAGCGCCAATGGTTTACCGCCATTGACTGTCCACTGCGGAGATTCGTGGCTCATAATATGACAGGCGTTGTTCTGTTGGTTTAACTGTGTGGGTTTGGATACCGCCAGTTTATCACTGACCTTTGGGCTGGCAGACTTGTGTGTGTGGCTGTATAGTGACGGATTGGTATGAGTGTGTCATAATATGGTTGGCGGTTATCTGCCGCCGTGGTGTTATGTTGGTGGCAGTCGGCATGGCGGTAAGTGGGATTTACCGCCAATGTCTTAATGAGGGCCATAGTGACTTTATATACACAACTTCTGACATCATATTAATCCTTTAACTCTTTTGAAATTCCCTGTAACCCAACACACACTCTCAGCACTCTCAAGTTGAATATCCACTGTTCAACTCACCCACTTATAACAACTTGCCTACATCCATCCCACTTCACTAATACTCCTATTTCTCATTCCTGTCTTTATTCGAAAGCTATTCCTAGCAAAGGTAGCAACACAAATAACCTTTTCTGTATCAAATGTAATCACACCTACACACTTTCAAATTAAGTACCAACTCCTTTCTGTTATGCAGGCTACTAAATTCCAGCTTATTCAATGATAATCATCCTGAAATCTCCAACTTCTTTCAAACTATGACTTACGTATTCTGTGTATCACTGAGTTTTGGCATAATGCAAGGTTCTCTATCTTTCATTGAATGCAAGTCTTCAAGGATGCAACAACATCTATGTTGGCAACCAAAATTTAGATTCACCATTATAGACTCTCAAACGGAGAACTTCAAATTCTGATGCATATCCACCACAATTCATGACACATTTGAATTTACTAAAAATGCCATGCCGATTAGACCCATTCAACACTAGCAACAAACACAGCATCTATTACCTGCCCAAAATCAGAACCAATGTCACCATCCAGTCCTCAGAATGTGTTACCTCAAACGATGTCTGACAGAAATATCTTACCAGGAGACTTCAGTCTCAACAGGGGAAACAGCAGGTGCAAATTATATGCCATCCCCAATAACATAGTCTTACTCCACAAATCTTACCAGTCTTCTTCTGAACCTACATACTACAATGATAATTTTTTGATGTCATCTGCATTGATTCAGGCATTATGAAATGTTTCTCAACTATTCCAGTTGTCTGGCCAGACTACTTTGTCATTTTATTTAAACATTCTTGCCAGTATTTGAAGCTTGACAAAGTATACTTGTTAAAAATGGGGTCTCTAGTTGCCAGAGATATACACCAAGTAGAGGCCACAATCCTAGTCAGGGTAAGTCATACACAATCAAAATCATCTGTGCCCACCCTCTGGTAGCTTGGCACAGAGCAGTTAGGCTTAACTTAGAAGGCAATTGGTAATTATTTGTGTAATAAATCATACAGTAACACAGTGAAAACAACACAAAAATACACCACACAGGTTTTAAAAAATAGGTAATATGTATCCGAATAAAATAAGGTAAAAACAACAAAGATCAAATAAGCACAAGTTGAGATATCACTTTTAAAAGGTTTAAAAGAGTCTTAATCCTTAGAAATAAACAGTTGTCTCTTTGTTACACACAGTACCTGGTATCCGCCACAAATAACGATGCACTGAGACCGCAGAGGTGGAGATATGTGGAAAAATAGGGTGTTGCGTTGAATTTTTGATGCAACACAGATGATCAGTATAGGGAAAGGTGCGGAAGACATTGTGACGCAAAGGGTTAATTAGCTTGAGCAGTGTAGATGAGTGTGATGCCTGCTGAAACCCCCGAACAACGTGGAAAAGTTCATGATATTATTTTCAAGCTTGTTTGTGTAGGAGACTCCGTCTCAACCTTGAGAACGAGAGTACAGGGAGAAGATGGAATGAAAACAAAGGCTGGGGAAGGGCAGAGCAGCTAAGAGACAAGTGCTGATAACATAGCTAGAAAATGCCAGAAAGAGATAGAATCCAAGCTTCGAGTTATTTAAGCACTGAAGTGCAGGTGAGGGATTTGAAGCTCGCAGATGGGGTTGTGAAAGCTGCCATCTTCAGACCCAGAGCTGCCTCCCTGTTTGCTGTTCAGAGACCGTGATGCTTGAGAGGGGGAGAGGTCCAAGCGGGCGGTAGAGGGCTTCCCAGCATTTCGTGAACTAAGTTAAGTTCCACACAGGGATGAAAGGCCTTTGTTTCTCCACTCTATTATTATGATTGATTATTATGCTTGCACTGTGTTTATAATCTGAAGTATTCAGCTCGTTTATATTTTGCTTTCTGAACATCGTAGTGTGAGCCTGCTGCAGTCATTGAAACATGCATTTTGGTGTGCAGTAAATCAAAGCATATCTGAAGTATTCAACTCATTTATATTTTTCTTCCTGAACATCCTATTCGTGTGATGCATTTTGGTATACAGTTAATCAAAGCTTATATCTGTCAATGAACTCTTTGCTTACATATCTATATGCATAGATGCTCTTTGTAGTGTACTCATATATAAATAGATGCTTTTCATTGCTATTCTTATTCTACTATTGTTGACGTGCTAAAAGCATACATTTACCTGAAATTCTAGTAAAGCTAAATTGTATTCATAATTGGCGTGAGGTCCTTCATTGAGCGTCCTTATTGACTTATACTGAACAGGTGTCAACCAGTCACCTGGATAAGACATTTTGGTACCAGAAGTGGGGTATAAGTCAATAATGCCTCTTTGGGGATGTAAGAAAAATGGGGCAGAGAGCAGAAGGCAGCATGGGGAAGAAGCCAGATCCATTCCCGGGTGGTTAGCAACTGACCCGTTCTCTGGTGTGGTAGGACTCCTGAACCGGTGGGCAGTGCTGGTTTTATGGGAAGCACTAGATGAGAAAGTGACTCCTCTCTTAGTGGAAGATGTGGTTGAGAGTGTGAAACTAAGAGGGGCGAAGCTGGAGCTGAAAGCGGCAGGGCAAGTGGGATGGCTTTTCCTGTCTGCGCTCCGTATGGTATACAGGAAGACAAAACTGCGGGATGAGGTTGCAGCCTTGCAGGAAAGGCAGTTACTTATGAAAGAGACCATAGAAAGTGCAGTGACTCGGGGTGATCAAATGGAAGCAAGGTGCACCGCATTAGCAGTACGAGTAGCAAAACAGAAGAGTAGTCAGAAGCCTAAAATGCCCTCAACTGTGCAAGTGAGGGCACTGGTACGCAAACAGAAGAGTAGGCAGAAGCCTAAAATGCCCTCAGCTGTGCAAGTGAGGTCACTGGTACGCAAACAGAAGAGTAGGCAGAAGCCTAAAATACCCTCAACTGTGCAAGTGAGGGCATTGGGACGCAAAGAAAATTGGGATCCATATACTTGGGATGGAACAGTCTCAGATAATGATGACTGGAATTGGGAGGATGAGGTGGAAGTATGTGTAACAGAACTAGGTGGAGTTGAAAGTGGAGAAGGAAGTGTAGGGGAAGTTAAAGTTGAAAGAGGAAGTGTAGTGGAGGTTCGCCCACTCGTGCAAAACAAATCAAAGTGAGTGAATGGTGGGCACATACAGAATTCTCGTTTGGTGAGAGATTATACGCAGAGTGAGTTGTTGGAGATAACCCATATGTTTAGGCAGATGCCTGCAGAGCCTTTGTTTAAATGGTTGGTGAGATTGTGGGACACTGGAGCAAAAGATGCATTACAGAATCCTTTTACGTTAGGTCCCATCACAGAAGGAGACCCGTTTGAGCTGGAAATGATAGTACAGGATGATGTAGATGATGTAGTGATGTGGAGCCTATGGCAGAGGCAGGGAAAAAAGAGGGTCCCCTTACTAGGTTTGACAAGAGAAGGAGGGGTTGGCACTAAAGTAGGCAGAGTGCAGGAGTTTACCATCATGAAGTGGAAATGGTATCTGCAGCAGAGGGCAATACCGGGACCAGCAGGAGTGTTGAAGTTACAAGAAGATACGCTAGGGGTAGTGGACTTGCAGGCAATGGCCCCTGCGCCAGAGCCCTATGAAATGGAATCCTCACCATTTAAGACAGCCCCGCCTTTTGAACGACTCACTGAAGAAGAACAGCAAAATGCATGGTTCACAGATGGTACCGCCCGGTACTATCAAGGAAAAAGACAATGGCAAACAGTCGCATTCCAGCCTGCTACAGCAACGATGTTGCTGAGAGGAGGGGATAATGGATCAAGCCAGCTTGCAGAACTGCAGGGGGTAGCAGCAGTGATCGAACAAGCCCCCCTCAGAGAGAAAACATTTGGACTAGTAAGCTGGGCCCCGACTTGGCGCAAGGATGGATGGAAAATTAAAGGCACCCCCATTTCGGGAGACAAGCAGCTATGGGAAGAGATGTGGGAGAAAGGGCAAAAATGTCAAATCTATGTGGGACATGTGGATGCCCATTGCCCATCGGATACCTCACTTGCATCTCTATTCAACAACACCGCAGATCAAATGGCCAAAACACGAACAGTGGTCATCAAGGAGGAAGCAGAAGCTGCTTTAGCAAACAGGGCCCATGCAACAGCCGGACATCTAGGAGAGAATAGCACTTATGCATGGGCACAGCAACGACAAATTCCAGTTACTAAAGAACAAGTGCAACAAGCAGTAAAGGAGTGCCCCACATGCAACCAGATCAGACAAATGCCCCTGCAAAAGAAGACTAGCGGCCATATCAGAAGAGGAACTGCAGCTGCTACGGTGTGGCAATTGAACTATATTGGGCCGCTACCAAAAGAAGGAGGAAAAAGCTACGTATTGACCATGGTGGACACCTACTCTGGCCTTATGTTGGGTATGCCCTGTAAGTCTGCAGATCAAAAGTCCACTTTGCGAGGGCTAAACTACCTGATAAAACATTATGGGGCACCTGATGAAATCCAAACAGATAGGGGCACACACTTTTCAGGGAAAGCAGTGCAGAGCTGGGCGCAGGAACAGGGATTTTGGTGGATTGTGCACCTTAGTTATTATCCACAAGCTGCAGGTATGATTAAGAGATATAACGGATTGGTGAAAAAACAGCTAAAAAAGTTATCAGCACATGACAGAATTGCACAATTGATTTGTGAACAAGAGTACACCCCCCACATTGAAGAAAGATCTGCCCCCCCGATAACACCCAGAGAGGTGAGGGAGGATTTGGAAGCACAGGAAGAAAAGTATGGGTGAACCATCCAGGGAAAAAGCCAGAGGCAGGAGAGATATTGAGTCAAGGGGTGGGGAGTACGTATATTGTACTTTTAAGGAACTCTAATGTACCTGTATTTGTACATGCAGTGAGACTTACCCCACGGTCATAAATGATGACATCTGCGTCGATGACATGGTTCCTGTTTGCGGTCATTGGGTCCAACCGAATGTAGCAGAGAATGTCGTTACAGACCTTCATGTCACTTGTGCACCTCAAGCCGCTAACGTTACTGATGACCAGTGAGATGTTTCACTTTGCAACGTGAAGGTACCTGGAGGCAAGTGGATGGCTGCCAAAGCTGTGACCTGGAATGTAACTGGACAGCAAATCCGACATGCCAACGGACTGAACGAGTTGCAGGGGACGCCAGCAACAGTACAGGCTTTGAGTTATATGCTAAACATGATTTGTAAATATTGTGATACCATTGTACCTTTTACACCAGCACAGGCATACCCGTGTAAACCTTATGATTGCTCTGACAAACAAATTATTTTACCACGACATATGGTGGTTGTTACAATGAATAATGGAACCAAAAGAGTTTGATACTCCAAACCACCAGCCTTCATGTTTTATGTAACTGAAAGACGCATGGTCAGCAACTTAGGCAACGTTTCCATAGTTCGATATAGAATAGGATGTAAGCAAGCTCTGCATGCAAGCATAATTAATTGTATTGTGTTACAGATAAATATTGCCAAGGGGAATGTCTCAAAGTATGATCCATTATGTGCACCATGGACACCACAGTTATGGCCCTTGCCAAAGTTACGCTTTAGAAGAGATCTAGGGTCCTTGATAGCTGGGGCCACCGGAATCGGGGTAGGGGTGCTGAATTCTTTTGATGTTGAAGCCATTAGAAATAAGCTATATTCTACAGGATATAGTACAGGAGAGGCCATAAAAGTAATTTCTCAATAGGGGCCCACACACTCACAAGAAGTACAAAAAGTGGATTGATCAAACAAATCACACAGTAGATCCCACTAGATGTGCAGGTTGGTCCACGGGGTGGGTATGTACCCACACTGGACGGGTGCTAGATCCATGTCTCCACACAATACCAGGAGAATGTGAATGGTTACCTTATCCTATCAATGGCACAGACTTATATCAGATAGGGACAGAAAGCATATGTTATGTCACTAATCATCCCTTACTTATTAACGGATTTCTACAAACCACCGGAGAGCAAGTTATGTGTATGTGCAATATTGCCAACATTATTGACATACGCACTCACATCTTGTACCGACCGACTAAGTTCACCATAACCACATTACAGACGAAAATGCGAGCACAGTTAGAGTGGAACATCTCGCTTGTTGTTAAGCTACCCAGATTAGAGGCAATCAGGCACTACGCACAAGTTGCCTTTGCTAAATTTGACATGGCAGCTAAATACACCAAGGATACAGCTATACAGATGACCATAAACGCTAAACAGCTTATGCACACTGCTTCATGCATCCAGCAAATAACTGAGCATCATTGGTATGACATCTTCTTAGGCTGGGCACTAGGAGCTATGAAGACGCTAAATATAGTGTTACATTCGCTAATTTGGTTATTGATTGTTTGTGTTACGCTAATGACTATACCAAGTAGACTATATGTATGCACAAAACAGCTTTATACTAAGATGCAGGCACCTAGAATAACGCTGACAAGTATTCGTAGCAACCTAGCTAGCGGAATGTCAAAGTAAATGATATCTGTTTCGCATGCATCGCGCTCATCTAAGGGGTGGAGTGATCAGTATAGGGAAAGGTGCGGCAGACATTGTGACGCGAAGGGTTAATTAGCTTGAGCAATGTAGATGAGCGTGATGCCTGCTGAAACCCCCGAACAACGTGGAAAAGTTCATGATATTATTTTCAAACTTGTTAGTGTAGGAGACTCCGTCTCAACCTTGAGAACAAGAGTACAGGGAGAAGATGGAATGAAAACAAAGGCTGGGAAGGGCAGAGCAGCCAAGAGACAAGTGCTGATAACATAGCTAGAAAATGCCAGAAAGAGATAGAATCCAAGCTTCGAGTTATTTAAGCAAGTGCGGGTGAGGGATTTGAAGCTCGCAGATGGGGTTGTGAAAGCTGCCATCTTCAGACCCAGGGGATCATTATGACCTCAGCGGTCTTGGAAAAAGACCGCCGAGGCCGCGGGAGACAGAATACCGCCATTGCCGGCGGTATTCCTATCTCCCTATTATGACATTTGCGCTGGGCCAGCGGACTGTAACAGTGTTACCGTCCGCTGGCCCAGGGGAAATGTCACATCAACACTGCAGCCGGCTCGTAATAGAGCCGGCGGCAATGCTGATGTGCAGCGGGTGCAGTAGCACCCGTCGCGCATTTCACTGCCCGAAATTCAGGCAGTGAAATGCGCGACGGGGCTATGCCTGGGGGCCCCTGCACTGCCCATGCCAAGTGCATGGGCAGTGCAGGGGCCCCCAGGGGCACCCCAAGTCCCCTTTCCTCCAGCCTTTCAATGGCGGTGTTTACCGCCACGGACAGGCTGGCGGTCGGGGACTCATAATCCCCAGGGCAGCGGTGCTTGCACCGCTGCCCTGGGGATTATGACCTCATAAACTGTACATATTATCTGTCCACAAGAGTGATCATCTAAGAAACCAATAGGCCTGATAGACGATAAATACCTGGAAAGCACATCTCCAGGGTCCCCTGTTGAGCTGAGGTAGTCCTCAGGATCTGGCTCAAAAGACGTTGGACAGCAGGCTATAAAAGCTGCAGATAGCGGTAGGCTGGCGGCCTGACTGGAGTGCTGCACGAAGTGAGGAGAGGGGCTACCATTTTGGATTGCCCTGCTGCCCGCACGAGGACAGCCAATGTTGGGGACAATCAGATTCTCTGCAACTAGCCGAGGCAGGTGACAAGATATATAGTTGCTGTAGAGAGAACTACATTGAACCAATTAAGAACAGCAGCTGTTAACTAACCACAGACACATGCTAAGGGAAGTGCACTATTTACACAACTGGTTAAGGCCTACACAGACCCCGAAGAGTGACTTGAATATGTCAAAAATGTGTACCCTAATTATGCTGTATGATGGTGGTTTTCATGCTGTGGTCAAGGACCCATGGGTTTCTGCAAGGCCTACTCAGGGGATCCGTGACAGTTTAACAAAATTAAATAATATTAAAATTAATACGTTAAACTTAATAAAGTAGATACATTTAAAAAAGCAAAATTGAAAAAGTAATAACTTTTTCCATATTTGATTGTAAATTAAAAAATATGTATTTGAGCATTTGTTTTGTGTATACTTCTTTATGTATTTTTTTGTTTATTGTTTTGGAGTCCAAATCATAGCATCTGCTTAGGCCGGTGGGTCCCCGTTGTCCAAAAATGACTCAGTGGGGGTCCCTGGAGTCAAGTAATGATTCAAGGGGGGTCCACAGAAGTCAGAAGGTTAAGTACCGCTGATGTTTAAGGTAGGATATCCTATGGAACGTAGCTGAACTGATGGGGGACTAATGTGAGGCAAGCACAGCATTTATAGAGGATGAAACCTGGAAAAACACTACATGGTTGCCACTGTACTTGCCAGTAACCCTCCTTGTGCCCTTTATGCCCCTTGAAGACACCATAGGTCTGTTTAAGTGAAATTGATAAGTATTTTTACCCACATAAAGCACACATAAAAGCCCCGGGCATAAAAAAGCAGTAGTCCTAATACAGTAAGTCCACCGTTCGGACCCAGGTGCTGCAATGGGAAGGACAGATGGGTGGCAAAGCAGACTCAATTTTGAAGGAGATAAAAGAGAGGACTCAATCCCAGACAGCGGAACATGAAATTGTGCAGACAAAAAGCCTATGGTTCAGGAGGACACAATGAGCTTACTGCTGGACATGAAACATATATTGAGAGCACTAGTTACTATTATTGATATCCATCAGGTCGGACCAAATGAAATGACATGAAGAGTAACTGTTGAAAGTTTGTCAAATTTGTTTAGTATTTCGTCTGCTAGAGGTACTGAATTGCCAGCTTGGAGGGGGTGGGAGTGGTGTGAGTGGGAGGGGTAATTGATTGTTATTTGTGGTTTGATGTGTTTAGAAGTAGACAAGCGGATAGCTGTGTTATATGCCATAAGCTTGCAGACGTGGTCCCAAGTATGTTCTCCAGAACTCCATCGACAGACTGGGAATGGACAGTCACACAATTAACATTGTAACATGGTATTTTTATTCTGAATAGTCTTTAGGAAGAAAGACTGCTAGTGGCGCAGTTGGGTAGACTACAAATGGATTCAGTGTTCTTACAAAAGGTGCACACATGCTCACAATCGCTCTCAGGATTTGCGTGCAGATGGGGGAACATACAGTACTTTGCAACATTCACTACTCAGGCAAGAGGAGTAGCCATAATATTAGAAAGACCATCATTTTTACCACAGGATGTATACAATGACCACCTTGGCAGAACTCTGATAGTCACAGGCCACCTACATGACCTTGCTATCACAAGGTAAACATTAATGCCTCTTGGACTCCGCAGAGTTGGTAGATGTATGGAGAGCATACAAAGGCGAGGAAAATACATTTTCATATTATTCTACAGTGCAAGATAGCCATTGTAGAGTGGACTAGTGGCCTATGTCTCAAGAAATAACATTTCGAATTCCAAAACAGCCATGCACACTCTCAGACCACTCACTTGTGATCTTAGACATTCCTTTGCAAACACCTCAATATTATAGATGTAGATTTACGACCCCATAGCGAGTCCCTGCACTCACAGGGATGGTGGCCTGCTGAAGTCAGCAGACCTCCATGTCTGTGACTGCTTTTTAAATAAAGCAGTTTTTTTATTTTTTATTTTGAAGCCCGTTTTCCTTAAAGGAAAACGAGTTGCAAAATAAAAAATATAACAAAACCTTTTGGTTTTGGTTTTTCAGAGTAGGCAGTGGTCCATTGGACCACTGCCTGCTGTGAAAAACCCTTATTGGCAGCATTCACAAAGGGGAAGGGGTCCCATGGGGACCCTTTCCCTTTTGCAAATGGGTTACCACCAGTGTGACACTGGTGGTAACTGCGAATTGCTTTGCGACCGCATTCGCGGTCACAAACCAATTTAGCATAGCGATGCGAGTCGCAAATAGGAAGGGAACACTCCTTCCTATTTGCGAGTCGCATTCACAATTTGCGAGTCGGTACCGACTTGCAAATTGTGAATGTGCATCGCAAAAGGCATTTTGCATGGCGCAAACTGCGATTTTCGCAGTTTGCACCATGCAAAATGCTTTCTACATCTGGCCCATTATGCCTAGCGCAGGCATAATGTAGCGCAAAGGGTTACAAAGTGGTGCAATGCATGCATTGCACCCCTTTGTAAATTTGGTGTGGCGATTTTTGCCTCGTTGGCCCACATTAGCGTAAAAAACAATGACGCTAATGTGGGCCAAGGAGGTGCTAGGGGTGCCCCTAACATTGCCATTGGACAAGTGTGGTTTTGGTGTACCAGATTTCCAGAGATAATATCTGGCTGCTCAAGCTCCTTTTACGGCATACTGGTTACTTCCAGACAATTATATGCTGCGTTTGGTTATTGAAAAGAACCTAATTGTGATGGGCTCCTTTGAGCATCTGAAACCCGTAAATGAAATACACAGGGTTAGGTGCACAAACTGGGCATGGCTGTCAGCTACCAAAAGGACTGACCACGTTCTGTTATACTCGCCTAATTTATAGGCCCCTAAGAATCCCACCTACATGGGATCGTCCTGTGGTGGAGACACTCATGAGAAGAGAGATGGGCCACCTATTTAAAGATAAAAGATGTATTACTCTAGAAACGTTTAAAAGCAAGCCTGGTACTAATGCACTAGAGGTTCTGACATATTTCATGGCATGTAATGCTGCAAAAGTCACACCATAGCAAAAAGATGGGTCTCTAGACTGTATGACGTATTCCCTGAAACGCACCAAACTATCTCACATCCTGCAAGGAATGGCTGACCTGGGGTGGTAATTAATGATAAAGTACGGAGATATTGCTGCACATAGATCGTATAATATCAATTAATTATAGGCATGGACTCATCCACTTTAAATATCTGAGCAGGAACTATTACACACCAGCATTATTACAAAACATTCATCCAGCAGCTAGTCGAGAATGCTACAGCTGCAACAATGTAACCGCAGATTTCATGCACCTAGTGCGACACTGAATTAGCATAGGAAACTTCTGGACTCAAGTGGAGGACGAAGTTAGGAAGGTCACATATAGCAATGTAGAGTTAAATCCACTTAAGACCCTGCCTGAGAACACTGCAGAGGTTAAAGCAGTGGTCTTCAAACATTTTAATGCCACGCCGCTCCAGTGGAAAATAAAATTATTGGGGCCCCCTCCAAATTTTTCCTAATTAATTTATTAAATTGCCAATGTTTAAATATGTCAAGACTTATTTAAACATTAAAGTTAAGTTCTGTTACTGTTTTAAAAATGCATTCAAATACATGATTCCAAACATTGCTCTGATCAGGCAGGCATACTAACCTGTAAAATTATCCACAGTGTAATTGTTTGGGGTGGGGAATTTGAAGAATATTTGGAGTCCCTTCCCTTTGGACACACACTCCCAGCTAGGATTTAAATTTCAAAACATGTTAGTGAAGGCCCATTGCAGAGTGGTTTACTGCTGATCATGTTTTTCAGCTTAAAACAAAGCCCTCTTATCAGCATAGTGCTTCTCTTGGCCAGAGACCACCCCTCCTGGGTGGCCCGCCCCCCCAGTTTGAAGACCCCTGGGTTAAAGCTATGTAGGATGTCTCATCACACACTGTTGAGAGCTGGATAGTCATTTTATTCCACTGGGCATTTCCCTACTGGGTCATTTTTGCTGCTCCTTGTGTCTCTGTCACTTTCCCTCAAGATTAATTGCAGCAGGCACAGGAGGAGAGAGAGAGAGGGAGGGTGAGAGAGAGTGAGAATGAATGATTGAATGAATGAATGAATGGAAAGAGGAGTGGATGAAGGGAGCTAGTATGGTTTAAACATTTTTGGAAGGGCTTCTTTGTGTTCCACAGGCCAGCCTGTATACTATTACTACAGGCTAAAAGCATGGTTGCCCTGCCCTGGCTTAAAAGTCCCTTACCTGAAACTGACACCAGGTTACGGGAAGGGACACAACACAATAATTCAGCTGAAACATATTCACTTTTGAAGCTCATGCGAATTAGATCGAAGGTTTTTGGAGTTGCCTGACAAATTTCCTTTCAAAAACATATGCCCGTTAATGAATAGGGGCACAGCATGTAAATCAGGCTGGCCGGCTGATCAAGTTGCAGTGAGAGTTTAATTGATGCCTGATTTTGAGATCATTAAATCATTGTATTCTGTGGAGCATGGCTGGATTAAATATATAAATATTGGTAGTCATCTGACGTTCCAAGTAAATCAGCTATGTATAAAATGAGTGGAGTTGTGATATTGCAAAAAGTTTGACTTCTTATTTGAGGGGCATTCCACAAAGTGACAAGAGCAGTGACACTGTGTATGCTCTTCTCCAGCTCCAATTAATCCAAATTCAAATAGCTTTCACCATACAAACTTGTAAAACTAAACTAAAGTAAATGGGTCTGTCACCTTAAAATGAACCATAGTCTACACTTGTATTATAAGAGTTAATAAAACAATAACTGTATAATTTCTGATTTAGTAGAGCCCCCGCCTGACACATGCACAATACAGCATTCTTCTTGTGCAAAGGTAATATTACATTTTCTACATAAAACAAATAATCCATGAGATCTTTTGTTTTCATATAAAAACTTTAACGTGCCAAGCAATAATGTCAGAGTGAGCCAGTGGGCCGGCGTCCTTGCGTTCCCTAGGGTCAGCCACCACTTAGGCCTTGAGCCAACCATATTATTGGTACCATTGGGGGGTGGGTTCTAATATGATTTATTGGCAAGGTATGGACACCTAGAGATTGAAAATATGTGATAGCAAGTCATAACTCTTTGCCTTTTGTGAATTATCGCTCCACTCCCAAGATACCTTGATGTAAATGGAATTGTTTTAATAATTTTTATTATTAAAAAGTACAATTACAGTAAATTTGATTATATACATTGATAATAATTATGATAGTAATTATGATTATATTAAGTACACCAAGTCAAATGTATACATTTTAAAATAATTTCTTCTTCCAGAGCTGGTGGTGAATGATCGTGCAGCATCATGAAGAAGACTGAAACAAGTGCATCCTGTCCCTCTGATCCCTAGTGCATAATTCATTTATGGTCAAATGTCCAACATGGAGTTACACTGACAAGCAAGCAGGACTACTCATCATGGAAAACTTTGTTAGTGTCAGCTCAAGTAAGGAATCACATTCCACTGTTAGACATTGTGAGAAATATGGAAAGCAGCACGGTTCCCCAAGTATTTTACCACAGGAAGTGTAGGAGCCTGTTTACTATAAAGAGAGATTTACAGACTATTAAGTGAAAAGCTGAAGCAGGTGTGAGTGATGATGCTGGAATGAGTGAGTGCACAAGTAAAGGCTTAAACAGAAGAACACCATTAAAGTCAAACTTGTATGCTGAAGATTTTATATTTTGTGGAAGGATAAAATGCTACAAGGGAACATTAACACATGAGAAATTAATCAAGGCCACGAAGCTTAGAGTTGACAAAAATCTTCGAGAGTGTGCACCATTAATTTCAAAGATCGTAGCAGTTGTTAGTAGGGACATAGTGGCTACAGAAGCCCATTATCATGTATCTTCTTATAGGAACTATAGAAGGGTTAAAGCAAAGGAGGAAGCTCATGCATCTAACATACAAACCGATGATCACTAAAAAATATGAGAGTTGAAGCATATGATGAACTATTTCACTACATCAGAACTGTGATTATTCCTAATGAAGAGGTAATACATGTGGTGACTCCCACTGAAAGGCTTGAAACCCTCATGACACACAGAGGAATACAGGGAATAGACAAATCAACTGAGAAGCATGCTAGAAGAAAGTTGGACTCTGAGTTTGTGACAGTCTCCACATCAGGAGCGTAACAAAGGCCCCTGTAACTCCCACGGTGCGGAGGGCCCAAGCTCTGGAGGCCCCCTCCGCATAGCACCTGACCTGAGTGAGTCCGGAGGGGGGCACCTCCATGTTCTGTGCAGGGGGGCCCCCTCCAGCTTTGTTACACCATTGCTCCACATATTCCCAGAAAACCAAGGAAAATATTGGCCCAACCTGATAGTGTCATGCTACCGGACATTGTAAGAGAAAACCAGAGTTTGAAAAGAGAATTATCAGTTTTAAAGGTTAAGGCAACAGACATGAGCAAGACCATTGATCAAACATCATTGCACATAAGAACAATGATTAAAACAAACTTGACATCAACACCACAGCCATATCACCCATCAGACATTGATACAGTGCCTGATTACCTTGTCCTATTAGGACTTCTGACTGGAGATCAAAAAAACACAAAACCATCCAAAAGGGTCGCCTTACTTATGCAATCATTCAGTCAGGACATTATGGCCCTCATTACAAACCTGGCAGTCGGTGTTAAAGCAGCGGTGATACCGCCAACAGGCCGGCGGAAAAAAAATGGAATCACGACCATGGCGGAAACCGCCAACATAAACAGCCACTTTAACACTCCGACCGCCACGGCGGTAGAAACAAACACTGCGGCGGTCACCGCCAACAAACAGGTGGAACACAAGGCTCCGCCCACTGTATTACAACACGCCTATTCTCCACCTTTTCTGGGGCGGTACCAACGCCATCAAAAGCATGGCGGAAACAGTCTTTGAAACGGAAACCACTCACCTTTCGGCACTTTACGAACAACCAGGATGCCATGAAGCCCGAACTACGGGTCCTGGCGATGCTGGTCTACCTCCTCTTGTATCAGGAGCAACAAAGACGCTGACGACGACCACGGTGAGTACTGCACCTAGCACACAGGGGAGGGGAAAGGGAAAAGAGAGACACACACACACGCAACACCCCCAACCCCACCCTCACCCACAACCCCATACACACAAATACATGCAGCAACATTACATATACACCCCGTCACCCCTTGGAAGAACGCAAGGACAAAATGAAATGATTGTAACAAGTGTAATCATTGAAATATCATATAGGCCAAATTCATATATCAGTATATACCAACACCAACTGTACACCAACTACACAAGTCCGGATATTAATGAAATCATTGTCCGTGGATCAGTGTCCCAAAATGCATGGGTGAAGCCCACACAAGATACCTGACTCGAAATGGAGAGAACACTGCAGGGGCATCAGATGGAAAATAAACAGGCACCTCAGGGGGAGGTGGGGCACCTCAGCTGGATGAACGGACGACGCCACTGCTCCACGAGGGGGCTCCATGCCCACTGATTGGTCCTGGGGAGTGCAAAGCCACAGTCTCTCAAGTCTCTCCAGTGGGTGGTTTGCCCACTGCTTTATCCTGGGGAGTGCAAAGCCACAGTCTCACAAGTGGATGCCTTTCTCCACTGGTTCTGGAGGGGGCTTTGTGCCCAGAGTGATTCATCCTGCCAAGGACTGAGGTAGTGGATGTCTTTCTCCACTGGTTCTGGAGGGGGCTTTGTGCCCAGAGTGCTTCACATGCAGTGTGGCAGGTCCCATGCCCTCACCTGGGTGTGTGTGCCATAAGATTGCCTGGGAACAGGTAGCATGATACTCCATGGAGGCAGAGACACACTCCACCCTGCTACGACTTCACCTGCCACCTGCTGGTACAAACAGTGCTGGGAGTGATACCTCATATACGCTGGGCAGGGTCCAGGACGTCTCCTGCAGCCTCGGACGGCTGGCCACTGGGGATGATTGCCATGTCAGCTGTGATGGCACTGTCTGAGCACGTGGTGGTGGTGCTTGCGGTGGTGTCTGTGGCGGAGGTGCGGGCGGTGGTGCATGTGTCTGCACCTATTGAGGGACACAGCAGGACGTCTCCTGCAGCCTCGGAGGGCTGCCCACTGGGTATGATGCTGGGGACTGTTGCTGAGGCAGCAGACGGCAGTGCAGGTAGCGGTGTCCACCGCCGTACAGGTCGATGTTGTGGTTGACAGAAGGGGTGACTCTGGTCCCTCAGCCGGAGCTTCCATGCCCTGTCCTGACCTGCTCTTCGGCTTGTGTCCCTTCTCCACCTTTGATGTCGCTGCTGGTGCCTTGCCACCATCCCCTTTTGGCTTGGAGGAGCCCTTGCTTGCTGGTAGGTGCGGCTTCTCCCTCCGGCATGTGGGCACCTTCTTCACCTTGGCAGGTGGCGGAATGGCCTGCTCCTTGGCCTCGCTATGTGGCACACTGGCAGCCCTAATGGGTGCCGCCCCAATGTGACCGGACTTGCTGAGACCACTGTGCTGGAGGATTTGGTGGCTGAGTTGCTGGGCTGGGACCTGGACAGCCTGGCACTAAGGGAAGGATGGGGGGGAGGTTTACGGAAGAGGTCAAAGTTTGCGAGGAAGAGTTTCTTAGACACACTGGGACGGGAAGATGGAGGGGGTTTGGGAGTGGAGGAAAAGGTAGTGGTCGTAGGAGGTGTATGTTTGGTGACTTTGGGTGAAGGTGCATGGCTGGAGGCTGTCGTGAGGTGGATGGCTGTTGGGTGTGTGTGGCTTGCGTTTGTGTACCTTTGGGAGGTGGGCTCACAGACACACTGGAAGAGGACACAGGGGATGTGTGAATGTTAGTGGGGGTGGTGACTGCACGTGAGCGGGGTGTGGTGGTGGGTGTGCTGGTGATGGACGTAGTGGCTGAAGATGTAGTGCATGTAGGTGTGAGTGGTGACGAGACTGGAAGGGATGAGGGAGACGAGGAGGAGGGGGACACAGTGCAGGCAGTGGATGTTGGTATGTCTGCATGTGTGTGATGCTTGCGTGGGTGGCTTTGGGATGTGTGGTGCTTATGTTTGCCTGAGCTTCCTTTGTGTGTTGAGGTGTGTGCATGCTGGTCTGATGGTGTGCTTGGGATAGGCTGAGGTACAGGGGTGTGGGTCTGGGTGGAGGAAGTTGGAGGGGGGAGGCTAGAAACAGGGACAATGGCTGCCATCAGTGCTGAGGCCAGAGCCTGAAAAGCTCACTGAAGGGCTGCCTGACCAGAATGAATGCCCTCCAGGAATGCATTGGTTTGTTGCAACTGCCTCTCTACACCCTGGATGGCATTAAAAATGGTAGACTACCCAACAGTGAGGGACCTGAGGAGGTCAATGGCCTCCTCACTGAGGGCAGCAGGGGTTACTGGGGCAGGGCCTGAGGTGCCTGGGGCGAAGGTGATGCCCACCCTCCTGGGTGAGCGGGCACAGGGCAAAGGCTGAGGGGCTGCTGGGAGGGTGGTGCTGGAGGGGGTGGTGGCGGCTGTACCTGTAGATGCGGGGGGCACAGATTGCCCGCCACCGCTGGGGAGCTCCCATCAGAGGACGAGTCCGTATCACTGGTGTCAGCTCCTGTTCCCGCCGTGGAGCTCCCCTCGCCCTCCGTCCCACTGGTGAAATCGGAGTCCGTAGTCTCGCCCTCCAGGGCCATGTGGGATGCAGCTCCCTCCTGCTCCGTGCCACTGCTCCTCCACCCGATGATGCTAATGCACAAAAGTACAGGGAGACCACAAAAAGGGGGGGAAGACAGAAGAAAGACATGTTGAGTGCATGCATTACCGATACCGTTGGAGGACACGACAGACACAGAAGCCCCCTGCACTACGCCGCGCTTGGGGTCCACTATTCAATCCCTGGGACATGGCCTACAAGGCTATGGGCGATATCTGCACACATGGATGTTACAGGAGCCTAACTAGGGGTAGTTGGCACTGTACCCAGGTGGGGTGGGGTGCCACAGGGTCTGCCTGAAAAAGGGGACTTAACTAGCACACTCGCCCTGGCCTAGGGGAACCCACAGCCCACCTCCCCCACCCAGACACCTCCACTGCGCGCTGAATCAGCAGAATGAGAGTGTACTCACCCCCTTGTGTCTGCTGTGATGCCCTCAAGCGCCCATCCAACTCCGGATACGCCACCGCCAGGATCCTGAACATCAGGGGGGTCATGGTGCGGTGGGCACCCCTCCCACGTTGGGAGGCCATCCCCAGCTGGTCCTCCGCCGTCTTCTTGCTCCAGCAGCGAATGTCCTCCCATCTTTTACGGCAGTGGGTGCTCCGTCTGTGGTAGACCCCCAGGCTCTGGACGTCCTTGGCGATGGCACACCAAACATCCTTCTCTGGTGGGCGCTGACCTACAGGAATTGTACAGGGGAAAAAGAAAAGTTATTACCAACTGCACCGTCACAGTCATTGGCCCGCATCCCTACCCTTGCCATGTGCACATGCACTCACCGTTGTTTCATGCACGCCTCATTCTCCCCCCCCCTATTTTTCATCCACACCACTCCACACAGGCATTGCTCATACAGCATGCTCCTAGTGTACTTACCTGTTTGTCTGGAGGACCGTAGAGTACTGTGCACTGGGGGAGGACCCCATCCATGAGTTTCTCCAAATCCTCCTCGTGCTGAAGGCAGGGGCCCTTTCCCCAGACACACGAGCCATTGTCTCTTCCAGACTGAGGTCACAGCAGCACTTGCAGTGTAGGTCCTCTCCTGTCGAAGATCAGGTATCGAATGATTGAACAGATAGAAAATGGCGGTCACGTCCGCGGCGGTGCATACCGTCACTGCCGGCGTACATCGTCATTGGCTCCTGGGACCCATAGGGTCCAATGTTAACCAATGCAGAATTGCGCCGCGGTCTTCGACCGCCTACCGAGACGGTGTACAACGCCAGCACAGTTACCTCATATCCCATTGTCCCACTTTACAGGTCAGGCAGCCGCCATTTCAGGGGCCCACATGGCTTTATTTTTAACTGCGTCACACATACCTAGGCCTTAGCTCAACACTCATACAGGCAAATTTCGGGTTATGAATAGTTTTCTGAGTAAGCTGTGTTTACGTACCTCTGAGTTGGTTGACTCTGTGCTCGCTGTTGTCCTCCATAGGCACCGTCCGCTGGTACATGTGGGGAGATGGCGGCATCCTCCGGTGTACAGACCGCTGGTGGACCTGTCGACAATGGAGGAAAGACATGTGATCATCACCTACATGCTTGATCATGCCACAATCCTGGAACTGTCTGCCCAGTTGGAGCCAGACCTGATGTCAGCTATCCACCATCCCACAGGAATGCCCCCTCAAGTGCAGGTGCTGTCAGTACTCCATTTCCTTGCAAGTGGGTCATTTCAAACTACAGTGGCCATAGCATCAGGGATGTCCCAGCCTATGTTTTCCAACGTGTTGTCCAGAGAGTTGTCTGCCCCGCTGAAATACATGCGGAGCTACATCGTTTTCCCTCAGGTGGAGGATTTGTCTACAGTGAAAGGTGACATCTATGCCCTGGGACATATCCCCAACATCATATTGCCATTGATGGGCCACATGTGGCCTTGGTCCTCCCCCGCAGGAGTGAACAGGTGTGGAGAAACAGGAAGAGTTACCATTCGATGAATGTGCAGATGGTGTGTTTGGCAGACCAGTACATCTCCCATGTTAATGCCAAATTCCCTGGCTCAGTGCATGACGCTTACATCCTGCGGAATAGCAGCATCCCTTATGTGATGGGCCAACTCCAGAGGCACCGTGTGTGGCTACTAGGTGAGCACCTGGAACCAATTCAGTGGGAATAGTTGTCTGGGAATATCCCTAAGAGTCAGTGTGTGTCTAACAGTTGTCCCTCGCCATTTGCAGGTGACTCTGGTTACCCCAACCTGTCATGGCTACTGACCCCAGTGAGGAATCCCAGGACAAGGGCAGAGGAACGCTACAATAAGGCCCAGGGGCGAACTAGGAGGATTATAGAGCGGACCTTCGGCCTCCTGAAGGCCAGGTTCTGGTGCCTCCATATGACAGGTGGTTCCCTATTCTACTCACCAAAGAAGGTGTGCCAGATCATCGTGGCCTGCTGTATGTTTCACAACTTGGCTTTGCGACGACAGGTGCCTTTTCTGCAGGAGGATGGTCCAGATGGAGGTGTTGTGGCAGCTGTGGAGCCTGTGGACAGTGAAGACGCGGAAGCAGAAGAAGAGGACATCGAAACAGGAACTCTGTGATCCTGCAATACTTCCAGTGAGACACAGGTAAGAAAACAAACCTGCCTACTACATGTACTTTAACACTGCTACCTCTAGTTTGTCTGTACTTTTCACCCAGTGTATGGTCACTGAGTTGTCACTTTCTCTTACGATTTCACAGATGTGGGTCCCACTGTGTGACATCTGCTTTGTTTCCTCATGGACTAGAGCTGTGTGACATATGTATGTTGACATTACCATTGAAAGAGCATTTTGTCACTGTAATTGCTAATACACTAATTCGAAATCGCAGACAGACTCCAGATTGTTTTGTGCTTTAAGGGTGTTTATTTAAGTGCTCAATATTGGAGGGGGTTGTTAAATGGTGAGGGGTGATGGTGGAGGAATGTCCATGGCAGAGTCCAAGTTATTAGTCTCACAGGTGCATTGTCCAAAGGGGCATAGGAAGTGGAGCTGGGGCAGTTTAAGTATGGACAGGGTGACAAAGTGGGACAGAAGGATGACAATCAGGGTGGTCTCATTTCTTGGTGGGGGTCTTGGCAATGTTCTCTGTATTTTTCCTGAATCTCAGGGACCGTTTGCGGGGTGGTTCTCCATCTGCAGGGGGTGGGGTGCTGTTGTGATGGTCCTGTGGCGGTACCACTGGCCACTAGCGCCGGCAGAGGTGGTGGGCAGTTCTTCGTCCAGGCTAGTGTCAGGGGCCCCTTGTTGTGCCACAGTGTGCCTCCTGGTGTTGAGGACTTCCTTCAGCACCCCTACAATGGTGCCCAGGGTGGAATTGATGGATCTGAGTTCCTCCCTGAAGCCCAAATATCATTCCTCCTGCAGCCGCTGTGTCTCCTGAAACTTGGCCAGTACTGGTACCATCGTCTCCTGGGAATGGTGGTAGGCTCCCATGATGTTGGAGAGGGCCTCGTGGAGAGTGGGTTCCCTGGGCCTGTCCTCCCCCTGTCGCATAGCAGCCCTTCCAGTTCCCCTGTTTCCCTGGGCCTCTGTCCTCTGAACGGTGTGCCCACTGCCACTGCCCCCAGGTCCCTGTTGTTGTTGGGGTGGTGGGTTATCCTGGGTTCCCTGTAGTGGTGGACACACTGCTGATTAACGTGTCCTGGGACAGAAGTATGAGTCCCCTGGGTGGGTGCTGTGCTGGTGTTTCCAGAGGGGGGAAGCTCTGTAGTGGCCTGTGACTGTGTGAGGGGAACCGACTGTCCCGAGGTCTCAGATGGGCCGGGCTGGTCGTCTAGATCCAGTTGGACAGAGCTGCTGTCATCACTGTGGGCCTCTTCTATTGGTGGAGTGGACATGTCTGGACCCTCTTGTCCGGTGACGTTGGGTAGGGGTCCTGCAGGGGTGTAAAAGCATGAGTATTGCATCTGTGTGTGCCATGGTGTGCAATGGGTGGGTGACCGTGTACCCCGTTGCTTGCATTCCTGTGTAGGACATTGTGTGATAATGGTTTAGGGGGGTGTATGGGTATGTGCAGTGGCCATGCATTGGTGATGGGTGTCCATGCTTTGGTGTTGCATGCTGGGCTTGGTGTTGGGATGGGTGGTTTGTGATATTGGGACATTTGTGGGGAGTTGGAGTGATGGGGTGAGGGTGGGTATGTGAAAGCATGCAGGTAGGGTGGGGGATGTAATAGTTAAGATTTGACTTACCAGAGTCCATCACTCCAGCTACTCCTACGAGGCCCTCAGGATGCAGAATAGCCAAGACTTGTTCCTCCCATGTTGTTAGTTGTGGGGGAGGAGGTGGGGGTCCGCTGCCAGTCCTCTGAACCGCAAGGTGGTGTCTTGAGACCACGGAACGCACCTTACCCCGTAGGTCGTTCCACCTCTTCCTGGTGTCATCTCTATTTCTTGGGTGTTGTCCCACTGCGTTGACCCTGTCCACTCTTCTTCGCCATAGCTCCATCTTCCTAGCTATGGAGGTGTGCTGCACCTGTGATCCGAATAGATGTGGCTCTGCCCGGATGATTTCCTCCACCATGACCCTGAGCTCCTCCTCAGAGAACCTGGGGTGTATTTGCCGTGCCATGGGGTGGTGTGGGTGATGTGTGGGGTGGGGTGTGTTGTGATGTGTGGGGTGATATTTAGTGGTGTGTTGTGTGAGGTGCGTGGATGTTGTGTGAGTGATGATGTTGTGTGCCTGTGGATGCTCGTTTGTAGATGGTGGTGTCTATCTCAAGGGTTTGTAGGTGATGTGGTTGTGTGTTTTATATTGTATTGGGAGTGTGGGAGTGGTGTGTGTATGTGTATCAGGTGTGTGTATTTCGAATTGTCCAATGTGGTTGTGTTTTGTAAATGTGTGTGTATTTTAAGCGCAGCGGTGTGTACCGCCAATGGAATACCGCGGTTTAAAGACCGCCGCGTGGATTCGTGGGACGTGATAGTGTGGGCGTATTCCTGTTGGCGTGACGGTGGAGGTTTTGTTTTCGCCAGTTTATCACTGACCTTTGGTTTGGCGGACATGTGTGAGTGTCTCCCTTTTGGCGGATTCCGAGCAGTGGATCATAATGACAGTGGCGGAATTCCGCTGCTGCGGCGGTGTGTTGGCGGTCTTCTGCACGGCAGTAAGTGGCTTTTACCGCCAATGTTGTAATGACCCCCATAATTCTCACTTACAGACTTGATCGTGCAACAATCCAGGAACTGTGTGCCCTGATGTCATCTATCCGCCATCCCTCAGGAATACCCCGTCTAGTGCAGGTCCTGTCAGTACTCCATTTCCTGGCCAGTGGGTCTTTTCAAACAACAGTAGCCATGGCATCAGGGATGTCCCAGCCAATGTTCTCTAACGTGTTGTCCAGATCTGCCCACAGTGAAAGGTGACTTTTGTGCCCTGGGACATATCCCAACATCATTGGTGCCATTGATGGTACACATGTTGCATTTGTCCCCCCCCCCCACCCCTGCAGTAATGAACAGGTGTACAGAAACCGGAAAAGCTACCATTCAATAAATGTGCAGATGGTGTGTTTGGCAGACCAGTACATCTCCCATGTGAATGCCAAGTATCCAGGCTCAGTGCATGACACTTACATTTTGAGGAATAGCAGCATCCCTTATGTGATGGGGCAACTCCAGAGGCACCGTGTGTGGCTAATAGGTGATCCTAAAGTCTCCACACAGTTTCATTTGCTGTCTGGGTATGGGAGACTCCCTAATGTTTGGAGTGTGTCTAACAGTTGTCCCTTGATATTTGCAGGTGACTCTGGTTACCCCAACCTGTCATGGCTACTAACCCCAGTGCGGAATCCTAGGACAAGGGCAGAGGAATGCTACAATGAGGCACATGGACGAACTAGGAGGATAATAGAGTGCACCTTCGGCCTCCTGAAGGCCAGATTCCGGGGCCTCCATCTGACAGGTGGCTCCCTATACTACTCACCAAAGAAGGTGTGCCAGATCATCGTGGCCTGCTGTTTGTTGCACAACCTGGCTTTGTGACGCCAGGTGCCTTTTCTGCAGGAGGATGGGCCTGATGGTGGTCTTGTGGCAGCTGTGGAGCCTGTGGCCTGTGAAGAAGAGGAGGCAGAAGAAGAAGATGTAGACAACCGAAACAGCATCATCATGCAATACTTCCAGTGAGACACAGGTAAGAGGATGGAACTGCTTCCCACATGTCATACTATTGAAGAACCTAGCATAAATCTGCCTTTTTACCTCTGTGTATGGACCCTGACTTGTCACTTTGGCTTTCCATTTCACAGATCTGGGTCCCACTTTGTGCCCTCTGCTATGTTTACTGCTGACCTGCAGCTGTGTAACATTGGTATGTGAACAAGTACATTGACATTGCTATATTTCAGAGATGTTGCAATTACACATTTGTGAAAGCACAGACTGACTCCAGATTGTTTTATGATTCAAGGGTGTTTATTTCTGTGCTAATACTTGGAGGGGGGGTGCAATGGGCTGGGGTGATGGTGGAGGATTGTCCATGGCAGAGTCCAGTCTCTTGGTCTCACAGGTGCATTGTCCAATGGGGCATAGGAAGGGGAGCAATGGCAGTTTAAGGTGGACAGGGTGACAAGGTTCTCAGTCTTGTTCCTGGATCTCAGGGACCGTTTGTGGGGTGGTTATCCTTCTGCAGGGGGTGAGGTGCTGGTGGCCTGTTGGTCCTGTGGCGGTGCCTCCTGTCCACTAGTGCCGGCGGAGGTGGAGGGCTGTTCATCATCCAGGCTAGTGTCAGGGGCCCGTTTGTGTCCCACTGTGTCCCTCATGGTGTTGACAAGGTCTGCCAGCACCCCTGCAATGGTGACCAGGGTGTTGTTGATGGACTTCAAGTCCTCCCTGATCCCAAGGTAGTGTTCCTCCTGCAGCCGCTGAGTCTCCTGAAACTTGGCCAGTACTGTGCCCATGGTCTCCTGGGAATGGTGATATGCTCCCATGATGTTTGAGAGTGCCTCGTGGAGAGTGGGTTCCCTGGGCCTGTCCTCCCCCTGTTGCACAGCAGTCCTCCCAGCTTCCCTGTTATCCTGTGCCTCTGTCCCCTGAACCTTGTGCCCACTGCCACTGACCCCAGGTCCCTGAGTTTCTTGGTTTGGTGGGTTTGCCTGGGTTCCCTGTAGTGGTGGACACACTGCTGATTGACGTGTCCTGGGGACAGAGGAATGGGCCCGCTGGGTGGGTGCTGTGGTGGTGTTTCCAGAGGGGGAGGCTCTGTAGTGGCTTGTGACAGTGGCAGGGATACCGACTGTCCATAGGTCCCTGATGGGCCGGGCTGGTCATCTTGATCCAGGCGTGCAGAGCTGCTGTCATCACTTTGGGCCTCTTCTGTGGGGGGACTGGATATGTCTGGCACCTCCTGTTTGGTGACCTTGGGTATGGGTCCTGTTGGGGTGTAAATGCATAGTTTTAGTATCTGTGTGTGCCATCCTGTGCATTGGGTGAGGTACCCTCTACTCCTGTGCTTGCATCATTGTGTTTGCCCTTTTGTGATAGTTGGTTTGGCATCTGTGTGAATACCTGTATTGGACATGCTTTGGTGATGGGTGTCCATGCATAGGTGTTGCAAGCAGGGCCTTGGTATAGGGATGTGTGGGTTGTGATAGTGGGACATATGTGACATGATGGAATGATGGAAGTGAGGGTGATGGTGGGGGTATGTGATGGCATGCAGGTGGGGTGGGGGATATAGTAGTAAAGATGTGACTTACCAGAGTCCAGTCCTCCTGCTACTCCTGCGAGGTCCTCAGGATGCAGTATTGCCAAGACTTGCTCCTCCCATGCTGTTAGTTGTGCGGGGGGGAGGTGGGGGTCCATCGCCAGTCCTTTGTACAGCAATCTGGTGTCTTGAAACCACTGAACGCACCTTGCCCCGTAGGTCGTTCCACCTCTTCCTGATGTCATCCCATGTTCTTGGATGCTGTCCCACTGCATTGACCCTGTCGACGATTCTCCACCATAGCTCCACCTTCCTTGCAATGGAGGTGTGCTGCACCTGTTATCCGAAAAGCTGTGGCTCTACCCGGATGATTGCCTCCACCATAACCCTGAGCTCCTCCTCAGAAAACCTGGGTGGGCTTTGAGGTGTCATAATGAGGTGTGGGTGATGTGTGAGGTGCTGTCTGTTGTGATGTGTGGGGGGATGTGTTGGTGTGTGTTGTTTGAGGTGCGTGGATGTTGTATGAGTGATGGTGTTTTGTGCCTTTGGATGCTGGTGTTGTGTTTGCTAATCTCTCTCTCTGGGCTTCTTCCAAAATTGTTCTTTGTGAGGGTTTGTGGGTAATGTGGGTGTGTGTTTTATAGTGTTGTGGGTGTGGTGTGTGTCTGTGTGTCAGGTGTGTGTATTTTGAATTGTCCAATGTGGTTGTATTTTGTAAATGTGTGTGAATTGTGAGCACGGCGGTGTGTACCGCCAATGGATTACCGCGGTTGAATGACCGCTGCGTTGATTCGTGGGTCGTGATAGTGTGGGCGTATTCTTGTTGGCATGACCATGTAGGTTTTGGTATCGCCAGTTTATGTGGGTGTCTGTATTGTGGCTGATTCCGAGATATGGGTCGTAATACCTGTAGTGGGCGTTACCACCAGGGTTGTTATGAGGGCCTATATATTCAGTCACAAATGGCCTGCAAACCTCCCCCCAAGCAATTGTTGCTCTCCTATGCTGTAAAAACGCTGACAGGCAATGTTCAAATAATTTGCACTCTAAGCAGACTTGATCATGGGATTTCATACTCACAACTGGAAGAAAATGATACCACCTTGTGTCTTCAGAAGCTTGCTGCTACCTCAAATGAGCAAATTGTTCTTCCAGCCAATATTCAGCCTCATGTCTTCACTAACTTAGCATGGGATAACATTGATAGGCTGGAAGAGACTCTTACTGGTAAGGGCACAACTCAGTGAGTCAACAGTATAGCTGTGCAGCCCAAGATGTTTGGACCACAATCTTTTAAAGCACCTCTCCAAAGCACTGAGAATCAAAAGCAAAGAACATTGACTACTACCAATACTGAATAATTGTTCATGTATGTTGCTGGTGAATGAGGCCTCAGCAATTGATGACAACTACCGAAGTCATGCCTGAATATGTTGCCCAATTGAAGCTTGCACAAAATAAGAACGTAATCTCGGTTGTTACAAGACAAGAAGCAAGCCTTGCACAGATAACACCAAGTTGTACTAGAGACCTAGTTAGTGTATCACATGATTCCATTAGCTACTTGCCCACCATTAATGCCCCTGCAACTGAGCTGACAAGGGAATCACTGCATTTGGTGAAAAGCGTAGTGGTCATGGATCAAGCTCTCTACACAAAAGCAACTGAGATTGTGTGGAAGCATTAAGCAACATATGACAGAATCATTCTTCAAATGGGCACCTTTCAAACCATTTGCAATGGCATGTCCATTCTTGGAAAATGCTTTCAAAACTCTGGCCTTTGCGACCTTTACATTGAAGCAGACATGATAGCGGAAAGATTAATATCATCAGTACTAGAGGTCGTATGTACAATCATGCAGTTCAACTACACAAGTGCGTGTATGAAGCTATGTTGAGAATGGCTTGGTTGGAATTTATCCCCTGGGTGGAGAAGAATTACTAAGAGAACATTCAGGTAACCTACTCCTTCACTGAGGATGTTAATGACTTTGCAAAAGACCTATGCCAACAGAGATTAGACGACCTCTTGCAGAAAGCTGGCTTTACTGAAGTAAAACTGTTTTAGGATGTATTACTGGAACACTTTGTCATGACAATAGAGATCTCTCTGCATTTTGAATGTTGTATGTGGATATTGTTGAAAATGTCTTACTGGTTCTGCTACGTGCTGCTCAAGAAGGAAATTGGCATTTATAATACATAGGGTTTTTGGTGATCCAATGTTGTTTTGCATATGACAGGATGAACTACGCTAGATATCTTCCTGTATACTATGCCGAAATGACATTACTTGCAGTGAAACATCCAGAGATAAACCACAACTTCATCAACGGATGCTTTTCAGTTCAACTGTCAGGCGTTAATCTGTTTAGACAAATTCCGGTCTATCAAGTGATAGAGGTAACAGTCAACAAAGACACACAGACTCCTGGTGTTATGACAAGGTTTATGGTCAAGGAGGGTGCTGTGAAAAGATATTATATGACAGCTGAACACAGAAGCGCCTTTTTTGGTCAGATAAGGGAAATGGTTCACAACAACAGATCAGATATTACTGATGCAGACCTACATAAGTCACTAATTGAAAAAGACAAAGATACTGTTACAAGAGCTGTTAGTTTGGTTCAAAGCTGGATAAACCCATTTGTTGGGCCACACGATCTCATTAGTCTCCCCATGGCAAAAAGGCATCCCAAGACATAATATCCGACATAACGAAGGTGCATGAAATAGGTGAACAGTGAAACAGTGAAAATTATGCATATAATCTATATCAATATATAAGGAATACAATGAAGTTGTATTGTTAGCATTTTACTGACTATATTGTTATTATTACAATTAATAATCAGAATTTATTTTTCCACATATTATGATGAATTTGTTTGCTATTTATCAAAAATATGAAACCCATTATTTTTTTATTTGCTAATTCGATAATATGAGACAAAAGGCAAAGAATGATGACTTGCTATCACATATTTTCCATCTCTAGGCATCCATACCTTGCAAAAACATCATGATAGAACCAATCCTCGAGTGAAACTAATGGCCTAAATTTGGGGTCTTGATTCATGGCCTTGTTGGTCAAATCCAATGTCAGAACAGATATTATTTATTTAAAATGTTTTCTTCACTAGCAGAATAATGTAATTGAAAGTGATCACACAACTTCACCCATGCACGTCCTCCATACACCTATGAACCCATTTATCTACTTATAGCTGTAAGCCAATCCAACCTTTTCCTCATACCTAAATACACATTCACTCATCTATTAACTGTCCCACCTATATTCATTGAGTTCTTCACTTCCATCTACCTCATCTATGCATCCATGCACCCAACAACATGTGTCCATCATCCACAATTGCAAAAGCATATATCCATTCATCAACACCAAGGCATTTATCCATCAATCTACAACCAAGTATTTGTTCATTTATCCACCCATCCACATTAGCATCCGTAGCGTCCTTCCCAGCATGGTACTCACTGAATGAGTAGGCCACACGGAGCTATAAAAAACACATCTTTATTACTCTGCATGTACCTGTGAACTCCCACATTCGAAACCAAGCTTCCATTACATTCTGCTGTAGTAATTACATCACACTGATGCGGAGTCCTCGGGGAGCTAGAAAGATTCTGATCTAAATCAAGCAAGACACTACATCTCTCCCTCTGGTAAATTAAGAATTAATTTTTTTTGGAAAGTCATTGGACACACACAAACATATATAGAAACATTGTACAACTATATATCTTCAATTAATGTTCTTTGCACGTTGATCAGTCGACCCAATCTGGTTACTAGAAGTTATTAACTGTCCTCTTCAATGTCGGAAATTGCTAAAGATGGTAAAGAATTAGCAATAGTCACTGAATTGTCAGAATCAGTCTTTCTGTCAACATTTCGAGTTGAAGACTGAGGAAATACAGGCCTGAAATGAGAAGAGTTTTTGGTAATAGACTTCCCAGGGTGCTGGGCAGTCAACTTGTGTCTTTTGGTGGAGACTACTTGAAAAGGGCCAGCATTATAGGAGTCATCAGATTTTCTTTTGCGTAACTGTCGAGGGGTCACCAAATCTTTTCTGAAGAAGAGGTCTTTTTCACGTCAACGCTTGTCTGCATGAACTTTAATTTTTGGTTTGTGAACCAAGGGCCAGATGTATCATCAAGGCCATTTGCGATTCGGAAATAGTGATTTTTAAGAAATCGCTATTTCCGACTCGCAAAGTGCCATGTATCACATTTGCGAATCGGTAATAGCGATTTCTTAAAAATCGCAAATGCTATTACTGATTCGCAAATTGCGATACCGGCCCCATTCGCACCTATGGGCCTGTTGGCCCATATCTGTGAATTTTTTGCATTTCCAAAATTGTGATTTCTGAACCAGAAATTGCAATTTTGGAAATGCAAAACCCCAGGGTGCTGCACCCCAAATTTTTTTGGGGGGACATGTAAGGTGCACACATGCCAAAAGGCATGTGTGCTTTACATGTACAATTTAAAAATGCCTTTAAAATGCATTTTTAAATTTTGCACATGGTTACCATCAAGTTCAACGTGGTGATAATTAGCGATTCCTAAATGCCAAAATCGCATTTAGGAATTGCTTCATACATGTGCTAAGGAATCGCAAATAAGGAATCCTTATTTGCAATTTCTAATTTAGATAGTCGCAATTTGCGACTCTCTAAACAGAGTCGCAATTTTAAGGAATCGCTTGTACAAATCATGTTTTCACTTCTATCTCTTTCTGTGGTCCATTGAGGTAACTTGGTTGCCATTGCTGTCTTGAACATCAAAGTTGCAGGACTTTCACCTGTGGTTGGGCGGGGTGTTGAACGATAAGCTTGTAAAGTGGAATCTAATACTGTCTTTAAACTGAGCTTCTCAAGAGTTGCATATTGTACTACTTTCTTTAGCATACTCAAAAAATGCTCAACGAGTCCATTGGCCTGTGGCCAAAAGGGTGTGATCTTTTAGTGCTGTATGTTCAGATGTTCCAGAAGTTCTTTACATTCTTTAACTTCTTTGATGTGGAAGGGTGGACCCTTACAATGACTTTACAATGTCTGGTATGCCCCACGTTGCAAAGATGTCATCAAGTTTTTGGATTACTCACTCACGTGTCATGGGTGAAAGATCTTCAACCAAAGTAAAACATGAATATTCATCTGTAATCACCATTAAATGATGTCCATTAAAAGTGGGCCAAAGAAATTGATGGCTCTTCTCGTCCAGGCACGTTTAAGGAGTTCTGACATGTTTAAAGAATGTTGAATAACATTGAATGACAGGCAATTGCATATGTGACACGCCCTGAGTTCTCTTTCAACTCTTTCATCTAAGCATGGAAACTATACTTGGTCTTGGAGAGCTCTCTTTGTAGCAACAATACCAAATGTCCTTTGTGAGCCACTTCAATCACCTTTTGTCTTAGACTCTCCAGAATCAAGATCCTCACAGTAAAACTCCTTCCTGAATTATGAACAATTCATCTTTCACATTTTGTATTTTTGATATTCATCATCATTATTCAGAGGTCAAATGTGTTTAATCCAAGAATTGATGTGTAAATATGTCATTTAACTTCAGCAGGTCACTATCATGACTTGTGGCAGTGACAATCTTAGCTAACGATACAGCAGCTGGTGTACTGGACTTGACAATTAAATTGATGTAGAACTCAGCCCTTTTGGGTGGGGTACTATCACCTTGAATAGGTACTCTCAAAAAGTAGTCAGCAGGATTTCGATCCTTTCCTGATCAATGCACAATTGTATAATTGTACTCTTGCAATTGTGGTCTCCATCGATCAATCCGAGGAGGCGTCTTGGCTTTTGGATTGCCAAAGATGGTCAGTAAAGCTTGATGATCGGTCACCAGCGTAAAAGGTTTTCTGTACAGGAATACATGGAAATGTTCACAAGCCCATGCTTTCTCAGGCTGTGAGTAAGCACGTTCTGTTTGAGACAAACGTCTACTAGCACAGCCCACAATATGGTGTCTTGCATTTGGGTGTTCATGCTGTACAAGTATAGCACCTAACCCGACAGGCCTATCGTCAACTACAATCTCTGTATGAATCTTTGGATTGAACTACGCCATTTCCATAGAATTTTCGATGGCAAGTTTGAATCTCTTGAAACACTTTTCACATTCTCATGACCATTTAAAAGAAACATTGTTTTGGTTAACTCTCATAAACATTTATTTTGGTTAACTCTCATAATGGAGCACTAACAGTGGTGAAGTCTTTTATGTATCTTCAACAGTAACTGCCCATTCCAAGAAAAGAACATACCATTGAAAACATCTTGTGGAGGTTCAGCATTTGTTAAAACTTGTACTTTTTCAGAATCCGGCATCATACCCCCAAAACAAAAGATATGGGCAAATGCTTTCAAATTTGTGTTATTGAACTGACAATTGCATTTAAGAGCAAACCTGCATCATGAAGTAAGCAACATACTTGTTTGAGGGCTTTATCATGTCCTTCTTTGTAGCTCCAAAACAAATATGTCATCACTATAATTTAATGCATTCATGTAGAAAAGTACCCTCTTTCTTGGCATGGTTACCCCCTTTTCTGCCTGATATCAGTGTGTTTGACTGTGTTTACTGGGAGCCTGCTAACCAGGACCCCAGTGATTATGCTCTCTCTCCCAAAACTCTGTGTTTCATCCTACAATTGGCATACTGGTGCCCCTGGTATATATTGTATCCAGGTACCCAAGGCACTGTAGTTCCAGGGAATCCCTATGGGCTGCAGCAGTTATTCTGCCACTCATAGGGAGCCCATGCAAAGGGTTTTGCAGGCCTTCCATTGCAGTCTGCATGCACCGGGTGCATGCACCAGTTTTCACTATAGGCCACTGCATTAGGTCAACATAAGCCACCCCTATGGTAGGCCCTCTCATCCCAGAGGACAGGGGTCAGGTACCTGAGTGTGAGGGCACCCCTACACTAGCAGAGGTACCTCCACAAACTCCAGACCCACTTTACTGGACTTTGTGAGTGCGGGGATGCCATTTTACACGTGTACTGGACATAGGTCTCTACCTATGTCCAGCTACATAATGGAAACTCCGAACCTAGGCATGTTTGGGATCAAACATGTTGGAATCATACTCCAATACCTTTGCAAGTATTGGTTGTATGATTCCATGCACTCTGGGGGCTCCTTAGAGGACTCCCAGCATTGTGCCCACAACCTTCTGAGGTTTTCCAGGCAGCCCCTGCTGCTGCCACCTCACAGGCAGGTTTCTGCCCTCCGGTTGCTTGAGCAGCTCAAGCCCAGGAAGGCAGAA